>NC_135237.1:505953534-506277534 GCF_051348905.1 Ranitomeya variabilis
GTGTATCTAATCTATCATGTGTGATAGTCTGCTAAACCATGTATCTAATGCTAGAATGTGTGATAGTCTGTTGAGCTGTGTACCTAATCCCATCATGCATGACACAGTCTGTGTATCTAATCCTATCATATGCGTATGATGGCGGTGGGTGTGGAGCCACTGCACCACGAGCCAAGCTTACCCTGGAGGAGCATAAGTAAGTGACCACCTGGTTTTCACTAGAGCCTCTGGTGGTGAGGAAAGGCTTGCCCGCAGTGAGTCACAAGGTGTCACAGATCCCAGGGAGGATATCTTTATCATCCCCACCGCTCTCACTAATATGTCATGAACCGGGGTTGTTTGGTTGCCCAGTTCTTTTCTGAAGGGGATTTAGGCTAGTTTCACACTAGCGTCGGGAACAACCCGTCGCTGTGCGTCGGGCCGAGGTTCCCGACGCTAGCGTGGTCTCCGCCGCACAACGGGGGCAGCGGATGCATTTTTCCCACGCATCCGCTGCCCCATTGTGAGGTGCGGGGAAGTGCGGGGAGGTGGGGGCGGAGTTCCGGCCGCGCATGCGCGGTCGGAAAAAGTGGACCGTCGGGAGCAAAAAACGTTTTTTTCTCCCGACGGTCCGCTACCACACGCCCAAGCGTCGCAAAACGGACGCGACGTTTTGCAATGCGTCGCAAATGCGTCGCTAATGTTAGTCTATGACGAAAAAACGTATCCAGCAAGAACTTTTGCTGGATGCGTATTTTCGGCAAAACGACGCATTTGCGACGTATTGCAGTTAACGCTAGTGTGAAACTAGCCTTATATCCCACTTCCCAGTTCCGGTTTGGAACTTGCAGCACTCTGGCGCCCCCCTTACCCTCAGGTCAGACAGGGTATTGCACCTAGGTTAATTAGTCGCCAGAAAGGCTGCCTTACTTTGTACTGGCTAATGGGCACACTGCAGCGCGGGTGATATAACTACTCCCACTCAGGTGGGAAGCATAATTATCAACGCCGTCCGTCACTGCCAGGTTTTCCAAATGCGCAGGACAAATCCGCTGACACCAGCTCCGATTTCTTAATTAATAAAGGGTCCAGAGCCAACCAAAATTAGTAGCGTAATTTCACTTCAGAGGATGTGACAGTACGTTATAGAGCAAGGAGAAACAAAGCTAGTAATTTTATATATTTTACTCCAAAAAGGTAGGCAGTGTTTACAAAAGTATAAAAAGATATTATAAAAGAATGCAAGTATCATATGTACAAACAATTACAAATAAAAAGGGATTAACAGAAGAAAATCGACTAACGGTTCTTTCATATTCAATGGTACGCCATGAGGTGGTGGGGAAGGGGACCTTCCCAAAATTATCAGGTCAGATTGCACAGCCTGTCGTAGCTGAATCTCCCGGCAAAAGACACCCCCTTGTCTGTGCCTCTGAGCTTTATCCCTTTGCCCAAAACTAAGGGTCTCCCCCCTGGATGACCTCATGGGGTGGGCAGAGCTATGGAGTGCACTCCTTTCTTGATTACATGAAAAACCAACATCCCGCATATCTCGGCGTATGAACCTCACAGAAAGACGACACCCGTGTCATTATGCTTAGCGTGACATAGGGATTAATTTAAGTATAGACATGGGGTAGCTGGGTGACCCAGTTACGTAGTAGTAATCCGTTTCTCAATTGTGCTGGTTCCAGAACCAAGAAGACTTGGTTTTTGTTCTACCGAAGCACATGTCAAAAATGTATTTGTCCCACTTCTCGCATTAATCGGTGCTATGATATTTACATTGGCAAGGACAAAGAAACCATGGGTTTTTTTCAATGTGCTTCTACTTGTACTTTCAGTTAAAAGCCATAAAACTCCTCAGTGAACGTTGCTGGCATGCTGGTCTCACATTACAGCTGTATAGCAGGGGGGAGGAACATGCACACAGGCACATGCACGCAGAGGAAACTGCAGCTGAGAGCTCTGTATGTGTAATTGAAATAATAAGAAATTCTTCCTATTTCATGACACCAGGTGTCACTCCAGGACAGTCCCCAGACCTGCAGCACCTGACCCACGGGTCAAAGCAGGAAAGAGGAGCAGAGGGGAGAAGACAGAAGCGTAGTCAGATGGTCTGAGGACGCAACACAGATTCACAAAACGAAGCCGAGGTCAGGTGTGGAGAGGTCAGACAGAACTGGCTAGGTCAGTAAAAGGAAAAACGAGACAAAAACACTAGACTGAACATTGGAGACACACAGGAACAGGAACCAAAGTTCAGGCAGGGAGCAGCCTAATATATCATCTACTGGCAGGGGATAGGCTTGGGAACCCAAACCATGCAAGACACAGCAGGGTTAAATTCATGCAAAATATGGCGTGCCTCCCAATGGCCAGAAGGAAACAGCAGGAATATGCAGTAGAGTTGGAAGTGCTGCAAGAAGTAACATCACAGTGGTCTTACATGGAAAGGAGCAGAGCAGCAAACGCAGTGAGTAGCACAGCCCTGGGGATGTGTGCAAATTACCGCCATGACAGTACCCCACTTACGCCACTCCCTTAACTTGGCTAGACTAATGGAGAAGGCTTTCCAAGATGACAGAATCACAAGTGTGCTCCGCAGGATCCCAGGATCTCTCATCAGGACCAAAGCCCTTCCAGTCCTCCCCGAACCTTTCTAGAATCCAGGATGTCCCTAACATCAAAAATGTCCGAGGGACCCTTAGAATCAGAGGGAGCGGAGGAAGAATGGAGCTTTGAGAAACGATTCAGGACCACTGGCTTCAGCAGTGAGATGTGAAATGAGTTTGGGATCCGTTGATAAGCCTGGAGTTGAAGACAGCAGGTTACCGGATAAAGTTGCCTGAGGAGCTTGTACGAGCCGAGGTACGAAGGGGAGGGTGCGACTTGTATGCACCATCAGGCAATTTTTCCAGGAGGACAGACATACTTTATCTCCAGAGTGATACTGAGGCAGTGATCTGCTGTTCTTGTCCATATGAGTCTGATTCTGAGACACGGCCTTAAGGAGGGAGGCCTGTGCTTGTCGCCACAACTGAAGGAAGTTGCCATAAGAGGAATATGTTGCTGGTACCCTGGAGGAAGCAGATATCGAAGAGGGCGCATGAGATTGCTGAGAGTATACAACGAAGAATGAAAGTGGTTGTAGTAGGAAAACTCCACCAAGGGGAGTAGTTCAACCCAGTCATCCTGATGGGCAGAGAAAGTGGCGAAGGTAGTTCTCAAGAATCTGATTAACCTATTCCACTTGCCCATTGGTCTGTGAATGGTACGCAGAGGAAAAATCCAGCAGCTTGCAAAGAGCTCTCCAAAATTTCGAAGTGAACTGAACTTCACAGTCAGACAATGTGGAGAAAAACACCATTGAGGCAAAACACATGCTGGAAGAACTGTGCGGAAAGCTTGGATATGGAGGAAAAACCGGCCAGAGGAATGAAGTGAGCCATCTTAGAGAACCGATCCACCACTACATAGATGGTGTCGAAACCATCGGAGTGGGGCAGATCCTTGGTGAAGTTCATAGCAATATACTGCCAAACAGTGGAAGGAAATGTCAGACGCTGAAGAAGACCAGCATGCTTGTTCCTGGGGGACCTGTTTCTGGCACACTGTGAACAAGCGGTCACAAAGGTCTGAACATCCTAAAGGCCCCGTCTCACATAGCGAGATCGCTAGCGAGATCGCTGCTGAGTCACTAGTTTTGTGACGCAACAGCGACCTCAGTAGCGATCTCGCTATGTGTGACACGTACCAGCGACCAGGCCCCTGCTGTGAGATCGCTGGTCGTGTCGGAATGGCCTGGACCTTTTTTTGTTGAGGTCCCGCTGACATCGCGGAATCGGTGTGTGTGACACCGATCCAGCGATGTCTTCACTGGTAACCAGGGTAAACATCGGGTTACTAAGCGCAGGGCCGCGCTTAGTAACCCAATGTTTACCCTGGTTACCAGCGTAAACGTAAAAAAAACAAACCGTACATACTCACTATCTGATGTCCGTCAGGTCCCTTGCCGTCTGCTTCCTGCTCTGACTGAGATCCGGCCGTACAGTGAGAGCAGAGCGCAGCAGTGACGTCACCGCTGCACTCTGCTCTCACTGTACGGCGGCTCAGTCAGAGCAGGAAGCAGACGGCAAGGGACCTGACGGACACCGAAAGGCGAGTATGTACGTTTTGTTTTTTTTGGTAACCAGGGTAAACATCGGGTTACTAAGCGCGGCCCTGCGCTTAGTAACCCGATGTTTACCCTGGTTACCCGGGTGCTGCAGGGGGACTTCGGCATCGTTGAAGACAGTTTCAACGATGCCGAAGTCGTTCCCCTGATCGTTGGTCGCTGGAGAGAGCTGTCTGTGTGACAGCTCCCCAGCGACCACACAGCGACTTACCAACGATCACGGCCAGGTCGTATCGCTGGTCGTGATCGTTGGTAAATCGCTATGTGAGACGGGGCCTTTAGCCAGAGAGGGCTACCAAAAGACATGAGCAATCAGCTCAGTAGATTTGCCTAAACCCACATGGCCGTGTCCCCAGGACAAAATTCTCCTCCCCCTGGCAGCAGGATTAAAGGTCTTAGCTGGAGGAATATCTTTAAAGAGGAAAGAGGATGCTTCAACAATCCTGGCTGAATTCATGATGCACTGTGACTCCTCCATGGGAAAAAGTTACTTTGAAGGATCAAAACAGGGCATCTGCTTTGATATTCTTCTCCGCAGAACAGATGAACAACTCAAAGTCAAAATGAGTGAAGAAGAGTACACCTGGAATGACTAGAATTTTTTAACCATTGGGTGGATTGTAGAAAGGTCAAATTCTTACGGTCCGTGTATATTATTACTGGACAGCTGGTGCCTTCCAGAAGATTTTGCCATTCCTCAAGCGCCATCTTAATGGCCAGAAGCTCACAATCTCCAATAGTATAGTTTTGCTCAGCTGGCAAAAAACAGTTTAGAAAATAATCAACACAGAACTGACTTTGCTGAAGAAGTTCTTTGCAGTAGAACTGCCCCAGCACAGATTGAAGAGGCATCTACTACCTCCAAGAGAAACTGTTTGTTATAATCGGGGTGATGCAACACCAGAGCTGTCGTGAAGGCCTCTTACGAATGCTGGAAGACTGACTCAGGCCAGACTCTGGCATTAGCCCCCTTCATGGTCAAGATGGAGATAGGTGCCATGAGGGACGAGAAGTGTTTAATAAATTGTTTGTGGAAATGGACAAAACCAATGAACTGCTGGAAGGCTCACATTCCTTGGGGACAAGGCCAGGAGAGAAAAGCAGTAACCTTTTTAGCATCCATTTTGAGATCCTGACTGGAAACCATATAGCCGAGGAAAGGCAAGGAGGGTTTTTCAAAGACACATTTGGAAAACTTGGCAAACAAATTATTCTGCCGTAGACGCTGCAGAACCTGACGGACATGCTTCCAATGGGTAGGTAGATCAGGAGAGAAAATTAGGATGTCATCCAAGCATACGACCATGAAAATGTAGAGATTTGGGAAGTTGTCGTTAAATTCCGGAAACATGGCAGGCCCGTTGCACAGACCGTCTTTCATTCATCGCCCTTAGAGATACGAATCAAGTTGTAAGTGCATTGCATATCAAATTTGGTGAAGATCATTGCTCCACGGATTCTATCAAATAGTTCAGAAGTCAAAGACAGGGAATGGTTCTTTATAGTGATTTTGTTAACACCTCGATAATTAATACAGGGATGTAGGAAACCATCCTTCTTAGTCATGAAGAGGAAGCCAACACCATCAGAAAAAGAGAACTTACATATTAATCCATTGGTTAACCTCTCTTGGATGTACTCACACATGGCCCAAGTCTCAGGTATAGATAGAGGATACACCCAGCCCAGGGGCGCAGAGGTACCAGACTGAAGATCGATGGAAGTGTCGTAGGGTCTTTGAGGTGGCAAGACTCTGTCTTCTCACAAAAGATGTCTGCAAAGGTGATCAGAGAAGAAAGGTTCAAAGGCACTGAAGGATGGGACTTGACAAGGCAGAGTTGTTTGCACCATTTGGTCCACACTGACCAGTGGACCAGGCAACTATCATCCCATGTAGGCGCAGCCATGAAAGACTCAGGAGAACAGAGTTCATGGATTTAGGTAGTATGTAGAGCGAAATCTTTTTGGAATTCAGGATTCCAATATGCAATGTGACTGGGAGGGTGATACATTGGATAAGTTCTGCCAAGAGTTGTCTGTCCACAGTGGCAATAGAGAGGATATTTGAGCTATTGTGTAGGTAGTGAAAGAACCAGATCCTGATGGATGAAGTTGGTAGCAGAACTGGAGTCTACATGGTCTGCTACCAAAAAAGAGACCAATCTCCCCAGACCAGTGTTACCTCAGCCACTCGTTTTGTAGACCAGATGTTAACCCCCAGGGGTGGATGAGAACCTGATGAGACTCAAGATACTTATGGTGCATGCAGACTGTACTGTGCTGTCAGGGCAGGAAGAGGGTTACTCTCAAGATGAGGAGTGGAAGAACAGAGAGGATGACAATGAGGTTGTAGATCCCACTTGAAGTTAACCCAGAGGCACGCAGCTGAGTAGCCTAGCAGAGGTCGTGGTGGAGGAAGACTAGGGGGTTAAGTTGAGGCTTGCCGCACAAACATGGAGTGATGCATCCACGACAAACACTGCATCCTGAGCCACAACTGTGGCCAGCATTCTGCTGTTTGTTAGGCAATCCCCACATGTATTCAGCTGTGTCGACATAAACTAAGTCCCCGAGCACTCCGAAATACTCAGAGACCACCCAAGCAAGAATATACTCGCTCATCACTAGTTAGAAACAGTGCTGACTACTGGGTTGCCACTCTGCTAGATCCACGGTACAAGAGAAAATTTGGCCAGATGCCTCCCCATCTGGAAAGGGGCACGCAAATGCTGGAGTATCGAAACACAATTGTAGACAATCTTAAGAGTGGTTTTCCCCAAGACTGAAGTGAGGCACACACTTCAATGAGGTTATAGACTTCCAATCCGAGGACCATCAAGGTGTCACCACAAAAACATTAGCAGCAGTGTAAGTGGTATAAGTAATTTCTGTGAGTTATTTCACACATTTTTTTAGACCGACCAGCCCGTGCACCAGCTGAACAGAGTACAAGTCTGACACATTGTGAACGTCTGGACAGAATGGTGCAGGAGTATCCAGAGATCAATATCAATGCCATCAGTGGGAATTTGGACCCTTTTGCATTTTGGTCTTAAAAAATGGAAGAGTGGCCGGAGCTCGCCTGTCAAGCCTTGGAGGTTTTGTCATGCCCAGCAGCCAGCATTCTCTCAGGACATGTCTTAATAGCTGCAGTAGTGTCCTGATGGATAAGCACATCCGACTGTACCCTGAAAGTGTAGATCGCCTAACTTTCATCAAAAGGAACAAGTCATGGATCTCCAATGACTTTTGCACCCAAGGCACGGACTGGGCAGACTAGGCAATGGTGTCACTTTGAGTGTCATGCATTGATCTTGCATTATTACGGTTGTGGCTTCTGTGCCTGCTGTTGCTACTGGTGCTGATGTTACAAACTATTTTTTGAATTGTGGAGACTCCAAATTGGGTCTGGTGAGTTGACTGTAGTGAGAGACCTATTATACGGTTTCTACTCTGTGGAAATTGATGCCACTTTAGTGGTATGTGACAATTTTTAGAAATGTGGAGACTACAAGTTGGGTCTCCCTCTGGTGGGATGACTGTAGTGGAAGTTGGGTCTCCTTCATGTGTGTTGTCTATAGCAGTAGGACTCCCAAACTGGCAGGTCTGCGCTTACTTTCACTCAACTACCTGCGCTACTATCCTTATATTTTTCGAGCAATAGTACTCTATGGAACTGATGTTTGTGCCACCTGAGTGTGGCTGGGGAAAACAAAATTGAGCTGTTGCATGAGGTATGAGGGCTCCCAGCATAGAAGGCTTACACCGCTCCCTTACCCACCACGTCTTAATTGAAACTTCAATGGCCCAGACCCTGATACCTTATGCATGGACCATGGCTGACTGCTGCTGTGCCATAAGCAAATTTCTACTGTGGGTCAATTGATGCCACTTTTCATGGTGTTTGCCCCTAATTTTAGCTGTTTGGGAAGCTTTTTGTCACCCCTAAAGGTGGTATGTGCATGTTTGGTTTTGCCTCCCATTGAATTTAATGGGGTTTGGGTACGTTCGACGAACTGTTTGGCGAACATTGTGACGTTCGCCGAACCTTGAAAGGTTTGCTCATCTCTACTGACTATAGCAAACAGCTGTGGTTTGCCATGAGAAAAGTGTATTTTTTCCCCATACTTCCAACAAATCATATAAAACAGCAGGCTGTATAACTTTTTGCTGACAGATAAGTTCACCCTATTTGACCAGGAATTTCATGGTCAATTACTACTACCTATCTGTGGTTCAATACACACTACAAATTGATAGATTTAATATAAAAAATCTTTTCCTCAAATTGTTTTCGCTTGTGGGGATTACAAGACATTTAACATCCCATAACCTTCCGTGAGTGTTTTAAGAGGCGTCCAGCTAATAGGTTTCCTCTGGATCAATATCTGTTTGATTTCCCAAAAGGTAATAGTGCAGTGTTGATGAATAAAAGAACAAACCACAAAATAGATTCTTCCGCTGCTTTGATAGATTATATCCGCATACAGAGGAGAAGAAAAAGCAAGATTGTCCCAATGGACTAGATGAAAATCCAATTTGACAGGGTAGGATTACTCTAATACTTTAGAATTAGAGGAAAATCGCACAATAAAATAAAAAAAGTTACTTGAAACAAGGCATGACAAGAGAAATCAGTCAGAAAGATGGATTATACTGATATGGTTACATAAGACTTCTCAGAATACTATGCGGTGTCTGGCTTATTCCTATGGTCACGTATCAAGCTGGTACATGTCTATGGGCTTTGTTCTTTCGGGAACTACTCTTTGGCCATGGCTATGTAATTGTCAGTTTTACTGTGGCACAACAGGGGAGAGCTTTAAACTGTCAGAATTGTGTGGGTATCATGTGGCTATAGTGTTGGGTACAGTATTTACTGAGTACTGTTATGTAGGGGTGCCAATTACATTGCAAAATCTGAGGAGTAAGAACACTCAAGATTGTCTTTAGCTTTGGGCTATGGAAACCAGGTAACCACTTCAGGAAATGCTTCTTTCATTTCCAGAAGCATTTTTAGAGGGGTTTTTTTTCTAATGCTTTTTGTGCAACCTTCTGATGATTGGACAATGCTTAGTTTTGACCTTTTCCATCAGTTGAGGTTTCAAAGAAGTAACACTCATTTTGTTTTCTCCCACCAGAAACTTTTTAACCCCTGACACAGAAGAAAAATGCTCAAGAGACTGAACATACACAATGTTCCAAATTATTATGCAAATTATATTTTTCTCAGATTTTCCTAAATGGTCGGTGCAAATGACAGTCAGTCTAATAAACGTCATCACCCGTTAGAGTATACATCGAATTTTATTGAAGAAACCTCCCAATGATAACAGTAAAAACTCCAAAATGAATGAAAGCTCAAAATGCAGTGTTCCAAATTATTAGGCACAGTAGAATTTCTAAACATTTGATATGTTTTGAAGAACTGAAAATGCTCATTTGTGGAATTTGCAGCATTAGGAGCTCACATTCACTGAACAAAAAAGCTATTTAACTCCAAAACATCCTAACAGGCCAAGTTACATGTTAACATAGGAACCCGTCTTTGATATCACCTTCATAATTCTTGCATCCATTGAACTTGTGAGTTTTTGGAGAGTTTCTACTTGTATTTCTTTGCATGAAGTCAGAATAGCCTCCCAGAGCTGCTGTTTTGATGTGAACGGCCTACCACCCTCATAGATCTTTTGCTTGATGATACTCCAAAGGTTCTCTATAGGGTTGAGGTCATGGGAAGATGGTGGCCACACCATGAGTTTATCTCCATTTATGCCCATAGAGCCAGTGACTCAGCGGTATTCTTTGCAGCATGATATGGTGCATGGCCATGCATGAAGATGATTTTGCTCCTGAAGGCACGTTTCTGCTTTTTATACTATGGAAGAAAGTTGTTCGTCAGAAACTCTATATACTTTGCAGAGGTAATTTTCACACCTTCAGGAACCTTAAGTCATCACCCATTAGATTATACATCGAATTTTATTGAAGAAACCTCTGAATGATAACAGTATAACCTCCAAAATGAATAAAACCTCAAAATGCCCTGTTCCAAATTATTAGGCACAGTAGAATTTCTAAACATTTGATGTTTTAAAGAACTGAAAATGCTCATTTGTGGAGTTTGCAGCATTAGGAGGTCACATTCACTGAACAAAAAAACTATTAAACTCCAAAACATCCTAACAGGCCAAGTTACATGTTAATATAGGAACCCTTCTTTGATATCACCTTCACAATTCTTGCATCCATTGAACTTGTGAGTTTTTGGAGATTTTCTGCTTGTATTTCTTTGCATGAAGTCAGAGTCGCCTTCCAGAGCTGCTGTTTTGATGGGAACTGCCTCCCACCCTCATAGATCTTTTGCTTGATGATACTCCAAAGGTTCTCTATAGGGTTGAGGTCATGGGAAGATGGTGGCCACACCATGAGTTAATCTCCTTTTATGCCCATAGCAGCCAATGACTCAGAGGTATTCTTTGCAGCATGAGATGGTGCATTGTCATGCATGAAGATGATTTTGCTCCTGAAGGCACATTTCTGCTTTTTATACCATGGAAGAAAGTTGTCAGTCAGAAACTCTATATACTTTGCAGAGGTCATTTTCACATCTTCAGGAACCTTAAAGGGCCCTACCTGCTGTTTCCCCATGATTCCAACCCAAAACATGACTCCTCTACCTCCTTGCTGACGTCGCAGCCTTGTTGGAACATGGTGGCCATCCACCAACCATCCACTACTCCATCCATCTGGACCATCCAGGGTTGCTCGACACTCATCAGTAAACAAGACTGTTTGAAAATTAGTCTTCATGTATGTCTGGGCCCACTGCAACCGTTTCTGCTTGTGTACACTGTTTAGGGGGGCCGGTAGTAGGTTTATGCACCAGAGCAAGCCTTTGAAGGATCCTACACCTTGAGGTTCGAGGGACTCCAGAGGCACCAGCAGCTTCAAATATCTGTTTGCTGCTTTGTAATGGTATTTTGGCAGCTGCTGTCTTAATCCAATGAATTTGTCTGGCAGAAACCTTCCTCATTATGCCATTATCTGCATGAACTCTGTCTGTGCTCTGTTTCAGTCACAAATCTCTTCACAGTACGATGATCACTCTTAAGTTTTCGTGAAAAATCTAGTGTTTTCATACCTTGTCTAAGGCATTGCACTATTTAACGCTTTTCAGCAGCAGAGAGATCCTTTTTATTTCCCATATTGGTTGAAACCTGTGGCCTGCTTAATAATGTGGAACATCATTTTAAGTAGTTTTCCTTTAATTAGAATCACCTGGAAAACTAATTATCACATGTGTTTAAGATTGATTTCAGTGATCCTTTGAGCCCTGATACACAATACCATCCACAAGTTTATTTGAAAAACCAAACAATTAAATCTTTATGACACATATCCAATTTGCATAATAATTTGGAATACAGTATGTCTGGAATTGAATGATGATTCTTTAAGGCGTTTTTTGGGGGTTTTTTTTTTAGTATAGCAGACAGTAAAAAAAAAATGCTGTGAAGTAAATGGAAGCTTGTCACTGGGGTTCAGGAAAACAGCAAGACTTGACATAAGCTTTTGATTGAACTTGACCAAAGGGGCATTGGAACAATTTTTCCTTGATGACCCCTTTCTTCCTGGTCTAAGTTCATGTGTCCTCCATAGGAAGAAAAGAGTAAGGAGCTGCCAGGCTCTTATTTGAAGGCCAGTTTAATATACCGTATATATATATATATATATATATATATATATATATATATATATATATATATATATATATATATATATTAAAATAGAAAATGGCTTTTTGTTTAGTGAAATAAATATTAAACACAAATGAATCAGATCTACCTCCAGTTTATTGCTCTCCAAATATACAGTGGCTCTGTGCATATTACATATTTACAACGTATGCAGATACATCAGAGATGATCGTTTCAGCACCTTTTTATAGACAGGAGAATAAAGCAACAAAATACACAACATCAACAAACAGAACGGAATTAGTGGTGAAAAACGAACAAGGAACGGATCATTCTGAAAGGTCCTTCACTTGGTTACATAGCAGCTTTTAACAAAAAATACGATATATGCAGAATTTCCAGTACAATGAACCATAACTGATGTGAATATAGTGATTATATGGAGGAAATTACCGTCATATACCATCGCCCATCAAAACTTCCAGGCAACACAAACGTTGGTTTAGCATTCAGCACTGCAAGGCTTCCTCCTAGTATTATCTCAGTTGGGTGTCTCCATTTTGAAGAAATGATGCCTGCCTGGCTGCCCTTCCTATACAGCGCTGATGGGGAGAGTGACCAACCAGTTATATATTCCTAGACAGTCCATGGGAGACTTTTTTTCCCTGTTCTGTCAAAATGAAAATTGACACATCAGCAATTTTTTGAGGAGCTAGAGAAGCTGTGGATATTTTACAGATTATTGCGATGGGAAAAGTTCCATGTAAAAATGGAGAAACCATGAAGATAACCGGATCCAGTCAGCTTCAGGGCGGCACTATCAGGCTCTCAATCAAAGAGCAAGCAGCATGTGCTCCTTACCCAGGTATCCAGCCGCTCAGAGATGGCAGGGTGGCCGGTGACCTAGGTATCGAGCTGTAAACTAAAGAATTAAAAATTCCACTAATTTTGAGAATAAGAGTGGAATTTTAACCTAAGACAACCTCTTTAACACTTAGAATGGGTTTTAGCATGTAAATAGACATACTGAGCTGAGGCCATTAAACAACCGCACAACCATGCACAAAGAACGATCGTTAACATGATTGGCACTCCATGCGCACAGAACAGAACCACCTCTGTATTTTTCAACCACTTCTGGTTTTGGTTTATAAATATGAATTTTAAATGCTGACCGAATACTGATCATGTGAACGTAGCCATAGATGGGATATGACCAAGTATACAAACTGACACCTGTTCTAAGTGACATTTACAACTATATATTCACTAACCCAGTACCAATTTAACAGAGCAGCCAACCAGAAAAATCAATGGGTTATTTAGATTTAGGAATATATATATATATATATATATATATATATATATATATATATATATATATATAAAGGAAAGGTTTTGCTGTATTGCAGCCAAGACAATGCAAGTGAATGGGACAATTTTTTCTACTGTAGGTGAAATCCATTTAGGGTATGGGCGCACTGCCTTTGGGACACCAACACACGTTTCCTAGGAGAAGCCACTTCAGGACTAAGATGGCGGTCTTTTTCCTGAAGCGGCTTTGCTGGTAGCCGCCCAAATAATGAACATGATACTTTTAACTGCTTCACAGTTTCCAAACCCTGAAGTGGTTAAAAGACGTAATTAAGGACTCAACAAGTGCACAGCATTGTCGTGTATTATGTTCATTTTGTTTTTCGGAGGTTTAGCGTTGCTTCTTCAGGCGGTTTCCAGTTGGAGTCCACCTGAAAAAGAAGTCATGTGCACATACCCTTAGAGTGGTCTTACACACAGTACTTTTTGGGAAAAGTTTTTTAAGCCAGAAGTTGATTCAAGAGGAAATCTAAATAAAGGACTTAAACTTCTGGCCACAAGGCTCTCTTACACCCTGCACCCTTCATGGATGTCCCGATGATTTGAAAAGTAAAGGACGGTCCATTTTAAAGGATTGCCAAGTGCTGCTCTTTCTGCTTCTATTAATGACTGTTTCGTTATACTTTTGAGCATTAGCACCACGTCCTTTCCAATTGTTGCACCACCTCGCAAAAAGGGATAAGGCTATACAAGTGGTGTTGTCGTTGGCTGGTGCTTCAGTCCTCATCCTTGCAAGGACTTGTACTTCTCCTTCCTGCTGGATCCACTTATGGCTTTGGCTGTAAAACTGCAGTGGTATTTTTCTCAAAACACTTAATTTGAAACCACCCTTAAAGTGCATCTCCAGATATGAATGCACTTACATCCCATGTAAAAAATTTTGGTGTGACAAAGTCAAGTGAGACGGTAGTCTAGTTGTGTAGAACAGTGTTCCCCAACTCCAGTCTTCGCGGCCCACCAACAGATCATGTTTTCCTTTGTATTGTACAGGTGATGGAATTATCTCCTCATTAAATTCTAAGGAAGTCCTAGAAACATGATCTGTTGGTTGGTCTTGAGATAGAGAACACTGGTATAGACTTCTACTAGAAACCCTTCTTGTATATCTCCTTAGTAGGAGAAGTTTCCAGAATCACGAGTGCCTAGGGAACAGAGCTATCTGCACCTGCTCTCCTTTGCAGAGGAGGTACATTTTTCCGGTGGGGCAATGCACACATACACTCTAGTCATGCAACAGTTCCAATCTCCGATGTAGTCCGGCATATAATCTACAGCTTCATTAGTAACAGTCATGCGACTTTCATGCGATTTGTGTGCAACGTTGTAATATTAATTTTGGAATCAAGTTAATGGGCTCGAAATTGGGAAAAACAAAACGTCAACTAACCAGTAACTTACTGCCAACCCTCTCTTGAGGTATCTAGAAACATGAACACATGACTTTTACAGAACTTCCACCTCCCTGAGATGTTGTGACAAAAACAAAAAACAAAAACAAGTACGGTAACTTCCTCAGGTCATATTCAGAAATTAAACAGAGCGACTGCTCAGAGTTTATCATTAGCACATGAAGACCAGTCCAAACTCTTGAGATTGTGCAGCATTCGAGTTTCGAAACTGTAAAGACATCAAAGGTTCTAGAGAAAACTTAACAAGTTTTCTTGCATTAAACACATAAAAACTGAACACAAAATGATCTGAGACACAGACACGACGCAGCGCTGAAAATCTTAGGCAATAAATAAACGCTGCTACTCCGTGACCCCTTTTCTTTGACTTTCATCTTTCCGCTTTGGCTGCTGTGTAAGTAACTAATTAAGCAAAGTCCCATATGTAATGCTGTTTGATTTTGGCTGAATTTTGTCCACTGATTCCTTTCCTGCAGAGGGAAAAAAAAAAATGAAATTGATTAAAAAAAAAAAAATCTTTCTATTCTATTTTCCCAATAGGACATTAGTGGTGTTACTTTGACAAGTTCTTCTCAGGAAATGTTAAGACGCCTTTTTAACCTACACACAAGACACCAGAGAACACAAACTGTTACCAGAAATAATCCAGTCACTCGTTAGGTGAAAAGTCTTAAAATGCTCAGAGGATTTAAAGTTGTGAAATAATGAATAAAAAGTGTTATACGGGGTTACCAGCGTTAATCCAGTGTGGGGAGGATTAGCTAGCTTGATTGGGCAGATTCCCATGTTACCTGTAAAAGTAAGGGCTCATTCACATGTCAGTTTTTCATGTACGAGTGCTATCCATTTATTTTTTCATGGATAGCACTCATACCTGTGATTATTTATGGGATGAGTCGTTCACGCAAAATCGTGGAGACGTGCCCTGTATTGATCCATGTGTCGAATCAAAATCGGCAATGCAAGTCTATGGGTCCATGAACAAAAATTTCACACAACACTTAAACTTATTTTTTTTCCTTCATCACTGAAACTGATGAAACTGATGAAAATCATTGACGAAACTCGGTTTGTTTTTCTCGTACATGAAAATGAAGTGCGAATAAGCCCTAAGGCTTCATACACATGGGTACACAGCCTAAACACAACCTCAAATCTTAGAAATATTGGGCACACTATCTTCATAGGCCTTTAATTTCACATAGGGGCATACCAAGGGTTTCACATCAAATTCCAGGAAGAAAATTGTGGCTTGCCCCTTTGGATGCCACAGTTTGGAGGAACTCTTCTCTAGAATACTCTCATACTGTGCTGTATGGTAGACACCATGTGGCGGCAAATGAGTTTATTTTGCCCTTTTAGGCTATATTCCCGCGATGAGTATTTGGAGAGTTTTTGATGTTGCAGATTTTCTCCACCAATTATGTAAATTATTTTACGTTTATATTTTCATTGTGTTTGAATGCATTTTTACATGCCTTTTATTGAAGGCATTTTTTACATTGCTGTTTTTGGAGTGTCATGATTTAAATAAATCTGCTTGTTTTTTTATATTTCCTGGTATTTGGCTTTGACAACATCTTGATATATTGATATAGTCATGTGTGGATTACATGCATTTTAGTGCGTTTCTGCAGCGGAAAAACACTACATTTTACCTGTGGATTTTTCAGCATTAATGTAATTGTATGGAGAAAATCTGCACATAAAAGTCAGTGTACCCGAAAGAAAAATTGACATGTCTCGGATTAGAAACACGCACCGCATGTCAGTTTACGCTGGGTAAAAAAAAGCACAGCGGGCGTAAGGTTTCTATAAATCCCATCCACTTTGCTGAAACTGTAAGACGCTGCATTTTTGATACAGTGAAAATATGCAGAGTCAAGAACTCACCAAAAAATCATTGTGAGAACACCGCTTTAAAAGGAGCTTTCGGGTTTCACTCAACTCTTCCCAGTATGTTCTTGCTTTCAGCACTGGCGGCATTGCAATTGATGGGGCTGTGTGTCCCTGAACGGCTCATAACGTCAACTTGAGTAAAGCCGCTGAGTTCAGTGCTTGGCTGCAAAGACTCAACACTGGACCGGGGAATTTAAATACAGAACTTAAAAAAAAAAAAAAAAAAAAACTTTCTGGGGAAGATGGTTTTTCTGAAACTGGAAAACCTGTTTACACTGCTGTTTTAGATGTTTGGTCCGAGTACTGATGCAATTGACAACACTAGGACCAATATTATTCAATTGGAATGTTCAGTTGAACGTTTTTTTGTTTTGTTTTTTCACACAAATCGAATCTGCACATGAATAAAAAAAAAAATCACAGCATCCACTAGTAGTGTCTTCCATGTTTTGGATTAGGCTTGCCTATTCCCCTCTATGGGTGAGAAAAAACAAACAAACTTGGATCAAATACGGATCAAGTGTATAGTATGAGATTTTTATGGATGCATTGAAATTTTTAACCAACTGTATTGGGTCTTGTAAATTGTATTAGTTGCTTATGTATAAAAAATGAATGTGTAAGGGTGATAATTGAGATTAAACTCATCTGGTTTTTTTCTGGATGATATTTGGATTACTTTTTTATATGCTCCTACTAGCTTGGCAGAAGGCAGAGCTGTATTTAGAGTTGAGCGAATATGTTTGGAATCGGTCGCCGAACCCGAAATTGCCATATTGGTGCCTTCTTTGTGCCGAATTTTTGTTTGACGATTGTTGCCGAACATATTTGCTCTTTACTTGTCCCATTGACTCCAATGGCGTTCGGCGAATATTGCAAACACAATATTTGCCGGTGATCGTAATCAAACATTGAAAAATTCGCTCAACTCTAGCTGTAATACCAAATATTACCCAGGGACATAAGAAACCCTTTAAGTAAAATGACATTTCAGGAATTTCAAGATTTAGGTCCTTTACTTTTGAGCCTCTTTTTGGAGTTAAAATGTGATTTTTCAGTTTTTCGTTTTGCAAAGTGGCCATGGTTTTCATTATCCGGATATTTTGCCTAATTCATCATTTCAGACTGTTTAAAATGTTGCAATAAGTTTCCACAAGTATTCTCCAATTCCACAGTGTAGTACAAAATATTTCTAGGTTGTTTTTTTTGTTTGAGCTGATGAACACTAGCGTGCGACATTTTAAAGCTTATTAAGGGGTAAAGCGACCTTTCACTACCAGAAAAGTGCAATAGAACAAAAAGAATCTTTGCGTTTGCACCAAATTCAACAAACATCATGCTCCACTGTGATGAATTTAATGCAAAATGAAAGAGAAGATAGAAAAAAGGAACTTAAAAACCCCAACAAATGAGGAATTGGGGAGATGATGTTCTGTAGTGGATATTTAAATGGGTGTTCTAGTCTTCAGGAGCGCAGCGCTTTCGCCTCCCAACCTCCTGTTGGCTGGGGGGGGGTGCGCTCCTGAAGATTGACAGGTCGTGCCAGTAACATGGCGGAACCGCAAACCTAATCTGCCCGATCTGTGAAAGTCAGGTAAAGGCAGCATTTCCTCTGCAGCACTGGAATAGTGCGTAGGTGAAGCGGAATCCGGTGATCCAACCAGGAAGCACGCGCACCTTGCCTAGGAGACCGGCCACCCCGGTTAATTAGTTGAGACCACCCCTTTTAACCTAGAATCGACGTGCCAAAAAAAACCCAAATCTGTCAATTTTTAAGTCTTTATTTTTGGTGACAAAAATGTCAGTGTGTTATTTCTTAATGGACATACTTGTGTGTTTAAGAATATTTTCTTGGACTGGTGCAGCCCATAGTCCGTTCATCCTGCGTCCGGCACCATTCACTGTTGCTCACAAGACGGGATGAGAATCCGTCACCTATGGACCTATTCTGACTCAGGACTAATTGGGATTCCTATAGTATGCCGAATTCAAGAGGAACGCTCCCATTCCCTGCCTGCGGAAATCTCTAAGTGTGGAAAATATGAGAGTCCACATTTGGGAAGTTCAAACATCTGTCAACGTGGAAATCATCACAACATACTTGTGGAGTGCTATGGACCAATATGTATGAAAATCTACATCTCTAGCCTTTTTTAACAAGATCGATACTTGCCAGCCATCTGGCCAATTATCACTTCAGCACTGATCTTTGATACAAACCATGGCCTCCTGAATGTAATATTTTTCCTGCTGAAGCAGCAGTTTATGCTCCAGAGCAGACGTTCTGACTGGGACAAGAAGTTTATTGCTCTTGACAGATAATTGAATTTCGTAACAAAACCTGCATCGTTATTTACAAATTTGTATTTTTTGGCTTGTTATTTTAATCCTCGTTCGTGTCCTTCAGACACACCCCGTCCCATCTGTGGTTTCTTATGTGAGCAATTCTTCATACACCTCGGGGGGCTAGTCATTTAAACTTCTGTGATTTCGCTTTATTTCAACGAAACGAAAATAATTATAAACCATTAATAGAAAATTAGTAAGACGTCCTTATTAAAAGAGGCTATTAATAGTAAATCTCTCACCAGATTTTTGCTAGTCCATCTGCATCATTTAGGGACAGAGACCCTGATTCCAGCGATGTATCACTTACCGGGCTGCTTGCTGTTGTTTTGACGCAATCAATATATTTGCTGCAGCAGATCTATTGATTACATAGGCAGAAAACTGCCTATGAATGATGGGGTCAGGGTTATACAGAGTTCATGAATACGCAGGACTAGTGGTCAACAGGTTTACTAGGCTTCTAGTGACTGAAAAAACACTGATTTTATCAAAACTACAACAAGCAGCCCAGCGAGTGATACATCAGGAATCAAGGTCTCTGCCCCTACATCATGCTGTGCTCAGATTAGGTGGCAAAAACATGGGGACAGATTCCCTTAAATAAGAGATCCTATTAGTTCCAGTATTAGTATCGTACCCAAGAGTAAGGCTTTGAAAGCCGAAACGCGTAGGTTGTTATTCTACTGGAGGAGCGGCCATTGTTTTTAATTACCTAATAAACCATGGATTTTACTAATCACATACCTGCTGCCTCGCTGGAATTTCCTTTTCTCTCATCTTATTAGTATACTCTTCTGCAGAACAACTACATTCAAGATTAAAAGGAAACCTGTCACGCTGATAACCTGCAGATATGGGGTCAATCGGCATGGTAATAGCAATCCAAGGTTGCCTGGCTGCTGCACAGAAAGCCCAGCTGCTGGGAAGAAATTAACTTTATTCCTCCCAGCAGCCTCCGACTTTCAGTCACCTCTCAAGTACACAGTGAGCGGTGCCTGCAACCGCGTCCCTGGCACTGACTGACAGCTGACTCCGCAGGGCATCACTACAGAGCCGGCTGTCGTGGTTACAGCGCCACTCACTATGTACTGAGCAGTCACTAATGCCGCGCCTGCATGACTGAAAGCCAGAGGCTGCCGGGAGGAATAAAGTTAATTTTCTCCCAGCAGCCGGACTTTCACTGCAGTGAACGGGCAGCTTTGGAATGTTATTAACCTGCAGATTAACCCCTTATCTGCAGGTTAATGGTGTTTTGGGATGTGACAGGTTGACTTTAATATATTAGAGGTGACGTCCACATGGGTCAGATATACGGTGTTTCACAGCGGATGTTCTTTGTCAAAACCTCACATCAAATCATGTGGATTTGGTTGGAGAAATTGTCCAGATTTACAGGAGATTTCACTCTTTGCGTTGCAAGTGGTAAAATCTATGGTGAAAATCTGTATTTTTAATCCACAGCGCAGATCCATTTTGTTTTGCAACATATTGATCAGAACCCAAAACCTTGTGCACAATGCTAGTATTGATTTTCCTTTTTAAAATCCACAGCATATCTGACCAATGTGCACACACCCCAATGTGGACAACTACTCCTAAAAATGGTAACTGCTGGTAGTCACGGACCACGTGGATCTATTAGTTGAAATTAAAAAAAAAAAAAAAAATTATACATTTTTGCTAAAGGGGCAGATTAGTCTGCAGCTATGGAATCATGTTCATTGGTTAGGCTTGTGGGTTTTTTACCTTCCTTCTGACAGCTTTCACTCCCTGGTGCAGGAAGCCCAACCCTTGTGCCAATGACAGGCTAAGCAAATGAGAGGCAGGAGGAGACAGATTCAACTTTCAAGTGATCATAAATTAGTTTACAAGATTTCAGAAGAAGACAAGCTCACTGATGGATTCAACGTTAACTCATTCTACCATGTATTTTGATACATAGAAACCAAACATCCTATATATTTGATAACACCATAGTGCACTTAATAAAAAAAAAAATGCTTGACGGTGTCCATATTGTTGAAGATTTTTGTACAACCAATGATGTGTCTTTCTTCTAGACTTAGTATTTTACATGGAATTTTAAGTGGATCAGAATCAAAATCCACGTCTAAAACTCAGTGTGAACATACCCCTTTCCTTTGGTGCCATTTTACTAGCTCCTTTTATTTTACTAGTCCTTGATCTGTGATTTCCGAATTGTACAAAACTATCGCTACATCGCTGCTTTATGAAATAATGGTGCATTACCTGATGGTATTTTATAAAAAAAAAAAACTATACAGGAATGTGAACTCGTCCGATATTTCTGCATTGTTACTGGTCATCAATCATGACGTGCTTTCTGTGATTTTAACCCCTTAAACTCCAGGCCATTTTCCTTTTTGTTTTTTCAACACCTTCTTCCAAAAGTCATTATTTTTTTTTTTACATTTTTCCCTCCCCATAGCCATCTGAGTAGGGAAGGGCGAACCCGAACTGTAAAGTTCGTGCCCGTACTGAACACATAGTGTTCGGTCACATGATCCCGAACACAGGTTTCAGTAATTGGTAACAGAAAACATTTTTTTTTTTGCTTGTGTCGCCATTTTCCGAGACCCATAAAGTTGTCAGTTTTTAGGATCTGGGGCTGTGCGAAAGACTATTGTTTGTGCCCTGAGCTGACGTTTTTACCGATATCATATGGGGTAGATACAATGTTTTGATGTCCACTTATTGCATATTATTGCAATGTTGCGGCAGCCAAAAATAAAGTAATTCTGGGGTTTCGATTCATTTTCCTTGTAATGCCGTTAAGTAACTGGTTTCATTTATTATAAATTTTGATAGATCGAACTTTTACGAAAGCAGCGATATCAAAAATGTGTATTTTTATGGTTTTATTTTAATGGGGCAAAAGGGGGGTGATTTGTACTTTTTAAAATTGTTTTCATAAACTTTTTTTTTTATTTGTTACTGCATTTGTTAGTCCCCTAAGGGGACTTGAAGCCATGATCATCTGATTGCTTGTGTTATACAATCTCCTATGAACGTCAGCTACAGGCTGGCTTTCACAAAAGAATCATCATAACAAGCAAGGGGGTCTTCTGTAGACCTCCAGCTGTCAAAGCAACCCTCCGACGTCCCGTGATCACGTCCCAGACATGCCGATGGGCACGTGAAAAGATGCCATTGCCAGAGAATGATGGCGTCATTTAGAAGCTTCGCCTGCGGCTGTTAAAGACACATGATGGCTGATTAAATCAGCTATCATGTGCCAGAAAAGATACGGGGTCGGTGTGCCCACATCAAAGTCAGGGACATGTCATATGACAGAAATGTACGTCATATGATGTATAGGAGTAAAGCAGTGCTGCAAATAAGATACGTTCACGCTTTAAGTGTATGATAATTCATTATCAAAGTTTGAATAATTCAAAAATGTTAATTGAAAAGTGTATGTTTTCTATATATGTACTAGAATTGTATATCTGTGGTTTAAAGGGAACGTGTCATCAAAATATGACATAGAAAATCAGGTCTTCGTGTTCAATGTATTTTTTTTTTTGGCAATGTTTTTTTTTCCGTAACACAAGGTTTATTAAAAATAAAAATTCGAATTCTTTCAATTTTCAAAACGGCCAATAGGGCTATTTTAGACTAACTTCCTGTTGTTTCAGGAAATCCACACATTTAAAGGAGTTATCCACTACTAGGATAACCCCTTCTTAAACTAAATGTTTGGCCCCAATAAATAAAAAAAGCCTATATTAACCTCCCGTGCCGGGTCCATTCCAGCGGCACTGGCACTCGCTGTCCCAGGGCTGTGATGTGGTGGAATTACATGTGATGCCCGGTGCCCACTGGCGTCACCGTCTCCACCTTCCGTCAAACTGAAAATGAAGTACGGGCTGCAGCTGATCCCCGGCTTCCTCTTTATGTTCAGTTCGTACAAAGGCGGAGACAGTTACACCGGTGCCGATTGGGCGCCGGCGTCAACACCGCATCCCAGCCCAGGGACCGCGAGTGCCGACACGGTGGGGACAACGCCGGTACAGGAGGTGGGTATAAGTTTTATTATTTTATCAGGGGCCAAACATTTTGTTTAAGAAGGGGTTGTCCTAGTAGTGGACTAGTGCAGTGCCCCAGAGTCCTGGTCGTTGCAGTACTGTGGCTCCGCCACTAAGGGGAGCCATGGTGCGTTCGATGGCACTGAAGGAGTTCCTCCAATCAGGTATCACAGACACCAATATGTTTCACAGCTGGGCCTCCGGGGGGAGCTAAGGGTGCTATTCATTAGGCCACTCCCCACCATAGTGGGTAAACTGGGGGTCAGGCAGGAAGTTAGTAGAGAACGCTGACTGGATTGAACGAAGCAACACCTAGTGAGAGAGGGTGTTGTGGAGGAAGAGACAGTAGGGTCTCTGCCAGGGGTGGGATCCTGGCAGAGGCTTGGCATTGGAAAGAACGTAACGGGACCGTGCCTGCTCAGCATAGCGGCGGTGCCCAAGAAAGGACTAGAAGCGAGATAGATTGTGCTGAGTGAGAAACGAGATCAAGCAGACGGAGAATACCAGCAGGGGTTTTGTTGAAAGAGGCAGCACCTTGCTGAGGCGCATTACCGGTGGCCGGAACGCCGAGGGAGTGGAATAATATACAGCTTTAAGCCATACTCCAAACAGCGGCAGGACAGTCAGTCTCAGGCGGGCTGTCTACCACATATCACCTATGAAGTCTTGGGGGGCAATTGCGGGAGAGGGGCGTCTCTAGGGTCCCGGAAGAACTCCAGGCCTACCTGACAAACGGGTGCCGTTCTTACTGTAACATCAGGAAGGGACGGAAGATTAGCAGAAGATCAGTTAATCGAGTTGTGAGGGAACTTAAGAAACAGACACAACAGTTGTGGGGTACTTTCCGTAAGCACAGCAGGGAAGGACTACAACACAAAGCGCTAAGAAGGAAGGCACTGATTTCCACCTGTGAGGAGAACTCTGGAGGTGCCATTGGACCGGCCGGACTTGCGCAGCCTGGTGGGCCGGATTCCGGACTGAGGACCGAGAGATCTCCAGTAAAGAGGTAAAGAGACTGCAACCTGGTGTCCTCGTTATTTACCGCGACCTGCACCCCACAACTGCACCGCTACACCACCGTTAACAGCACCTATTTGTAACGGACGTCCCCCACTGACAGACAGGGCCACGGACCGGGTCTAGCCACCGTGACAACCCCAGGACTGAGATCCCAGAGGCCCGGCTCCGGGTACCCCTCGGCCCTGCGGCGGTGTGGGGGCGCTCCAAATCTTGGCGTCACGAACAGGATCTACTTAAGCCTGAAGAATCAGGTCATGTGTGCCTAGAGACTGTGATTTATTGTGCTTGAACTGTACTTTATTGCAAAGACTGTGCTGTGCCAGTTGCCGCTAAAACCCGCCGCCATTGCAGCGCTGAGGAGAGCGCAGGAAGAGAAGAGGGGCGTGAAGTGGGCGTAGGCAAGCTGGAGAGCGCGAACAGCAATGGCCGCCCAGTCTAAGTATTTCTGTGCCCTGAGGACGTGCCCGTCAACAGCCGAGGTCCGCCTCCTGATCCTGGTTGGAGGGTGGAGGCCATGGGGACGGGGCCGCCCACGAAAGAGACCGCGAAAAGAGGACATTGGAGGACAAATAAAGATGGCGACACCAGGGGCACCACGCGGAGCTGACCCGGCCCGGCCCGAGGCTGCGCAACCCGAGACAGCCTCCGAGACGCCAACGCTGCGGGGCCTGACCCTCGCAGAGCCACCAATGGGTCGACCTCCTTTGCCGCTGTCTGCAGAACGTGTGGCCGCAGCCGAGGCCCGACAGCTGGCCCGCCGGCTGAAGGCCGATGCCCGAGTGCTCACCCGGCTAGGTCAGCCCACGGAGATCCGTCTGACTCCAGTGTCTCCTGTTCCCTCCCAACTGGCCGCGGCTGGGAGCACGCTATCAACACCGGATCTAGAGATCATGCCGGACGCCGAGCATTTACGGCATCTGATGACAGCATGGCGGAGCCGGCCCCAGCCTGCAGAGCAACTTGATCTGGTCAGTGTTCTGGAGATTCCGTCCTCACACTGGGGTGTAGTGGTGGCCTTTAACCCCCGGTATGGAAGAGGGGTGATTCAGGAAATTGGAGAGCCGCTGCAGGTCCGCGTGGATCGGGAGGAAGTGGAGCCTTGCAGCAGGAGGCTCGATCGTGACCTGGAGCCGGGAGATGCCGTCACCTACACGAGGTGGAGGAGGGACACTGGCGAGACGGGCTGGTTCGCCCGAGGTGTCCAACGATGCATTGCCCTCCAGGCTGCTGCCGGAACACCAGAAGGAGCTGATTCAGTGGGGAAAGCAGCAGAGCCCGGCCCCGCGGAACCCCGAGAAGCCCAGCCTTGCCGTGCCCCGGAGGGACGGGTGCACCTGCCGACAAGGAGGACCTCCCGGCGAGGGATTTTATCATTACTGGGACCGGAACGGCGTCCTGGCTCACCGGTGCGATCTGTTGGCCTGGTGAGGCCGGATAAGAGGTCGCCTTCTGCAGAACCCCAGTAAGATTTTATTGCTTCTAAAATGTAAATAGTTACTGTTTGTTCTTTTGTTCCTGTTGCTGCTAAACCCGTTCAGGGTAAACTTTAAAAAGGTGACCCCTTTGTTGACCCGGGGTCACTATTGTTGTTTTCTTGAAGTTTTGCACAAAGTTACACAAACTGCGAAATCATGGACTGTGCATGATTCAAACTTTCCTGTAAATAGTTTGCACCTTCTTAAAGGTGCTTCCTACTGGTTTTAGTTAAAGACACTTTGCGAAGATGCCATTCCGGAGCTCTGGTATGGACTGGTAGGCTGAGAAGAAGAGCTACCTCAGAAAGACTTGATCTCCTCTTAAAGGGGAGGTAGGAATTGAACCTGAAAGTGATACTGTCTTGGAACAGTAATGTTATGATGATGCTTTGCAAGAAATGTAACCGTTTTACATGAAAAGTTATATGTGTTTAATATGTTTGAAATGTGAAGCTTGAATAATGTTCTTCAAAAGGAAAGATGCAGAAAGCCTGTTGAGGTAGACTAGAGTTCTGCATGGATAGAAACGTAAGAAAGTAATAATGAAGGTGAGGATAGAAGGTAAACCCTGCGTCCCCATAGAAAGTTAGTTCGTTACTAAGGACAGAAAGTAGACCCGTGGGGGTTAGTGAGTGAGTCCTTATAGGAGCCAGGCAGAGTGGGCTCCATGTTCTCAAACTGAAAGGAATGTTATGTCTATACTATGTATAGTAGAGAAAGGCAGTAGGCCCTGGCTGAACGGGGCGGTCCTGTAAAAGAAAGGAGAGGCAGTAGGTCTGGTGCCATAGGGACAGGCGGTCCTGCAGGTTCAAAGTAGGAGAATGAAGAGTTACCTTGCCCTGTAATGTGATTATAGGAAGGCCTTTGGTAAACTAAGAGTGTATGTTTCTTAAAGGCAAAGTTAATTTATTGTTCCAGCATTTGCACTGAGTAGAATACCCGGTTGGGTAGCAGGAGTTATGTATAGCCTGAAATTTACAATGTTGACTATGTTTGTAACGTTAAAGTGTCCTCACCTCCCATAAAGGGAAGCCTGTTCAAGTATACTTATTGTTTTGCACTCAACAAATTTGTATGTCTTTTTGCTAACCTGTATTGTTGTTTTCTTCCCAGTCCCGGAGTACTGTGTTTAACCAGGGGGGAGTGCAGCGCCCCAGAGTCCTGGTCGTTGCAGTACTGTGGCTCCGCCACTAAGGGGAGCCATGGTGCGTTCGATGGCACTGAAGGAGTTCCT
Organism: Ranitomeya variabilis; assembly: GCF_051348905.1. Lineage (NCBI taxonomy): Eukaryota > Metazoa > Chordata > Amphibia > Anura > Dendrobatidae > Ranitomeya > Ranitomeya variabilis. The sequence goes on from NC_135237.1 coordinate 505,980,200, forward strand.
CCAATCAGGTATCACAGACACCAATATGTTTCACAGCTGGGCCTCCGGGGGGAGCTAAGGGTGCTATTCATTAGGCCACTCCCCACCATAGTGGGTAAACTGGGGGTCAGGCAGGAAGTTAGTAGAGAACGCTGACTGGATTGAACGAAGCAACACCTAGTGAGAGAGGGTGTTGTGGAGGAAGAGACAGTAGGGTCTCTGCCAGGGGTGGGATCCTGGCAGAGGCTTGGCATTGGAAAGAACGTAACGGGACCGTGCCTGCTCAGCATAGCGGCGGTGCCCAAGAAAGGACTAGAAGCGAGATAGATTGTGCTGAGTGAGAAACGAGATCAAGCAGACGGAGAATACCAGCAGGGGTTTTGTTGAAAGAGGCAGCACCTTGCTGAGGCGCATTACCGGTGGCCGGAACGCCGAGGGAGTGGAATAATATACAGCTTTAAGCCATACTCCAAACAGCGGCAGGACAGTCAGTCTCAGGCGGGCTGTCTACCACATATCACCTATGAAGTCTTGGGGGGCAATTGCGGGAGAGGGGCGTCTCTAGGGTCCCGGAAGAACTCCAGGCCTACCTGACAAACGGGTGCCGTTCTTACTGTAACATCAGGAAGGGACGGAAGATTAGCAGAAGATCAGTTAATCGAGTTGTGAGGGAACTTAAGAAACAGACACAACAGTTGTGGGGTACTTTCCGTAAGCACAGCAGGGAAGGACTACAACACAAAGCGCTAAGAAGGAAGGCACTGATTTCCACCTGTGAGGAGAACTCTGGAGGTGCCATTGGACCGGCCGGACTTGCGCAGCCTGGTGGGCCGGATTCCGGACTGAGGACCGAGAGATCTCCAGTAAAGAGGTAAAGAGACTGCAACCTGGTGTCCTCGTTATTTACCGCGACCTGCACCCCACAACTGCACCGCTACACCACCGTTAACAGCACCTATTTGTAACGGACGTCCCCCACTGACAGACAGGGCCACGGACCGGGTCTAGCCACCGTGACAACCCCAGGACTGAGATCCCAGAGGCCCGGCTCCGGGTACCCCTCGGCCCTGCGGCGGTGTGGGGGCGCTCCACTAGTACCTACTGGAAGTAGCAATCCTAAAAGTCAATATCGACCTTTTAACATATGCCATATGACTTCGGATAAAAGCCAAACAAGAATCTCAATTTGAAGACATGGTGTTTTGGTGTGCTGCCCCTCATCAGTGCAAAGTGTGCATGTAACACACATATGTGAGCTAAACAATAGCTCATCTTCTGACAATACATTCCCTTTAACCAATTAATGTATAATCACATACATGTAAGTGATTGTGGGGCTAACCTCCACACATGGTAGATGCCGGCTATGTTACATAGCTGCCATCTGTCTCTAAAAACAGCAACTGGAGCTGAGCTTCAATTGCTGCTGTTAACCATTTGAATGCTGCTGGAAATCTCTGGCAGTGGCGTTTAAATAGATCGGATGCTAGTGCTTGCGAACACAAGCTCATATCGGCCCTCCATGACGTGATCGCAGGGCTCTCATGGTTACCATGGTAGCCAGGGACCTTCTAGAGACCTTGTCACTGCCATCTTGGTACTCCAGTAAGGTTGAGCTTCATAGGAGTCCGTGATTTTAACTATATACTACAATACCGTGCTATTACAGTATGTAGTTTGTGCGATCAGATGATCGCAGGTTCAAGTTCACGAAGGTGGTATTAAAAAATAAAATAAAAATGTAATTTTTTCTTTTTTAAATATAAATTATTTGGTCACTTCCCCTTGTGAAAAAATGCAATAGAAGCGATACAAATATTTTATGTACCGCAAATTAGTATCAATAAAACTGTCAGCTCACCATGCAAAAAAAAAAACAAAACCAACAAGAAAACCATCTGTCGCACAGCTCAAATCAACAGAAAGATTTTTTAAAAAAATTAAAGGATTTTTTTTAATTTTTAAAAGAAATGTTAGAATTTTTTTTCACCACTTATTTTCCTCATTTAATGCAACTATTTTATACCCTACTCCGATCCCCTACTATCTATATATCAATACAGCTATATCCATCTGTTTGGCACAATAATCGAGATGTCGGCTCATGTTTCACTTTACTACAGCCACATAATGAAGCAGGAATAGGATGGCGCATGCAGAATGGCGCTCTGCTCCTGGCGGTCATCTATCCGCTGACACAAGTGACCGTGAGAAGCTCATTAGTAGGAAAACACAGTAATTACCAGCCATTAATAAAAAGCTTTCTACTAAAACATACTGATTTATACTCAATCAATAATATTTTATTACTTACCAGGAATTTCCCCAAAGTTGATATAAGGTTCTTGGAAAGTATTTTTTTCTTGGTTTCTAGCAATTAGAAAGACCCCAAGGAAAGACAAGAAGCACCTGCAGAACACAATGAATTATACACACAGGCAATGTCATACAGGAGGCTGCAGCTTCCAAGCTAAATATCCTGAATCACAGATATAAATGATTACATCATATAACTTTATAGACGAAGACGCAGGAAAACATCTTAAAATTGGAGACACGGCAAGAGAAGCTTAATCGGGTGGTGGAAAGCCAAGCAAAGCTAAAGGCGCCATAAATAAGGATAACACGGTGTGATAGATGACGAGAACACACATTATTCAGAGGAATACTTATCTCTGCACTGTTTAATCTGTTTAATGCAAAAAAAAAAAAGTTTTAAAGCCAGAGTTATAAATACACTCACCGGCCACTTTATTAGGTACACCATGCTAGTAACGGGTTGGACCCCCTTTTGCCTTCAGAACTGCCTCAATTCTTCGTGGCATAGATTCAACAAGGTGCTGGAAGCATTCCTCAGAGATTTTGGTCCATATTGACATGATGGCATCACACAGTTGCCGCAGATTTGTCGGCTGCACATCCCAAAGATGCTCCATACAAGGCAGGATGGATCCATGCTTTCATGTTGTTTACGCCAAATTCTGACCCTACCATCCGAATGTCGCAGCAGAAATCAAGACTCATCAGACCAAGCAACGTTTTTCCAATCTTCTACTGTCCAATTTCGATGAGCTTGTACAAATTGTAGCCTCAGTTTCCTGTTCTTAGCTGAAAGGAGTGGTACCCGGTGTGGTCTTCTGCTGCTGTAGCCCATCTGCCTCAAAGTTTGACGCACTGTGCGTTCAGAGATGCTCTTAGGCCTACCTTGGTTGTAACGGGTGGCGATTTGAGTCACTGTTGCCTTTCTATCAGCTCGAACCAGTCTGCCCATTCTCCTCTGACCTCTGGCATCAACAAGGCATTTCCGCCCACAGAACTGCCGCTCACTGGATTTTTTTTCTTTTTCGGACCATTCTCTGTAAACCCTAGAGATGGTTGTGAGTGAAAATCCCAGTAGATCAGCAGTTTCTGAAATACTCAGACCAGCCCTTCTGGCACCAACAACCATGCCACGTTCAAAGGCACTCAAATCACCTTTCTTCCCCATACTGATGCTCGGTTTGAACTGCAGGAGATTGTCTTGACCATGTCTACATGCCTAAATGCACTGAGTTGCCGCCATGTGATTGGCTAATTAGAAATTAAGTGTTAACAAGAAGTTGGACAGGTGTACCTAATAAAGTGGCCGGTGAGTGTATATCAGGCATTCGTCACCCGAAGAACGAAATCTGACATGACGGTGAAGGCATATATTAGAAAAACCCAAAAAACTCCATAAAGAAGACACCGCAAGCCCAACCGGACGTCCCTTCTTTATTAGGCCGGCGTCACACTCAGCGTATGGAAATATGGTCCGATTTTTACGGCCGTAATACGCAGTAATTGTCCCAAAACACTGTTCCGTATTCAATGCGAGGATGCGATTTTTACGCACAAATTTATCCGTATGGCTTCCGTACGGCGTTTTTTTTCTCGCAGGCTTGCAAAATGGACATATCATGGATCCATCAGCTCAAATATTCTTAAAGACATATATACAGTATATATATATATATATATATATATATATATATATATATATATATATATATATATATATATATATATATATTCACGACATGGACATTTTCATTTTTTTTTGGTTTTTGTTTTGGTTTTTTTCCTCCCCTTTTTTCCAAGAGCCATAACTTTTTCAATATATACGTCAATAAACCACATGAGGGCTTATTTGTTTGTATTTTTGAATGACATCATTTATTTTATTACATGATGGAAAAAAAAATTCAAGTGCAAGTGTGTTGCTATTTTCCAAGACCCGTAACGATTTCATTCCTCAGGATATGGGTCTGTGTGAGGGATTACTTTTTGTGCCCTGAGCTGATGTTTTTACTGATACCATTTTGTGGCAGATACAATGTATTGATGGTTACTTATTGCATTTTATTCCAATGTTGCGGTGCCCAAAAATTTAATTCTGGCATTTCGATTGCTTTCACCTTACACTGTTTGCAGATCAGATTAATTTATTTTATATTTTGACAGCAGCGCTCCAATCTATGTATAGCTAAAACCATGATCTCCTATGAACGTTAACTAAAAAAACGCTGGCTTTCACGGGAGGATGAGGGGTTTTCAGCAGATCACCGACTGTAATGACAACCCATCGGCACCCCAAGATCACATCCCAGGGGCGCCTAAGGGTGGGTGGAATGACACGCCCCCCTGTCGACACGCGTAAGTGTCGCGGTTAGAGATTGAGAGAGGGGTTTAATACACTGCTCAAAAAAATTAAAGGGAACACTTAAAAATATGAATATAACTCCAAGTAAATCAAACTGTCCACTTAGGAAGCAACACTGTTTGATAATCAATTTCACATGCTGTTGTGCAAATGGAATAGACAACAGATGGAAATTATTGTCAATTATCAAGACACACATTAAAGGAGTAGTTCCGCCGGAGGGGACCACAGACCACATCTCAGTACCAATGCTTTCTGGCTGAAGTTTTGGTCACTTTTGAATGTTGGTTGTGCTTTCACACTTGTGGTAGCATGAGACAGACTCTACAAACCACACAAGTGGCTCAGGTAGTAGGCAGCTCATCAAGGATGGCACATCAATGCGAGCTGTGGCAAGGTTTGCTGTGTCTGTCAGCGTAGTGTCCAGAGGCTGGAAGCGCTACCAAGAGACAGGCCAGTACACCAGGAGACATGGAGGGGGCCGTAGGAGGGCAACAACCCAGCAGCAGGACCCCTAACTCCGTCTGTGCAAGGAGGAACAGGGGGAGCACTGCCAGAGCCCTGCAAAATGACCTCCAGCAGGCCACAAATGTGCATGTGTCTGCACAAACGGTTAGAAACCGACTCCATGAGGATGGTCTGAGTACCGGACGTCCACAGATGGGGACTGTGCTCACAGCCCAATACTGTGCAGGACGTTTGGCATTTGCCACAGAACACCAGGATTGGCAAATTCACCACTGGCGCCCTGTGCTCTTCAGAGATGAAAGCAGGTTCACACTGAGCACATGTGACAGACGTGACAGAATCTGGAGATGCCGTGGAGAGCGATGTGGTACCTGCACAATCCTTCAGCATGACCGGTTTGGCAGTGGGTCAGTAATGGTGTGGGGTGGCATTTCTTTGGAGGGTCACACAGCCCTCCATGTGCTCGTCAGAGGTAGCCTGACTGCCATTAGGTACCGAGATGAGATCCTCAGACCCCTTGTGAGACCATATGCTGGTGCGGTTGGCCCTGGGTTCCTCCTAATGCAGGACAATGCCAGATCTCATGTGGCTGGAGTGTGTCAGCAGTTCCTGCAAGATGAAGGCATTGAAGCTATGGACTGGCCCGCCCGTTCCCCAGACCTGAATCCGATTGAGCACATCTGGGACATCATGTCTCGCTCCATCCACCAACGTCATGTTGCACCACAGACTGTCCAGGAGTTGGTGGATGCTTTAATCCAGGTCTGGGAGGAGATCCCTCAGGAGACCATCCGCCGCCTCATCAGGAGCATGCCCAGGCGTTGTACAGTAGGGAGGTCATACAGGCGCGTGGAGGCCACACACAATACTGAGCATCTTTTCCTTGTCATGAGGCATTTCCACTGAAGTTGGATCAGCCTGAGCGATTAATCAGTCCAAGAGGAGAAAGATGCCAATCTCTCCATGAAGATACATTACAATTTTTTGATACGTACTCAAAATTAAGAAATAAAAGGACAGTTACTTTTATAGTTTTCTACTGACTCCTATCAGAAAACATTTATGGATTCAACAAGTTTTCTAGCAGAATTCTCTTTTGGAAAAAAAACAATACAAAAAAAACCAACAACAAAATACTGCAACAGCGAGTACAAGTGTGACAGGATGAATCACTGTCTCCATTCCCAGAAGACAGGTCTGTCAAGACGATTTGTTCTCCTTTAGAAATGTCACAATGTATTTAGGATAAACTGGGGAAGAAACCTCAGGTTGTAACACTGTCTGATTGTGGCCGTTACAGATCAGCCGTTAAGAGCAAATGATTTTAAAGCAGCAAGATGTTCAATTCTGATCTTTAAAGTAAACCATTTATACACATACATCAGTACACCCGTACCTATTGCCACTGTTAACCGTATTGGTGTGTGCAGCACGCCAATACCGTTAAGCCCTGAGGTAGAGCAAGGAGACATGAAGTCCTTGCTCTACCGCTCTCCAATATGTAGACTGCAGGTTGCTTTAAGCCGGCAGTCTACAGAACGGCTTGTCGATGCACTGGCCAGGATGCCGGCGCACGCACAGGATGTCCGAATCCCGGCATAGTGACGCTATTGCGCCGTACCGGGAGTCTCATGCCCTGTGTGTGCGATGACAGCACATTAGTCCGCCAACGCTATACTTCAGCTGGATCCTGGATTAGGTTAGTATATGATGTTTTTTATTTCAATTAAAATGTGTGGTGTGACTGAGGGAGCAACATAAATTATGGAGGACATCCACACAGTGAGGGAGCTACTGTGAGGCTGCCCCTCATACATTTTAGAGACTACTGTGAGGAGTCCTTATACAGTGTCGGGCCTCCATAAGGTGTAGGGGCCATTATACAGTGTGAGAACTAATATGGGGGCCATTATACAGAGAGGCAGCTGATGTTGGGGCCATTATACAGAATAACAGCTAATCTGGGGGCCATTATAAAATGTGGAGCCTCCCTAGAGGGCCATCATACAGTGTGGGGACTACTGTGGGGGCCATTATACAGTGTGGGAGCTAATGCGGGGGACATTATACAGTTTGTGGGCTACTGTGTAGGGCCATCAAACTGTGGAGACTACTGTGAGAGCCATTATACAGTTTGGAGGCTACTGTGGGGGCCATTATACAGAGTGGGTATTATTATACACTGGGGGGTCATGATACTGTGTTTTGGGGGGAGCTGTGGGTCTATTATACTGTGTATAGGGGAGCTGTGGACCCCTCATACTGTGTATAAGTGAGCTGTGGGCCCATCATGCTGTGTATGGAGGAGCTGTGGGGCCATCATACTGTGTATAGGGGAGCTTTGGGCTCATCCTACTGTGTATAAGGGAGCTGTGGGCCCATCATGCTGTGTGTAGGGGAGCTGTGGCCCCATCATACTGTGTATTTTGCAGCTGTTGGCCCATTGTACTGTGTATAGGGGAGCTGTGAACCCATACTGCATATAGGGGAGTTGTGGGCCCATCATACTGTGTATAGGAGAGTGGAGGGCCCAGTATAGGATGTATAGGGGAGCTGTGGGCCCAGTATAGTATGTATAGAGGAGCTGTGGGCCCATCATACTGTGTCTAGGGGAGCTGTGGGCCCATCATATAGTGTATAAGGGAGCTGTAGGTCCATCATGCTGTGTACACATAAGGCAGCAGCGGCTCAGTATTGGAGTATCAGCAGGATTAGGCGTTTGTGCAGGCTGTGTATAGATGGGGACGGGGCTGGCAATACGAGAAGTCAACTGTGTCTATATTGTAATCTCTGCAGACAAGATGCGGCCGGAGAATCGGTCATGTCTGTCTGAACAAGATGGAAAAGACGGGAAATGTGAATGACTCCATCAAAAAGAACATCAGCTGTAACCCACCATCTATAACTATACTATAATCTCTTGTCTGGTCTGCAGCACTGGTATCTCTGGTATCTACCACTATATGGTCACTATATGGCACTAATATAGATCTTGGTTATTGTGTAGACATTTATTTCCAGCAACAGCCTAGTCAACTGCTGAGGTTCCCCTATACCCACGATTATGGTGCCCCACCATAGTTGTAATAAGGGTTATCTGATAAGGGCCCAACTCCGATGTCAGAAAATTACCTATTGTTTAAAGTGGGTTTGTGTGTTACATGTTTCACAAAACCCTAAATTAGAGGCCTAAATTGGCCACTGGGGCTTGCTTTGACTCACACTTCCAGTCTATTCAGGAATAGTTTGCACTAGTTTCCTTATCATTAGAGACAGGATGACAATGACAGGTAACAAACCTTTATACACATGATCCACCAGTCACAATAGGAGATATTACATCTCCCTTCAATATTACCTTTGCACACGCTCATTAGATGCTAGACTGTGTTCATTGGTGCTAATGTGCATGTGTGCATGTCACTTTTCTGAAACAATAGAAAGTTAAGAGTCTAAAAAAAACAGTGGCCATTGTGAGAATAACAAGTTTTGTAATTTTATTTTTAATAAAAATTATGATATGGGAAAAAAAAAAATTGCCAAAATGTTTTTAGAATATACAATTTCCACAAAAACCTGATGTATACAATCTGTTATATTGTGAGGACACATTCCCCTTAACATGGGCAGGTGAAGGAAATGATATTGATGCACTTAGGGGTAAGATCACAGTGGATCTCGGCTTGTCATGCCTGGGGATGTATAGCGCCAGACATTGTAATATAGGCACGCAAGACCTTCATAAGCTGAAATTGATTTTGCTTTAATCATCCGACCCACGTCAAGCCATGAGGTTTAATGTTTTATTTATTGGAACAAGACAGGAACCCGATACCATGCAGCAATTACTACAGCTATCCAATCCTCCTGCCCAGTGATTTTACAATTGTGTACAACAGTGAGCACACTAATACACCAAAATCTACTTTTGCAAATGGTCCCACGTTAATATTAATGTAATTTTTTATCTGTTATACACTATTTCAAAAAAATGAAGAGAACACAAATTACACATCAGATCTCGATGAAAGACTCAAGTTAATAATCTTTACAGATATAAATTGTACAATTCATTGAGAATGTAAAGTCAGAACAACAGTTAATGGGAATCAAAATCATTAACTAATTGAGACCTGGATTGCAAATCACTTGAAAAATTTTATTCAAAAACTTGAAATCACAGCTGGATCCAATTTGAGTGAATGTCATCATGGCAACGCATAATGTGACTCAGTGGTATATTTGGCTCCCATCTATCTGTATGCACACCCGATAACATCTGGGCATGCTCCTGATCAGATGGTACACTGAGGGATCTGCTTCCAGACCTGAATCAGGGCGTCCATGAAATCATGAATATTTAGAATTGAGAGTCCTCAGTAGTTGATACCTTTTAATGGCTAACTGAAAAGATGGTAACAAATTGCAAGCTTTCGAGACTACACGTCTCTTCATTAGGCCTGATGAAGAGACCTGTGTAGTCTCGAAAGCTTGCAACTTGTTACCATCTTTTCAGTTAGCCATTAAAAGGTATCAACTTCTGAGGACTCTCAATTCTAAATATTTTTCTATCCACTGGCTAACACAGTAAGATATATATCTTTCCTGCATGAAATCATGGACAACTTGTGGAGCTACGTGGTGGCAGCGGATGCACTGATACATAATGTCCCAGAGATTGTCATTTGGATTTAGGCTTGGGGAATGTGAAGGACAGTTAATGGCATTGATGCCTTACTCATCTGGGAACTGAAACTGGGCATTGCCATGCATCAGAAGGAACCAAGGGCCCACTGCACCATTGTAAATTCTGACAATGGCTCTGAGGATTTCGACTTGGCACCCAACAGCAGGCCGGGAACTATTGGCTATAACAATCAGTGCTATGGAGTTGGAGTCATGGTCGATGTCCATTTTGGTAGAGTTGGATCAAGTATAAAATGGACCGACTCCTAAAATATATAATAAATTGGGTTCAGTAGTTCAGTGCAGGATGTGCTGTAAATTTTATCATAATACTTTGGGAAAGCTATGAAATGTCCTATAAATGTCTGTTCTGTTCCTGATCTAAGAATCTTGACTTTAAGTTGAGATGAATCTGTGCTGCACTTTATGTACATGTTCTCTAGTGAGGCAGTGGGTGTGGAGTCGGGTCAGGGAAATTAAGGAGTCGGAGGTTTGGCTTACTGACTCCACAGCTCTGATAAGTATGCAGGTGGTTGCAGCGTCCCTTTAAGAATATGCCTCCCAGATCACTGATCCGCTGCTAAATCAATCATGCGGCAAACACTGCTTCTTATCGGCGGTAAAATCATTACCACCAGTCAGACAGCCGCGGATCCCAAGCTGTCAAATAACAGCTTGAGCCCGCTGCTCTGATCAGAGGTATAAAGTTTACCTCCAGTCACTGGCGTCGGCTGATGGAACTACTTCTCATCAGCCTATACCTGCTGCCCCTATTAACAGTGAGAGGAAGAGCAGCTGATGGGAGTAATTCGTCAACCGGCGCCTGCGCTCCAAATAAATAATAAAAACAAAATCTGGCATGGGTTCCCTTGTATTTTTGATAACCAGCCATGCAAAACTGACAGTTGGGGGGTGCAATCCTCAGCTGTCAGCGTTAGCAAGACTGGTTATCAAGAATAGAGGGGTCCCCGTGCTGTTTTTTTAATTATTAAATTTAAAAAACGGCATGGGGTCCCCCCCCATTTGTGACAACTAGTCTTGCTAAAGAAGACAGCTGGGGGCTGGTATACTCAGGCTGGTAAGGGGTGATGGATATTGGCACACCCCAGCCTAAAAATAGCAGCCCACAGCCACCTAGAAAAGGCACATCCATGAGATGGGCCATTTTTTGTTTGTTTTATTATAGGAGACAAGGGATTCAATGGAATGGGCGTTAGGGGAGTATAACTGTGTTTGTTATTTTTAAATAACTAAAAAATAAAAAGTGTGTTCTGTGTTTAATTTTGAATAAAATACTTTATTCTGGCTGTGTGCTTATTTACAATACAACTATAGGATTAGTAATGGATAGGTGTCTTATACACACACACCTCTCCATTACTAACCCGTGGGCTTGATGTCACCAGACAATACAAAGGTGACAACAACCCCACAAATTGGAACCCTACTTGCCAACACTACAAGTCAAATGGATAGAGCCAGGCAAAGTGCCAGAATTGGTGCATCTAATAGATGTGCCTTTTCTAGGAGTTTGCGGGCTGCTATTTTTAGGCTGGGGGGGGGGCAATATCCATGGCCCCTTACCAGCCTGAGAATACCAGCCCCCAGCTGTCTGCTTTAGCAAGGCTGGTTGTCAAAGATGGGGAAAATCTCACGCCCTTTTTTTAAATTATTTATTTAAACAATAAAAAAACAGCATGGAGACCCCTCTATTCTTGATAGCTAGCCTTGCCAACGCTGACAGCTGAGGGTTGCAGTCCCCAGCTTTCAGTTCTGCCTAGCTGGTTATCAAAAACACAGGGGAATCCAAGCCATTTTTATTTTAATTTATTTATTTAGAGCGCAGGCTGATGAATACTCCCATCAGCCGCCGCCTGCTCTCACTGTTATTAGCGGCAGCAGGCGCAGGCTGATGAGAGCAGTAGTTCAATCAGCTGACGCCAGTGACCGGAGGTAAACTTTTTACTGTCGATCACAGCTGCGGGCTCACGCTGTCATTTGACACCGGTGGTACTGATTTCACCGCTGATCAGCAGCAGCGTTTGCCGCTGCACAGACATGACAGTGTGTCAAACACTAGATGTTCGGGTCCCCCTTTCAAGTCAATGGGGGTTCGGGTTTGGGTACTGTTCTGGTACCCGAACATTCATTAATTCTTCAGTCAAACCCGCCGGACCTGAACATCCAGGAATCCGCCCATCTCTACCGATAACGCTTAGGCTGCTGCAGACCCATAAAAAGGATGAAAGTGCAGGTAATGGAGAACTGAATGGGTTAAATCTGTGCTGCTATGTGGAAAAGATGAAGGATGTATGTATACATCAAAACGCGTTGACAAATAAACCACCTACTGTACCCTCGGAATGGCATCCTTCATCTTTTCTACATGGCAGCACAGATTTAACTCATTTGCTTCTCTATTATCTGTACTTAAGGATTCACGCACAGAATTCTAGTATGCTGAGTGAGGATATATGAATGTCAGGCGCGGTACCCACCCAAGAATCCATTATTTTAGCCAAAGATGGGTTTCGTTAGACCGAGTCTCTCATGTATTGCACTGAATGGCTAGCAAATAATACTATGTTTAAAGGACAAAAATACAACCAGCCCAGTATGGCCATCGGCACCCCAAGTTCATAAGCAGCCGCAGTCTGGAATGGGGACTGAATTCATGATAAAACCCCTTTTACGAATGATTGCATATATCCCATATGCATATTGTACAGGGTTACCAAAGGTGAAGCTATGTTTTTTTATTAGGTGTTTTAGCTGCATTTATAACAGATTTCTAAAGCCTTTTCAGTTTTTATATGAAAAACCTAATATTATGGAGATACAGATGATTAATAGGACTAAACCAGAGATTAAAACATAAAATTGTAATGATTGATTGAACACAAACCCTATTAGATCATTCACTTGGAAAAATATAATTTCATATGAAAACCACTTTCCATAAAGCGTAGATTAACACATTACAAAAGTCGTTTTATTTCCTTTCACTTTTTATGTCTTTCATAATATCAGCCATTAATATGCAAGAAGCTCCTCTTCCCACACACCAGGACGCTTTCTGCAGCAATTATCTCCGATAATTATGATACTCTTTGTCTGCCGAAGCACTTCACTGTCTGAGAGGCCTAAATGGACTAGAATGAAACCTCGTTTTCGATGTAAGTGACTCTAAAACAAGCCAGACCTCATCACCGCCGAGCATTAGACTAATTAATGGATTGTCCATTTATAAAGTGCCTTTTTATTGCCTGGAATTAGATAGACTTGTAAAGAACCATAAACTTATTTTTATTGCTTGTGGTTTAATGAAAACAAGGCGAGTCCTCCGTGTGTACGGCCCAATAGAGGATTTCAGAGATCTGGATTTTATATAGAGATGAAGTCAAACACCACATTTACTCTTCAGGAAAAAAAAGACCATTCTTTTGTAACTTCTTCATGACTGGGCAATTTTTAATTTTTGCTCCATTATTTATTTTTTTCCCCATCAACATAGTCTAATAAGAGCTTGTTTTTGCAAGACGAGCTGTAGTTTTTAGACACCATTAAAGGGGATAACTGTGAGTTTGTAAAAGTTAAAAATTTGCCTAAGTACTAGCAGGCAGGTATTTGTTAACTACCTGTCTACTGTGCTCAGCGCCATTTTTCGCCTCACACAGTTTTGCCTAATATTTTCCTTTAAACAGCAATCCAAGGATGTTCAGGTCACAAAATTCACAACCTAGAGATTACAACAAGTACCTTCATACTCCTCACATTAAGGGGTCGAGCACAAGACCAATTATATCGGAGGTCTGCCATCAGTGGTTCTCACAGATAGCACTCGTACCCATGATATTCTATGGGGTTGTGCACGTGTCTGATTTTTTTCCTTTGGACCAAGTGTTCTGAGGAATAAAAACCAGTGGCATGTTTGATTTTGATCTGAGAATCATAGAATGGTAGAGAATCAGATCACACTTGACCATTCAGGTCTAGGGGTCCATGGAACACATCGGTCCACACTCGGTTGACATCCAAGTGTAGTCCGATTTTCTTCGACTGACAGAATGAAGAACGTGGAGAAAAGTTATTTTCTCTTCGCCTCTGAGAAAAACTGATATGACTCCGATCAGGAAAATTGGAACGTTTTTCTCGGATGGAGAGAAAACAGTGGTGTCCACCAACTCTAAAGGGGTTGTCACCCCTTTATCCACTGAAGAGACAACCACTTTAAGGTGTTCTATACCCATAAGGACTACTGTCACTTGTGGTCCCAGGAGCTAAAGAAGATGTCTGGTAGGAGCCAAACACCAGAGAAAACAATGTTGGAGAATCTTTTACTAATTGACCCTTGAACAGGAGGACATGGCAAACTGGAAGCTGCCAATTTGAGTGACTTGGCTTATATGAAATACATATCTCTATATTAATATAGACTCCAAATCAGATCGCCTAAATATAGTTATATCCCCTATAATAAAATAACATCCAATATTAGAACCCCTAAGTGGAATTCAGACCCCAAACCACACTCTATATTCACAAGTAGCACCACTCATGTGGCCTGTCAACAAAGACCAGAGCAGAGGTAGAGAGGCACTACAGGACCTGGGGATGGGGAGTACTGGCATGTACATTTTTTTTATGTCTGCTCTGCAATACTATAGTAAAAAACATTATTCTATATATTTATGTTCCTGGACAACTTCGATAATTTCAGACCTCTGACAAAATTCAGAACAAACAAACAAATACATATACATAACCCATCCCAGACTATATATCTCCCAGCTTTTGTTCATTCTGCTGGGTTCTATCTATTGGACTAGACCTAGGCCACTAAACATATTGGAAAAATCCAATAGACAATGAACATTACATTTTTTCAAAAATAAGAATAGGGCCTACAAGTCTACGATACACCCTCTCCAAATTCTGCAAAATCTGATGCTAGTACATGGGGTGAGTTGACGTGTCTTGTGTTTTACAATGTCGGACACTTTAGTGGGTACCACAAACTCGCTCCCTCGCCCATTTCCCTCCAAGTTATTATTTTAAAAAGTTCTCTAAATACCTTATCCAGCTTAGAAGAGGTATATAGAAATTTTAGAGATCACATGAGATGAACAGAATGAGAGAGTTTAAAAGATTATTGCAAGTTCTGCCAAGATTTTTCTGAGGATCTATAGAGTTTAGAAGACCAACAAACAAATCCGATTAAATTACCTACCCAAAAATAAACATGAATATATTCAACGAGGCCGCACCTCGAAACTCCTGGTAAAAAATGATTCCTGTGAAGAGGAAAAAGGAATTTTTATTAAAACAATATATATGCAAAAATCTATATAGACCTTTGTTTTGTAGGAATCTGAATTTTGTAAACCTCCACATTTCTATATGTGTGCCATCACTTCTGATATGTTGTCAGAGTCTTTTATTAGACAAATTTAATTTCTAAAATGGGCTATCCAGGACTATTTTTTTTTTTCATTTTTACAATGTGCTCAAGAACGAAAAGACAGGTAGTTGCTACCTACTTGCCTGTTGTGTCCGGAGCTCATCTCTGCTGGCATCGAATGGAAACAGACCACTCCTGCCGGCGATCGAGTGGCTTCCACTGATGTCAGTTTGACAGAGCAGCGACTTCTCCTCCTGCTTTCCTTTGTTGGCGGGGCGTGATTGCCAATGTCATGCTGATTGACAGCCAGCTCCCTGCTGCCTAACTGCTGTGAGATGGCTGTCATTCAGAATGGTGTCAGCACTGATGCCCCTTTTACAGAGCAGCCCAGAAGAACAAGAGTTGCTCTATTGACGTGGAGCAGCTGAATCACTGGCAGAAGCAGTAGGTGACCGGTCTCAGGCAGCGTGACGCAGAACAGGCAGGTAGTTAGAAACCACCTGCCTGTTAGTTTTTAGGCTCATAGTAAAAAAAAATTTCCTGGAATGAATCCACTTAATTCTTAGTCTTTAACATTAATGGGGTTGTCTGGAATAATATTAAAACTATCACTGAGCTGGCTGTCCATCTTACTTTGAATAAGAAACAGCCTTGAAAAAAACCAAAAACATTTGCCGAACCTTGGTTCAGCGGTAAGACCATTCCACGCTGCTGGACAGGAACTCAATGAACTAATTCCTACCTGCCGACAGCCCCAGCTCCTCTTTGATTAGCCAGCTGAGAACTGGGGCAGGGAAGGCCGGCAGGTAGGAAGATGTTCAAAGGGCTCCCGTCCAATTCACTCATCTGTAGTGGCAAGATTTTCAAGAAGAAGAAGCTTATAAATGGAAAAAGAAACAAATTTCACTACTACAATATATTGCACTTTTTTTTGGTATTTGCTTATATTATTGCTTTATATAAAGTTTGTTGAAGGCGTTACATTAATTACTATGATAAGTTGTACAAAGTGGTAATATGGCACTTCTAAAAAACTTTCAAACCCTTACATTCTGAAAAAGGCCCCCTTTACACTTCTGTCTTTCTAGTACATGTGGTGTCATTTTTCACATGTACTGGAGACACGTTCACCCATTATGATCTATGGGGCTGCACACATGTCTGTGTTTTCACCATGTTTCTCAGGTTTCCATTTTTGGACTATGTAGGATTCCCTGGCCTAAGTCGGACCTCCATGGGATTTTTTTGTTTTGTCATAAATTGCTGAATCAGGGAAAGTTTGTTTATTTTAATAAAGTATTTTTTGCCTTTTTTTTTACTGGGTTAGTAATTGGGGTGTCTGATAGACACATCTCCATTACTAACCCCAGGGTTTGATGTTAGTTGTGTTTTTTGACAATTCACAGCCGACATCAACCCCAAAGCTCCATTACACCGACTGTCAATGCATCAGGGCAATCGGGAAGAGCGAAGGTGAAGGACCAGAATTGGCACATCTAATGCGATGTGCCACTTCTGGGGTAGCTACGGGCTGGAATTTTTAGGCTGGGAAGGGCCCAATAACTATGGACCCTCCCAGCCCAATAATATCAGCTCACAGCAGTCTGCTTTACCTTTGCTGGTTTTCAAACATGATTTTCATGCAGGACAATGCTCCATCACATGCCTCCAACTATTCCACAGCGTGGCTGGCCAGTAAAGTTCTCAAAGAAAAAAAATAATGACATGGCCCCCTTGTTCACCTGATCTGAACCCCATAGAGAACCTGTGGTCCCTCATAAAATGTGAGATCTACAGGGAGGGAAAACAGTACACCTCTCGGAACAGTGTCTGGAAGGCTGTGGTGGCTGCTGCACGCAAGGTTGATCGTAAACAGATCAAGCAACTGACAGAATCTATGGATGGAAGGCTGCTGAGTGTCATCATAAAGAAAGGTGGCTATATTGGTCACTAATTTTTGGGGGTTTTGCTTTTGCATGTCAGAAATGTTTATTTCTAAATTTTGTGCAGTTATATTGGTTTACCTGGTGAAAATAAACAAGTGAGATGGGAATATATTTGGTTTTTATTACGTTGCCTAATAATTCTGCACAGTAATTGTTACCTGTACAAACAAATATCCTCCTAAGAGAGACAAATCTAAAAAAAAAAAGCCACTCCAACTTCCAAAAATATTAAGCTTTGATATTTATGAGTCTTTTGGGTTGATTGAGAACATAGTTGTTGATCAATAATAAAAATAATCCTCTAAAATACAACTTGCCTAATAATTCTGCACACAGTGTATTAGGTTAATACATGTAGAGTAAGCTACACAGGTAAGGAACTTGTCTATCCATCAACCCCATATCTATCTATCTACCCCATGTCTATCTGCACATCTTTAACAGCTAAACAAATGTAATTTTTATTCTGCATTCTATTCCGGAACGTGTCACACAGACGGCACATGGATGACACACACGGATGGCACAAGAATGTCCCATGGATAACGCACACAAGTATGTCACACGGACATGCGACACTCATAACACCAGTACTGATTTTCCAGTACCAGTAAAATCGGGACGTGTGATGGAGGCCTAAAATAGTGTCTGGCAGAAGCACTACATAAAGATACACAATGTAAAGTTCTCAATGACCTACAGGCTCCGTGCACATGTCTCTGCGATTATAACTCAAGCATGGCTGCTGTTCTAATTTATTTTAGTAATATATAAAAGATTAATGTTTCAAATTGAAATATTGAAGTGGCAAATTTAATCTCAATTTGTCCTTCAAGCTAATTTTATTTAATTCACAGAAGTAAAAAGTTTAAAACCATTTTTTTTAATAAACTTAATATGAACCATACTACACAAAAAAAATCTAAAACTTTAGCCATTGAAAGCCTCAGGCCAAACACACAGAGAAAAACAAAAAACGCAATAATAAAGTATTGATTTGGATAGAGAACAAACATGGAAATGAGACTTTTATTGAAGCTGGCACTGCCTCTGACTAATAACCCAATAAAACACTGCGGAGATAAAAGTTGTCAGGATTTAGTCTAAACCATTACAAATGGCTATAAATTAGCAGCCGCCGACTGATTTCATGAAGTCATATTATAAGGCAACGTAAAAATGAGATAGACTTTATTGGATGTTTTTATAAACTATGACATAATAGCACAGTACCTGCGAGTATCGCGCTGGTCGTGAAAAATACATAGTTAATTGGCACCACTTCAGTTGCATTGTAAAGCTGCATTGCCTGATTTAAAAACCTAAAAACAGAAAAAGGAAAAAAATACATACAAGAAAAACAAGTGAGAATAATGCAGTAGACGTTTTAATAAAGATTTACCAGCCTCATAAATATTTATATAGAGAATGGTGTTCAGCAGGACCTAGAATTACTTCGTAATGTGCTCAGGAAGCCAAATTAAATAAATAACTACCCCTCCGAGATCAAAATCGAGAGGAAAAGGCAGACACAATGCAAAATTAATCCCTGAAAAATGCACTTGCAATGTACGAGACAAACGGTCGTAATTAAATTTCATTTTCAGTTATGGTTCAGTTATTGTTCAGGAAAACAGACAATAACCCAAGCAGAAAAATAAGCAATGTGCCGCGCTCTTATCTCTGGGAACAGGAGTCCAAGACCCTGACACTTCAATAAAGGAAAAGCTAACAATATATAAAATATAAAATAAATATAAAATATAAAAACAATATAGAAAAGACCCTTTACCGAACATTTAAAGCACCGGAATTATTATATATTTCACTGCCGGAGAGTTATCACTAATGTCTGTTCCCTGCCTCTGGGCAACATACGGTACTTAATCATCGCCGTCTTCTCTTCTTTCCGACGCCTGTCCTGTTCCGTCACCTCTTGACCGAAGCTCCTGACTGAATGGAAGCCTCATGGTGGCGCTTGTAGACTTAGGGCTCATTTACATGTTCGATTTTCACGTATGAGAGTCATCTGTGGTTTTCACAGACAGCCTTGGTACCAATGATATTCTATTGGGCTGTAGACATCTGATTCTTTCCTCTGACTGAGAGGTCTACTGAAAATATAGGCGACATGTCCAATTTTGATCCAAGGGTCAGATCAAAATCAGCAATGCAAGTCAATGGGTCCACGAAACAAATCAGACCTGACTGATGACATCTGATGCGGACCAACTTTCAAAATGGAGAAGGTGGAATAACTTCTTTTTTTTTTTTTTTTTTTTTAAAGGCCATGCAATGCTTCTCTGGGAAATTATATATGCAAATTGTCTCTTCAGAGAGGAAGAGGAGTTGAACTCCATGTAGGATGAAAGCCAATCCAGAATCTGATGTAAATCTTGCATGCAGCTGCTTGGCCATGAAGTTGCTCGTAGGGGCACAATTTTTATGCTGAGGTCAATGTTGGAGGAGGTTTGGACTCTGCAGTTATGGAGTCAGCAGAGAATTGGTGACATTTCTGCCCTCTGCTCCACAGCATTCGTTGACCCCGCTCTGTAACTTTACGGGGTCCCCACTTCATGGCCGAGTCTCTGCATTTATTTATATCACTCACAGGCGACGAGGGAATATTTAGGAGGAAAGAAAATGTCATGAACGGACTTGTTACACTAGTGGCTCCTATTACAGGACCGCACTGATATCAGTGGGCTCTTTACCATGGCAAGAGGCCGGATGATACACACCAGTGACAAAGGGACTGACCAAGAAACCTGAACTTAAATGGGTATTCCCATCTCCAACATCCTACCATAATATGTAGGATGCAATATTAATATTATAAAATACCTCCAATCAGAAATGTAGTATAGTTCTTCAGATTCGCTATGTCACTTACCTCATGACCCCTCACATAGTGAGTTAGTTAGACAGCTCTAAGTGGTTGTAACCATGGATACCTAAGCTACTGCAATGCCCTACATGAGGTAAGTGACATAGCGAATCTGAAGAACTATACTACATTTCTGATTGGAGGTATTTTATAATATTTTAATTACGCCTACCACATATTGGGATAGGATCTTGGAGACGGGAATACCCTTTTAATAATTAAAAAGCGTGTCCGATACTTTAGTCCTTATAGTAGGGAATGGATGAGTATCTTGGCACCTGATTGGTGTTAGTAACTACTGCCTCTTTTCTGTACAGTTTCCACACACTTTTGCCTTAATCACCAGCTTTACACATACACAGCTGCCATTTTTTTTGCATTTGTTCCCCACAACTATTCTATTTGGGTCAATCTCCCATCTCACGTATGAACAGTTGATATGAAACGCTCATTACGGACAGATGTTCAGCGCTTTGAAGTGGAGCTACGTTTTTTTGTTTTTTTTTTAACCAGCGCATTTATTTTACTTGATGTCCGGTAAATAATCTTATTTTTACTTCTAAAGCGCAAATAATAGAAGATGAGATTTCTAAGTGCAATTAAGAATGAAACCGCCTTGACGTCCACTAATGAAGAATAATTATACCGCTTCTCAGTCCAGGTTTTAACTATTATTTCTCAGGAAGACAGCGGTGAGCAGAGATCCCGCCACATCGCGCTGTGTTGTGCACAGACAGACGGTTCAGTCATTAAGATTCTCTGAGAGAAGGACCTGTCTGGTCAAACAGACAAATGAGGGCTGTCACGCAGAAGAATACCTTTGGAGCTAAATGCGGCATTACTTACTTGACCTGAAAGATACAGGATGCGACCATTGTAACTACCATGGCGTAGAAGATGGCGTAAGTGAGCTGCATATCCCCCTTCAAGGTCATCGTAATCATACCCGCTACGGCTTTCACTGAAATCACTGCTACCGAAGCTGAGAAGAGACAGAAGGCGTGTGAGGAAGCCAGACATTGTTTACACCATTAATAGCAGGGAGATGTTAATACTTTCACCATACAGATGAAGCAGAGCTAGATTTGCCATAAAACTGAATTCTTTGTGTATCTGGTCACCAAACACGTCTATATTCTCACCACATCGAGCCTGGTGGGATGTACATATTGTTGGACATGGTGATCAGAACCCACACCTGAAAAACTCTTTGGGATTTTTGGGCAATAAAATCTACTGTGAATAATGAATGTAATAAATATTAAGGAGCGTTTTTCCATATAAAATAAAAGCCTTTTTTTAACATTTTATTCTTGTTGGATTCCTTTATCCACTTCAGGTCCAGGTGATTTTTCCGTTGTGTTTTGTTTTTTTTGTCATTGCATTTTAGTTTTTTTCCTCATCTTCTTCCGAGAGCCATAACTAATTTTGTTTTCTGTCAACCTAGCCATGTGGGGGCTTGTTTTTTGTTTTTTTTTTAAGCAGAATGAACCGTAGTTCTGAATTTACCATAGGTAGGCAGTGCACAGGGTACAATCTAGATGCATTCCCAGGAAAAAGGGATGTGGGGGAAAAAAATAAATAAAAATAATACTGACCTGACCACTCCGGCTGCCCTGCTGATCGCAATCTGGTCCCCTTCTTTCCACTATTGCTTGCAACATCTCCAGGCTCAGGATGCATCTAGGCCCTAGGATGTTACTGCGCATCATGGTGGAAAGAAGAGGACAAGATAAACATCAGCGGAGAGGTGAATATTAGTTATTTATTATTTTTTTTAACCAAGACTCACCTTGCCATCTTATCCTCTTCTTTCTGTAGTTGGCTACGCAGCATCACTGGCTTTTCACCTTAGATGAGGACTTCTGGTCGCAACCAGGCTGGAGATTACTGCGCGTCATAAGGTTCCGATGACAACTCAACCTTATGTCTTCCAGTGAGCTGCAGCCTGGACATGGACTGAAGTCCTCATCTATAGCGGGAATATACGGCGTACGATGGCGGAAAGTAGAGGACTAGACGGCAGTGAGAAAAGTCCGCGGTGAAGGTTATTTTATTTTTTTTACATTCGACATTTGCAACTGGGGGTCGTATCTAAGTCGAATGATGTTTGCAAGTCGGGGACTGCCTGTAATGTACTGAAAAAAAAAATTACAATGGAATTAAATGGTGAAAAACATGAAGTTTTGCCATTGTTCTTTAGGGATTTGCTTGTATGGTGTTGTGTTGTAAAAATGACCTGCCAACAGGTCCATACGATTTTGGCGATACCAAACTTGTATAGTATGTTTTAATATTGTAGTGTTTAAAAAAAACACTATTTGGAAATTATTAAAAAAATATTTTTGGTTTGTGAATTAAAGTGAACCTATCAGTGAACCTATTATGTCCCAAAACACTATTAACTTGCAGATAAAGTGATAATCTGCAGGATTATTGGGTTCTACAGCCATGCGGCTGCCACATTAAAAGCCTGGCTGCTGAAAGGAAATTAACCTTATTCCTCCCAGCAACCTCCAGCTTTCAGTCATTGAGGTGCGTCTGGCTTTCAGTCACCGCTCAGTACACTGACTGACAGCCAACTTAGCAGTACAGTATCTGTGCTAAAACGGATGTTAGTCAGTACTATGACCGCGGTTACAGTCACCACTCTGTGCTGAACGGTGACTCGTCCGCTTGCGCCTCTCTAACTGACAGCTGAAGGTTGACGGGAGGAATAAAGGTCATCCTCCCGGTAGTCAGGCTTTCAGTGCAAGGCTGCCTGTCTTCAGAACACCATTAACCTGCAGATTAACCCCACACCTGCAGATTATTAGCATTTTGTGACTTTACAGGTTTCCTTTAAACAACATTTTATAAAACCCAGCTTTTTCATATGTTAATGATAAACATAAAACCACCAGAATAGATTTTCTAAGAGTTTGATCTAAGCAGACAGTAATGAGAAGCGAGAAGAAGATGATGCACAGGTCTTGATGTCATCAGAAAACGATGAACACTCACCCAACAGAGCTACCAGAAGTAGCAAAACCACAATATGATTCACCCCCTTCATCTTGTACACGTAGAGCAGGACACAAAATGTTACCACTTCAAGGAGCTAGAAAAGAGATCGTAAATAATACCCAATGTTATAACCAGATGTAGCAATTTATAGTATGTAGAAATCTCTCCTAAATTAGATGACCCTACATCAAGTCTCGCCTAAACACCACTCCTTTACCACTTATGATACACAGTTTATGATGGACATCTTCCATCTATTAGCTCCTGCTGAACACAGAGGGATTATCACATGGAGATCAGAAAACAATTAGGTGGTGTGCAGACGATGCATTTTGCCGCGTTTTTCCCTAGTGGATTTGTCACAAAACCTGAAGTGTTTCCCTATTCCAGTGAATGAGATTCCTGAAATCTCATGCATACGTTACTTAGTTGTGCCTTGCAGATTTGGTGCAGATTGAAATCTGCAGCATGTCAATTTTCCATTTTTTTGCATCCACTGACTTCAATGAGGTCAGCCAAAAACGCTATATGACGTAGGTATAAAATGATTGCGGATTTGCTGAGTATTTGATATGTTTTTCTAGCATTTTTAGACAGCAGGGAACACTATAGAGAAAGATAATAAAAATCTATGGAGATATAATACATATAACTAGATATACAGACAGTGCGCCAGACATATAGATATATAATTGCACATCCCCGACATATTATAAAATTGCACCCTGTGGCGCTTATTGGACAGCTTTTCATGAAGAAATAAATAAATGAAAAAAATGACATGGGGTCACCACTATTTTTTTGCAACCAGCAAGGGTAAAACAGACAGCTAAGAGCTGATATTATCAGCCTGGGAAGGTCCCTGTTTATTGAGCCCTTCCCAGCCTAAAAATACCAGCTCACAGCCATCCCAGAAGTGGTGCATCACATTACATGCACCAATTCTGGTGCTTCACCTTCGCTCTTCTCGATTGCCCTGGTGCGGTGGCAATTGGGGTAACGGCGCATGGGGTTGATGTGAGCTGTGAATTGTCCAAAACAAACAGCTGACATTAAGCCATAATATGTGGGGGAGTGTGTATTTCAATAAAGATTTTTTGTGTGTGTTTTTTTCTTTCATTATTGGGTTAGTAATGGGCGTGTCTGATAGACACCTCTCCATTACTAACATCAGGGCTTGATGTCAGCTGTGTTTTTGGACAGTACACAGCTGACATCAACCCCGAGCCCCATTAACCTTATTGTCAACGCACAAGGGCAATCAGGTAGAGCCAAGGCAAAGTGCCAGAATTGGCGCATCTAATGTAATGCGTTCCTTATTGAGCAGCTGCAGGCTGGAATTTTTAGGTTGTGAACAGCCCAATAACCAGGGACCGTCCCAGCCTGATAATGTCAGCCCTCAGCTGTCTGCTTTATGTTTGCTGGTTACACAAAATAGGGAAGATTTCACATCATTTTTTGAATTTATTTAATCAAAAATATCTCCACGGGGTGCAATTTTACAATATGTTGTGGGGTTTCGCAATTATATGTCTACATCTCTGTCTGTCTCTATATTTATCATCTATATATTTCTATATTATCTATCTCTATAGCATTGATTACTGTCCAAAAACGCTAGCAAAACGCAGATGAAAAAATGCATGCATAACCGCATCGAAAATGCATCAAAATGCTCGTTTTTGAAGCTCCAGCTTTCCTGCCAAGAGATGCAGAAATGGTGCAGAAATTTCTTCATCCAAATACTTAACGTGTGCACATACCCTAATGAGGTTTTATGAGAATAATTACCATTTTGAGTCCATTTACAGGAAAGTGAAAAACAATGACCAAATATGTATGTACAAAGGAAGATGTATATTAAGCAACTGTGTCAGATGACAAAGGCAATTTTCCTTATGTTTCTACAGCATGTGGTCAATATACGGTAATCTTTACGCTTTTCAATCCTCTATACACATGGCCGCCTTAATCCAGATATGGCGCATGATGTAAAATAATAATTGATGTTCTTTTACTTTGGATATGGAGACATAATGACTTACATGGGATCAATTTTCCATGTTTTTGTAAATCGTTACTTTTGTACATGGAACATTTTCCAATAATGAACCCTGTACATTGGCATGCAGTAGTCGGAGCATATGAAATGATAAGTGCAAAACCAGTTTCTTAACTTGTTTTTGCTACATTAGAGATTTTTTCCCCTATTTCTGAGCTGTTCGGATATTCTAACACCTCACTAATGATGTCCCCAGATAGCTAGTCAGCCCTTCCTACAGCATATTCTCTGCCTATCATTGATTCCAGTAAATCCCAATCATTACGCAACAACTGTTCTGACGAATGACCTCATACAACTATCAATTCAACAATTTTTTTTTCTGGGGAATAGTGCAAAAGATGGAAAAACAAAACCCATTGGTCTATGAAATGAGATTTTATTATCATTATCGCTAAATTGAAATGTTCCCAACATTGCAAAGAAGAAGAAGTTAAATCTGTTTATTTTTTATATGCTTAAATGGGTGGTTTGAAGCTAATTGATTTTAATCTTTATATATTTCTTGTAATAATCTTAATTTTTCTAATATACTATAATTAAAAAGTCCCTCTACTGTAACTGCCTTATTTTTTTTTTACCTACTTCTGTTTTTAGGACGTTTCGCTTCAGAATTCCCAATGCATGTTGGAATACTCAAACAGATCATCATCAGGAGGCAGAGGATGCGGTCACCATTGCAGCCTCTGTCCCCACCATGAAATGAAGAGTCATCAGTGATGTTTATTTCAGGGGCTGGGCTAGTCCCTACTGAGCTTGTGTTGATTGTCAATTCTGAAGTATGCTCAGTATGAGCTTTCTGGTCAATGTGCAATATTCTTTTTAACACACAGTGACAGTGCGCTCCCTTACCGACTAAGAACTTATGAGCTGGCAAGGGAGCACACTGTCAGGGTGCATTGTAAGGAGAGAATGAAGTGAGCAAAAACCAGCACCACCCCCAAATGGGACGTCTGTCCCCTGATGACATCCTGTTTGAGTATCACAGCTTTTACTGAAGATTCTTAAATGAAAAGGAAGTAGGTAAAAAAGAAGAGGGAACGGTAGGGACTTTTTAATTGTATTAGAAAAATTATTAGATTAGTACAATTAACAGATAGCCATTTAGGATTAAAATCAGTATTAGTTTCAAACCATCCCTTCAATGGCGCTATCATAAAGGTAATAAACCACCGAATCTGAGAGTAGCCTCATGTAGATGACGAGACATTGATTCCTGGGATGAGTCACTTACTGGGCTTCTTCCCGTAGTTTTGATAAAATCACTGTTTTATCAGTAGGAGACTATCACTAGAAGACTAGTAAACCTGCTGCCATGTAGTCCTCTATATTCATGAGCTCTGTGTAACCCCAGTCCCAAACACTGATTACACTGTGCATAGGCAGAAAGCTGACAGAAAAAAAGATGAAAATCAGTCATGTGGGTGGGGTTATACAGAGCTCAAAATTGAGAAAACTGTTAGTTCTGCAGCAGATAAAAATGAGATTTTCTAAAAAAAAAAAAAAAAAAAAATGCAGCAAGAAGCTTATTAAGTCATACATCACTGGAATCAGAGTCTCTGCTCCTACATTATGCTGCTCTCAGAAAGGTAAAGGAAGCAAAAACTACTGGGCATAACGATGCAAAAAAAAAAAAAAAAAGAAAAGAAAAATGTCCAGCTCAAAGACCAAGTAGAGAGTCACTAATGAAGATTGTTACTCACTTTGTCTGATCTGGTATGTTAAAGATTTAGGGTATGTGTACATGGAATTTTATTGAGCGGGTCTGCTACAAAAAGAAAACACTTGAAAAATGGCTTAAAAAAATAAAAGTAAAACAAGAAAACTTGAAAGATTCTTCCTATTTATTTCTAAATGTAAAAATTTTTGCTTTTCAATTGTGCAGTGTTTTTTTTTCCTGCTTTAGGTTTTAAAAAAACTCCTGTTGGGTAATAAAAAAAGTGGCTCCTGATGTAAACCGCCCCTAACTAGCCACGGTCATATCAAAACACGGCCAACAAAAAAGGTAAAACCCCTCCTCCAAAAACTCCCTACAGAAGGAGAGAGTCTCCTGAACGTGATTCCTATTAGGAAAAGTCATTTTTTGACAAAGCCACAAAAAAGCTCTGTCTGTACTTGGCCTTACATATTCAGTCACTTAGAAATGGCGGCACGCAACGCTAAACTTTCCCTGCAGACGCCAGCATCATCAGGAAGTCACAGATTATGACCCACCCAGGGTTTCTGATGTCAGTCCTGTGCTGATCAGGAATTTCATTAATTGTTCATGTATAATTCATTAAAAATAAATATTTAGTTATGGCTCAATATGTTCTTATGTAGAGACCAGGACGGTCAAGTTTAAAAAAGTTTTTTTGTGTGTGTACTTCTCAGTCTAGCAATTGTATGTCACAGGAGAAAAGCCACCGAAACTCTAAAGGCCCCATTAGACTAAAGTCGTCATAACCCAAAGATTTCGTAGGGACCAGCCAACCATCTTATCTGTCCCTCGAACTCAATAGAAAAATACCCATCTAAGCCCGAGCACACACAAAGAAAAACGTTTCAGAATGTGAGAGTCAAAGTATATGGCAATGTGGCAAAACCACTAACGAGATACTTGTCAAGAGCTGAATGTCCTTTATGCTCACACTTTCTTCAGTAATTACATGTCATATCATATTTTGCATCAAACTTTGTAAGCCAAACTAGGAGTAAGTCCAAAATACAAATAAGTACTAATCTTCCCATGATACTTTTTATTTTCCACTGTTGGGTGATGGATTATAAACACTTATGCAAAATGATGATAAAAATATACAAGTGTGTAAACGTTCTTTAGGCCAGAGGTGACACCACCAACATTCTCCATCCGAGAAAAAGGGTCAGATTATGCTGATCAGACTCTCATCAGAGCGGGATCAGAGAGCTGAACAGAGGTGGGATCAAAAGGGGATCAGTGTGGGTTCCATTTTTCTCAAATGTGGAGAATACAAAAAAATCACCATCTGTAACGGTTCCACCCCTCAGTGTGCAGTTACTGACAGCTTGGCCGTCCAATCTGGTACAGGGGCGTGCTGAGCTGCCAGTGTGTTGATTGACAGCTGGACTATCGTATCTGAGACTTGTAGGTGTGGGCGGTCTCATGTGTTCATTATTACAGGTGATTACCATGCTACTTAACTGAGCTCTCCCAGACCTTTGCCAGATGTACATTCATCTAGTAGGTTTGTGCTCTTTGTGCCATGAGTTCTGTATGCTTGATCTTTTGTTGCCTGACCTTGGACTTCGTTCTGACCATCTGTCCGTTTAACCTCTTCTGCTCTGATCCATTATGAACTACTTACTGGGCCGCTTTGTGTAGTTTTGACAGAATCCCTAGTAAGAAAGCAGCTGGACAGTATGTGTGTCACCGAGGCGCCTAACCTCGGTGATGTGAAACCCAGAGAAGCAGGCTACAGCATGTATAGTGCTGAGAGGTGTTTTTAATGGATCCAGATTTTGGGTCTGCATTTTAGGAAAGACTGGAAGAGCTGGGCAGGACTGGTGACGCCCATCTTCCAATCTAGGAGGTGCAGCTGGTGTAAGGGGGAAGCTGAACTGCTCTAAGATGGTCTGTATGGACAGGTGGAAAGTCCTGTTGTGCTAGTCAGTCCTGATCAGAGTCGGACTAAGCCCTGTGATATCTGAACATCTGGGCCATATTGCTGTATGGACCATTTTTGTTTTGTTTCTGATTTATGCTGGAATGCAGCACATTCGTTTATGGTGCAGACTTATGACCTTTAATAAATCTGCCACTTTAAACAAAGATACCTCGAGAGCCTGTGTG
Source organism: Ranitomeya variabilis (assembly GCF_051348905.1). Lineage (NCBI taxonomy): Eukaryota > Metazoa > Chordata > Amphibia > Anura > Dendrobatidae > Ranitomeya > Ranitomeya variabilis. Next base: position 506,009,127 of record NC_135237.1, read on the forward strand.
AGCACTACTGTATGCCAAAAAAAGCTGACTCCCTACAATCTGCTTTCTCTGTTGTAGATGTAGCAGTGGTCAGTATTGTAAGCCCTGTGTAAACCCCTGATTGGCAGCTTCTTGTGTACACTGTGCAAGCTGCCAATCAGTGGTGGGGTTACAGAGATTAACCCGACTTGCCTGCACGTGAGACCTAGTCAGGCAGTGATCATCTCCTGCTGATAAAACAGTGATTGTGTTGCAACTAAAGCACACAGCCTAATAAGTGGCACATCCCTAGAATCACAATCTCTTGCTCAATATTCTGCTCTCAGATTAAATAGCAAAATCCTGCTGACAGATTCCCTTTAATGATTCAGCCCCATAGTATCTAGATGAACTAAGCCTGTGCAAGTTATTTCTCCATGAGCGTTGTACAAAATAGTAGAAATATAATCTACTATTTGGGAAATACAGTAAACCTTCACAAATTTGAAGTATATAATATAATTAATATATAATTGTACATAATATAATTAATATGGCTCAGCTTCCTACATAGGCTGATGCATTACTAGCCGTCTGGTAGAAGAGCAAAGCACTCCCTGGGTAAATGAGGTTACTGGCATCCATTTCTGCCCATTTTACATAGGCAAATATACAGCTTGCAGTAAAGCATAATAAGCGAAACGTCTGGTAACAGATGGCTATACATGATCACGCCATTTGTCACAAAGTCCTGGTTGAAGAATATTCCTGGATATAAAATAGAACCAGTCGGGGCTGCATCTTTTGGACTGCACATCCAGGCAGAATTTCCACAGTACTTCTAATCTAGAACGCAGAATGGTAACCAGATTTGTAGCTTTTACTAAAAAGTTCCACACAGGCATAAAAGCACTAATAAAGAAATCCAACCCCATCATTGGTTCAAGACGCCTCATTTCAATTCTTAGCAGCCTGGCATGCGTCAAAGCGGTTGTAATCCATTCCATGAACTTTCCATGCCGCAAAAGGTCAGAATGTTCTTGCTTTACAGATACACAATCAAAGTCATAATCTAATGAATTTCTAATGGTGTGGTAGAATCCAAAATAGGATTTTGTATGGTATAATCCTTTCAGTGGAGGGAAGAGAACGGCAAACATATGTTGAACAGTGTTGACATTTAACCATTAACTCTACACTATATTCTGCCATCTCAGACTGCAGTTATACAACTAGTTATAGGTTATAGACCTCACAGGCCATTTTTTTTTTTATTTTGGCCTTAAAGGGGTGGTCCAGAACTAACATTTATTTTAATCCTAAATGTCTATTTAATGTAATATATTAAACTCTTTTCTAATATACTTTCATTAAAAAGTCCCCCATCGTTCCTTAAATATGTTATCTAACTGCTGTATTTTTATTTTATCTACTTCCAGTTTGATGATGCTTCATTTCAGAACCCCCAGTGCATGCTGGGATACCCAAACGGGACGTCGTCAGTGATGTCCGTTTCAGGAGCTACACAGTGGCTCAGTGGTTAGCACTGTTGCTGTGCAGCGCTGGTTCCTCAGTTCAAATCCCACCAAGGACAACATCTGTAAGGAGTTTGTATGCTCTCCCGTTGTTAGCGGGGGTTTCCTCGCACACTCCAAAAACATGCTGATCGGGAATTCAGATTGTGAGCCCCAATGGGGACAGCGGTGACAATATCTGTAAAGCGTTGTTAAAAATGATGGCACTATAAGGCTGGAGTCACACTTGGCGTAAGACAATACGCCACGTATTATACGTCCGTACTACGGCCGTAATACGGTGAAATGTTCCCAAAATAGTGATCCGTAGGCAGGGTGTGTCAGCGTATTTTGCGCATGGCATCCTCCGTATGTAATCCGTATGGCATCCGTACTGCGAGATTTTCGCGCAGGCTTGCAAAACCGACATCTAATGGATTTATGTGCTCAAATGTTAGGGAAAACATATATACAGTATATATATATATATATATGTCATTGAGACACATATATATATATTCTGTATTTAGATTTCATTCAGCGCGATATCTGTGAACAGCCGGTAATTCAATTGCCGGCTTTTCATTTCTCCTTCACAAACCCGACAGGATATGAGACATGGTTTACATACAGTAAACCATCTCATATCCCCTTTTTTTTGCATATTCCACACTACTAATGTTAGTAGTGTGTATGTGCAAAATTTCAGCGCTGTAGCTGCTGAAATAAAGGGTTAAATGGCGGAAAAAATTGGCGTGGGCTCCCGCGCAATTTTCTCCGCCAGAATGGTAAAGCCAGTGACTGAGGGCAGATATTAATAGCCAGGAGAGGGTCCATGGTTATTGGCCCCCCCCGGCTACAAACATCTGCCCCCAGCCACCCCAGAAAAGGCACATCTGGAAGATGCGCCTATTCTGGCACTTGGCCACTCTCTTCCCACTCCCTGTAGCGGTGGGATATGGGGTAATGAAGGGTTAATGCCACCTTGCTATTGTAAGGTGACATTAAGCCAGATTAATAATGGAGAGGCGTCAATTATGACACCTATCCATTATTAATCCAATAGTATGAAAGGGTTAAAAAACACACACACACATGATTTAAAAGTATTTTAATGAAATAAACACAGCGGTTGTTGTAATAATTTATTGTTCTCTCAATCCATTTCCAGGCCCTCGCTTGGCAAAATAATAAACGCACAAGATACATACCTTCTGATGTCCGATCACTTCCCACGATGTAATCTATCTGAAGGGGTTAACTAATATTACAGGCACGAGCTGCGATAAACCACTCGCTCGTGTCTGTAATCCCCCGGCGAATGAATGAAATGTAGGTCATTGACCTACATTTCCTTGAGTCGCGGTGATGCGCCCCCTGGTGGATGTCCTCATATGACCTGGAGCGTGGGAAAAAGTTCCCAGGCTGCAGTTCATGAGGACATCCACCAGAGGGCGCCTCACCGCGACTCAATGTAAGAACAGATCCAGCTTTCCTTTCAGCACCCGGGGATTACAGGCACGAGCGAGTGGTTTATCGCAGCTCGTGCCTGTAATATTAATTAACCCCTTCAGATGGATTACTTCGTGGGACGTGACGTTTCAGCAGAAGGTATGTATCTTGTGCGTTTATTATTTTGCCAAGCGAGGGCCTGGAAATGGATTGAGAGAACAATAAATTATTACAACAACCGCTGTGTTTATTTCATTAAAATACTTTTAAATCATGTGTGTGTGTGTGTTTTTTAACCCTTTCAAACAATTGGATTAATAATGGATAGGTGACATAATTGACGCCTCTCCATTATTAATCTGGCTTAATGTCACCTTACAATAGCAAGGTGGCATTAACCCTTCATTACCCCATATCCCACCGCTACAGGGAGTGGGAAGAGAGTGGCCAAGTGCCAGAATCGGCGCATCTTCCAGATGTGCCTTTTCTGGGGTGGCTGGGGGCAGATGTTTGTAGCCACGGGGGGCCAATAACCATGGACCCTCTCCTGGCTATTAATATCTGCCCTCAGTCACTGGCTTTACCATTCTGGCGGAGAAAATTGCGCGGGAGCCCACGCCAATTTTTTCCGCCATTTAACCCTTTATTTCAGCAGCTACAGCGCTGAAATTTTGCACATACACACTACTAACATTAGTAGTGTGGAATATGCAAAAAAAAAGGGGATATGAGATGGTTTACTGTATGTAAACCATGTCTCATATCCTGTCGGGTTTGTGCAGGAGAAATGAAAAGCCGGCAATTGAATTACCGACTTTTCACTAACACCGCTGCGTATTTCTCGCAAGTCACACTGCTGGTCCGTGTGGAATCCGTATTTTTCTCGCCCCCATAGACTTTCATTGGCGATTTTTTTGCGCAATACGCTGACAAACGCAGCATGCTGCGATTTTGTACGGCCGTAGAAAGCCGTATAATACTGAACCGTAATATACGGCTAATAGGAGCAGCCCCATTGAGAATAATTGTGCCGTATGTTATGCGAGTTTTACGGACGTAGTTTCTGCGCTCTTACGTCTGTAAAACTCGCATGTGTGACCCCGGCCTAACAGTTAGCATAATAAATAAAATAATAAATAATTCTGACCTATATGCACTAGGATCTTGTCAATGTGCAATATTTTCTTTTAATGTGTTCCCTCACCGACTCTGATGAGAAGTGATGAGCTGGCATGAAAGCGCACTGTCAGTGTACATTGCATGGAGAAAGCAGGAAAAGCAGAGACCAGCCCCACCCTCAAAAGTGACATCACTTGCCGGGATTGTGTCTACTGGGCAGGTTTTCTCCTTACAATGTGCACTGACAGAGCGCTCTCTTGGCAGCTCACCACTTTTCAACAGAGTCGTTGAGAGAGAGCACTGTCACTGTACATTAAAAGCATTACAGAGTGACAAGATACTACTGACCATACATCAGAGTTTACAAACGACACATACTCAGTAGAGCAGAGACTAACCCAGTCCCTGAAATGGACTTCAATGATAAAGCTTTGTTTCAGGGTGGGCACACAGGCTGCGGCAGTGACAGCAGCCATTGTCCCCTGATGACGTCTAGTTTGAGTATTCCAGCATGCACTCAAACAGTAAATACAGAGGAGTGAAAGATTGATAGGGACTTTAGAATTTAAGTATATTAGAAAAGAGATTAAATAATTGCATTAAATAGATGTTTAGGATTAAAATAAATATTTGTTTCGGACAACCCCTTTAAACCACTTGCTTTATTAAGTGACCTATGTTTCTAAACATGACCTTATGTGCAAAATCTGCTGCAGCTGCAAGAATCAATTGTTTGAAACACTGCTTGCTGTATACTAATAACTACTGAAGAGTCACCTGGGTGGTGATAATATCAGGAAGAGTCCCAGAGAGCAGTCTCCAAACCCCACCTGTCCTGACTGCTCTATATCCCTGCCAGCCTCCACAATAGCTCATACACAAGTCATTGCCTTGGACAAAATGTAGCGAGATGTGCTTTGCCTGTCTTGCTTTGCCGGCTTTGTACTCTGCCTGTCTTACTTTGCCGGCTTTGTACTCTGCCTGTCTTACTTTGCCGCCTTTGTACTCTGCCTGTCTTGCTTTGCCGGCTTTGTACTCTGCCTGTCTTACTTTGCCGGCTTTGTACTCTGCCTGTCTTACTTTGCCAGCTTTGTACTCAGCCTGTCTTGCTTTGCCAGCTTTGTACTCGGCCTGTCTTGCTTTGCCAGCTTTGTAGTCGGCCTGTCTTGCTTTGCCAGCTTTGTACTCGGCCTGTCTTGCTTTGCCGGCTTTGTACTCGGCCTGTCTTGCTTTGCCGGCTTTGTACTCGGCCTGTCTTGCTTTGCCGGCTTTGTACTCGGCCTGTCTTGCTTTGCCGGCTTTGTACTCGGCCTGTCTTGCTTTGCCGGCTTTGTACTCTGCCTGTCTTGCTTTGCTGGCTTTGTTTTCTGCTAGTCTTGCTTTGCCTCTTTGTACTCTGCCTGTCTTGCTTTGCCGGCTTTGCTTTCTGCTTGTCTTGCTTTCCCGGCTTTGTACTCTGCCGGCCTTACTTAACTGGCTTTGCACTCCGCCTGTCTTACTTTGCCAGCTTAGTTCTCCGCCTGCCTTACTTTGCCGGCTTTGTACTCCGCCGGCTTTGTATTCTGCCTGTCTTGTTTTGCCGACTTTGTACTATGACTGTCTAAATTCCAAAATTTCAAGCCAGTGTGATTACATTACTATGTTCCTGGGCACTCTGCCGCCCTCCGTGTCCCTTCAAATCCTTCTACTTAATGTAAGCGCCCTCTTTTTTCTATTGAGTGAAGACAGATATACGTCTTGTACATATACAGAGACTTCGATAAAAAGAGTTTAGAGGGAATGTAAGAAATAAGGAAAACATGACTGCTCCTGTCCAAAAACAGCGCCACCCCTGCACATAGGTTGGAGCTGGTATTGCAGTACAACTCTATTCGACTGTATGAGGCTAAACTGCAATATCAAACACAGCCCATGGACTGGTGCGACAAATTTTTTTAATTTTTTTTAGACTTATGGCTTTATCTCCGAGAATTATAATTTGAAGGACTCAAGATAAGTATAATTTTATTACTCAAATTCATGTGTTCATCGAATATTTTGGCAATACAATACAATCCTTATCGTTTGAGCTGCAGGAAAAGAAATGTTAATCCTTTCAAGAACATCATAATCTCCATGTTACATTCAATGCCCGGGGCGTTCTCACCACCCTTATCTAGTACACAATGCATGTTCTTCTCTTAGATAGAATAAGAAATTGTAATGTAATATTGAAGGGGATTTAATTCCACCCGATAATAGGACAAGAACATTAAAGTGTGGTCTCAAACACAGCCCCCGTCCAAAAGCCCCAATATGGCGTATAGACATCAAAGCAAAGGTCTCCAGCAGTAGGCACCGCTGGTAAAAAGTAACTAAACTTTATTTAAATTAGTGATAAACTTTTGTACAGTTATGAATCCGAATAATACATCACACTACGTTATTTTGCTTTCTTCTATGTTTCATGCTAAGTTCACATTAGGCGTTTTTTAATGTAAATTTTCAGCTGCGTTTTACAGTACCAGCAAAGTCTATGAGATTGCACACACCTGGATTTTGTGCCTTCCGGGTTTTTTTTGCACAATGGAGCATGTCACTTTTTTCAGCGTTTTTCACCTATTGAAATGAATAAGTGGTGATGAAAAACACTTTTTTTTTTTGGCCAAAACCGGATTCTATAGAATAGGACTTTTTTTTCAACACTAAACTTTATCAGCATGCACAAGAGACAAATCTAGCATGCAAAAATGGCAGCAAAAATACACAAAAAATGCTTTTTTTCTGCAGCTTCTTTCCAGCCCAGAGATCGGGTTTTGCTGCAAAAAAAAAAAACACCTAGCATGAACTTACCCTAAGACTATGCTGAAAGTGCTAGTTTATCTGCTTAGTTCATGCTATCTTTGTAGCTGATTTGAACTGAAGATCTAGCAAAATCCGTACTCCTGTGTTTCTCCGCTCTCCTCCAATATGGTCAGACAGCCATTATTTACGGTACATCCTGTGCGAACATGAGGTAGGTGAGCAGAGAAGATTGCACAGGAGAATGGATCTTTTCTAGACACCTGCAGTTTAAATCCGTTACAAATACAGCATGGAAAACGCAAATAAAGCAGAACTTTCAGCATGGTGTTAACGAAGGATGCCGAATAAAGTAATGGGAATAGATTACATAGATTTATGAATCTTAGCAATTTACCAAGGATGAATAATAAATATGTTTACAAATAAATAAAACCAAAAAAAGTTTAGTTACTCTTTCAATATACATGGAATTACTCTGGCTGCATCTTTGTATGACTATTTGGGAGGTGTTTTAAAGGGGTTGTCCATTGTTGCTTAACAAAATAAAAAAAAAAACATATACCTCCAATGCCAGTTTGTCTCCACTGTTGTCATCACCCTGTCTCCCGAAGGTCACGTGACCGCTGCAGCCAATCAGCGACTACTGATCAGCTGCAGCTTTCACTATTCTGCTCATCAGCTACAGCCTTTTAAAGGAAACCTGCAGATATTGGGTTAATTTGCAGGTTAACAGGCTTCTGAATCTTCCTGGCACCTGCACGTAGACCCATGCGGTCAGCCACCACACACCATACACACCATACACAGACCGGTGACTGACACCGCGCCGATGCCACCCCTGTGACTAAAACTGGAACGCTATCTGGAGGAAGTTAATTTCTTCCTGTCAGCGGGGGTCTAAGTGCAGGCGCCGGGCAGGTTCAGAACACTATTAACCTGCAAATTAACCCCATATTTACAGTTTAATAGCATTATTTCACGTGACTGGTTCCCGTTAAGATTCAATCAGAGCAGATGTCTACTATTGAAAGGCTACAGATGATGAGTGGCTGCTGATTAAGACACATGGGCACTGAAGCCAATGTCATGTGACCTCCGGGAGAGACAGCTCTGACATCAAATGAGTAACGCCAGTTTAGGAATTAAGAAAAAAAAGTTTTTTCCCCTCATTTTATTATGGCTAATTTGCTGTTAGTAAGGGATTATCCAACCTCATAAGTTGCTGGAACTTCTGCCTTTACTTATCCCATGGCTTGATTTTAGTACATCTTATAAAACTTTCAAAATAATTTTAAAAGGTACGTTTAGTGCAAAGCCAACACTAAGCATCATAAAAATAACCCCATACCCACAGTGAACCATGGTGGAAGCAGCATTATGCTTTGGAGCGGATTTTCAGCAGCTGGGACTCAGGCTTTAGACAAGGTGGAGTGAATTACAAACAGTTCGAAATATCAGTCAATTTTCCAACAAACATACTGATAGACTCCTACCCCAAAAGACTAAATGCTGTAATAAATTGCAAGGGTACTTCATTAAAGTATTAGTTTAAGGGTGAGCATATTTTACGCAACCACACTATTTTTGTTCTTTATTTTTATTTTTCACCAGAAAGATTTTAGTTGATTTTTTAATAGAGTTGTACAGCTTATGGGTGACAATAAAAATTGAAAATGGAAAATGTTTTGAAATGCGTTTTCTTGGTAAGATTCTTCTTAATTCCACTGTAGACTAACCCTCCAATCCAACGATCCTCCTCTATATCGGTGTACAATTCTTAAAGTTTCCTGTTCCACTAGAACCAGACATTCGACCTCTGCAGCCAATCACTGGCCGCAGGGGCGACCAATTTGTCACTATTGTAGCCAGTGATTGTCTCTGTACATCTTGTTCTTGTTCAAATGTGTTTTTTGCAGCCAGTCTTGGCACAATGTATTCAAATCATGTGACCACTGCAGCTAATCACTGGTCATGTTGGGTCAGCACTGCAGCCAATGATTGGCCACATCAGTCATAAGTCCATTCCCACAAGGAGAGGAAGCTTAGAGACTAATTAAGGACCCAGACAGTACTACAGAAGGGCAACAAGGAACAAGTGAGGAAAAAAACAAGTTTTTCCATAAAGTTTTAGAAAGGCTGGATAACCCCTTTAATTGAATTTTTACTTTTCCAGGAGGAATAACAGAAGAACATAACTATATATCACAGGTTTTATAATGAGCTCATACATATCTGGGAAGCTTTATTTTAAATTGCGCTGTTTATTTTCACTGTCGGAGTAAACAGAGCGAGCAGATGGTTCTAGAATATCGCACATCATTAAGTTACGGATGACATTAATTGTCGCTCTAAAAATGAATTTATAAAGCATGCAGAGCGGTGGCATGCTCGAAATCCTCCACTTACTCCATTAATTGGATGTCTGTGACACTGTAGTGCCAGGGGTGTACCTCGGTTATAGTTTCCTTCTGAATCTGCAGTAATATTTGAATAGGATAGATGGGAAAAGCGAGCGACTGCCGATCCGAAGATAAATCAATATGAGCAGTGTCGGGAATTACCCGAGATGAGCTGACGCAGCCACTAATTGACGTCCATCAGCTGTCGGTGCACGGAACAGTAATGAAACTTACTTAGCGATGCAAAATGTGGTAATATTCTAGGGATGCAATTCTAAATCTGTGCGGGAAAAGTATAATAAACTGCAAAAACTTTTATACAGTAGAACTTACTAAGAGAAACCATTCCGGATTCCTGCAGTTGCCGGATTAGTAGCAATCTGTCCAAAGTGGTGGCACTTTTGGGGTGTGGGTGTAGGCTATGTTCACATGTTGCATTTTTGCAGTGGGGTTTTTTTTGCTGTTTTTTGCGTAAATTTTAAGCTGAGTTTTACAGTACCAACAAAGTCTACGAGATTTCAGAAATCTCATACACATTTTTTGTTTTTCCCCTGACGGATTTGGAAAACTGCTGCGTTTTTGAAAACTGAAGCATGTCACTTTTTGCACCCAATGGGTAATTGCAAAACACAGTTGAAAAAAAAGCAGTCAGTTTTTGATGTGTTTTTGGTGCAAAAACCCAAGGAAGTTAAATCATGCTTTTTTGGGGCCACTAAACTTTATCAGCATGTACAAGAGACAACAAAAACGGAGCAATAAAAACGCAGCAAAACCTACTTTTTGGAATCAGCTTCTTTACTGCCAAGAGAGCAGGTTTTGTCTGCGGAACAAAACGCAATGTGTGAACATAGCCTATGGGTGTCCACCTTCAAATACCATTTATATAAAGGGTATAGACTACATGAAAAATAAAAGGGGCTTTCCAGACTCATGATAGTAACGACCTCTCTTTAGTGTAGGTAATCAATTTCAGAAATTTTGAGAGGAAATGAAAAATAATAAGTGGCACTCACAAGTGGCACTGCTTTTTTTATTCCAAGGTCATATGGGAATACAGGCTGGGCTACAGCCGTTTCGCATCTGATTATGCTTCATCTGGTACTATGAGCTTTTTTGCAATCTACTGATATACAGGTGCTTCTCGCAACATTTGGAACATCATCAAAAAGTTAATTTATTTCAGTTCTTCAATATAAAAAGTGAAACTCATATTATATAAGGTCATTACAAACAGAGTGATCCATGTTTATTTCTGTTTATGTTGATGATTATGGCTTACAGCCAATGAAAACCCAAAAGTCATTATCTCAGTAAATTAGAATACAGCTTGAAAAAGGATTTTAAAATCTGAAATGTTGGCCTACTGAAATGTATGTTCAGTAAATGCACTCAATACTTGTTCGGGGCTCCTTTGGCATCAATTACTGCATCAATGCAGCGTGGCATGGAGGCGCTCAACCTGTGGCACTGCTGAGGTGTTATGGTAGCCCAGGTTGCTTTGATAGCACCCTTCAGCTTGTCTGCATTGTTGGGTCTGGTGTCTCTCATCTTCCTCTTGACAATACCCCAAAGATTCTTTATGGAGTTAAGGTCAGGTGAGTTTGCTGGCCAATCAAGCACAGTGATACTGTTGTTTGTAAACCATGTATTGGTACTTTTGGCAGTGTGGACAGGTGCCAAGTCCTGCTGCAGAATGAAATTTCCATCTCCAAAAGCTTGTCGGCAGAGGGAAGTGCTCTAAAATTTCTTGGTAGACGGCTGTGCTGACATTGGTCTTGATAAAACACAGTGGACCTACTCCAGCAGATGACATGGCTCCCCAAACCATCACTGATTGTAGAAACTTCACACTAGACCTCAAGCAGCTTGGATTGTGGCCTCTCCACTCTTCCTCCAGACTCTGGGACCTCGATTTCCAAATCATATGCAAAATTTACTTTAATCTGAAAACATCACCTTGGACCACTGAGCAACAGTCCAGTTCTTTTTCTCCTTGGCCCAGGTAAAATGCTTCTGGCGTTGTCTATTGGTCATGAGTGGCTTGACACAAGGAATGTGACACTTGTAGCCCATGTCCTGGGTACCTCTGTGTGTGGTGGCTCTTGAACCAATGACTCCAGCAGCAGTCCACTTCTTCTGAATCTTCCCCAAATTTTTGAATGGCCTTTTATTAACAATACTTTCAAGGCTGCAGTTATCCCGGTTGCTTGTGCTCCTTTTTCTACCACTTTTTCCTTCCACTCAACTTTCCATTAATATGCTTGGGTACAGCACTCTGTGAACAGCCAGCTTCTTTAGCAATGACCTTTTGTGGCTTACCCTCCTTGTGGAGTATGTCAATGACTGATTTCTGGACATCTGTCAGGTCAGCGGTCCTCCCCATGATTCTGGACCTACTGAAAGATTTTTGGGAGATTTTTAAATGCTTAGGAAGCCTTTGAAGGTGGTTTTTGTTAATTATTCTAATTTACTGAGATAATGACTTTTAGGTTTTCATTGGCTGTAAGCCATAATTATCAACATTAACAGAAATAAACACTTGAAATAGATCACTCTGTGTGTAATGACTATATAATATATGAGTTTCACATTTTGTATTGAAGAACTGAAACAAATTAACTTTTTGATGATATTCTAGTTTTCTGAGACGCACCTGTATAATGACTAGTCAGAAGTCAAAAGTACACTGCTTTGGCTTCCATCAGACAATGGAGTCCTGTGAACATGATAAGCATGTAGACTGGGGAGCTTTCCTAACGTACAGTCCTCAACTGAGCTCCTAGAAAGGAGTATGTCTCCTGTCAATACTAAACCTCAAAAGGATGCAAATCGGTGGAGCAAAATCTAGGCATACATTGAGACAGTGGGGAATGTTGGGACCAGGGCTGTATATAATGTAGAGACAGAGACCTTGATTCCAGCAATGTGTCACTTACTGGGCTGTTATTGTAGTTTTGATAAAATCTGTTTTCTCAGCAGGAGATTATCAACACAGGAAGAGCAAACCTGCAGCCATGTAGTCCTTCATATTCATGAGCTCTATACAGGGTGGGCCATTTATATGGATACACCTAAATAAAATTGGTATGGTTGGTGATATCAACTTCCTGTTTGTGGTACATTAGTATATGGGAGGGGGAAAACTTTTCAAGATGGGTGGTGACCATGGCGGCAATTTTGAAGTTGGTCGTTTTGGATCCAACTTTATTTTTTTCAATGGGAAGAGGGTCATGTGACACCTCAAACTTATTAAGAATTTCACAAGGAAAACAATGGTGTGCTTGGTTTTAATGTAACTTAATTCTTTCATGAGTTATTTACAAGTTTATGACCACTTATAAAATGTGTTCAAAGTGCTGCCCATTGTGTTGGATTGTCAATGCAACCCTCTTTTCCCACTCTTAACACACTGATAGCAACACCACAGAAGAAATGCTAGCACAGGCTTCCAGTATCGGTTGTTTCAGATGCGGCACATCTCGTATCTTCACAGCATAGACAATTGCCTTCAGATGACCCCAAAGATAAAAGTCTAAGGGGGTCAGATTGGGAGACCTTGGTGGCCATTCAACTGGGCCACGACGACCAATCCACTTTCCAGGAAACTGTTCAGTTATGCACTGAAGATGGCACGCTCCCTGAGTTTTTCCAGCAGCATGGTGCACCACCACATTATGGGTGTCAGATCCGAGTATTCCTACATGATCAGTTTCTTGGAAAGTGGATTGGTCATCGTGGGCCAGTGGAATGGCCACCAAGTTATCCTGATCTGACCCCCTTAGACTTTTATCTTTGGGGTCATCTGAATGCAATTGTCTATGCTGTGAAGATATGAGATGTGCAGCATCTGAAACAACGGATACTGGAAGCCTGTGCTAGCACTTCTTCTGCGGTGTTGCTATCAGTGTGTTAAGAGTGGGAAAAGAGGGTTGCATTGACAATCCAAAACAATGAACAGCACTTTGAACACATTTTATAAGTGGTCATAAACTTGTAAATAACTCATGAAAGAATTAAGTTACATTAAAACCAAGCACACCATTGTTTTCCTTGTGAAATTCTTAATAAGTTTGAGGTGTCACATGACCCTCTTCCCATTGAAAAAAATAAAGTTGGATCCAAAATGGCCAACTTCAAAATGGCCGCCATGGTCACCACCCATCTTGAAAAGTTTTCCCCCTCCCATATACTAATGTGCCACAAACAGGAAGTTGATATCACCAACCATTCCCCTTTTATTTAGGTGTATCCATATAAATGGCCCACCCTGTATAATCAAAATCCCACCACTGATTAGCAGATTTCTCTGTACACTTTGCATAGGCAGAAAGCTGCCAATCAGTGGTTTGGGCGGGTTATAAAGAGTGCAGCATCCAGAGCACTGGTAGGTCAGCAGCAGAGAAAACAGTGATTTTATACAAATGACAGCGCGCAGACCAGTAAGTGACATCTCTGGAATCAGAATCACTGCCTCTACATCATACTGCTATCAGATGAAGTAGCAAAAACCTGGTGACAGATTCCCTTTAAATACTTACAGAGCGGTGCACATAGCCCCTTTACACGGGCCGATCCAAGACGTTAAATGACTGCCAATCGGCTATATGTCAGTCAAGCGGTGCTCGTTTATTGGTCCATTTAGAGAAGCCAACAAACGTTCTACGCACAGAGCATTATGTTATCAGCAGCACATCATCTCCTTACACTGGATGAACTGCAGGTGAGAACGATTAATTTTAAGCCATTTTATAAATCATCATAAAGAACAGTGCTCTGCCTGTACATTGGGCAATTGCTGGCATGACTGGACAGACCAGATATCACCAGTGAGCATTCCTACTAATACGCATTACCCAATGTGATGACACAGGATTTTATCTTACTGAACATCCATTGACCATCACTGAATCATGGATACGTTTGGGGAAGTCAGGATTGTGACCTGCCGGTCGCCTGGCTCCATGGAGATGTTTGGAGAAGCCAGGCTATGACCCTCCGGTCAGCTGGCCTTGTTCCTGAATGGACTGTCAGCTTCCTAAGATTGTTGTTACCTCCTCTCTGTGTATGTGTCACAGGTGGGAGTAGTCGGCCCTGGAAGCCCTCAAGTCACAGCTGTTCTTATCCCAGCAAGTCAGCGGAAGGGTGAGACGCTGTAATTTTGCACTATCTTGGGTATTTTGCTGGGACTGTTCTATGTGTTATTTGCCAGTTTTATGGTTTAATAAAGTATTGCCACACTGTTTTGACCCTCACCCTGTTTTTTCTGAGTAGTATTATGGCCACGGTAAAAGGAGAAGCGGGCGTAAGGTGAGACGATCCCTGGTCCATGCGGTTTAGGCAAGTAGATGCCCCGTGTCTTCAAACCTGATTATTGGCTAATTTAAATGGGCTAAAAGTTTTAAAAAGTACATTGGTTTGACCGTAGTAGGTGTAGAGTTCATTCTATCCTTTGCCATTGGCTACATGATTTCTGGAAGAAAACTGGATCATCATGTGTGACCTATAGGCCACATGGTTTTAACAAAAAGTTCACTAAATTTCTAAAATTTCTCCCGATAAGACAGCATTGTAATTGGAAATGTATCACATCATTTGCTATAAACTCAGGATTTTCAATATTTTGTTGTGTACGCCTCTCCAATGGTTATTATGAGCTACAGTAAAAATGTGCAGCCCGAGTCTCTATACACGCCTCACGTCACTACATCAATGATGGCAGATATTCGGAATCTAGCAAACAAAAGTGAAATAAAATCCTATTCAGCTGACACGACCCCATTTGTGTCCAAATCCAACACTTACCAAATACAACAAGAACTGCCAGCTCATAAAATACCGTTCTACTTTCGGTCCCGTAATATCTTGAGATGCATTTGGAGAAAAGGTTACCAGAAGATACGTGCCCGTCACTGCCAAGGTGCCACCTGTAAGGCAAACAACACACTAATAACTACAGGAACGCTGGGGGAAAAAAAAATAGTATGGTGACATAAATGGCGCTTTATCTGATGAGCATTAAGCAAGCATTAGAATTTGAAGTCTCCTGGGCTGAGACTAATAATAAAGAATGATCAAGTGATTATATCATAATAAAACACAAAGCCAAACTAGACACAAGACAGTTATAAAACACACGTATAATAAAAAAGAAGAGCATTTACAGCTGCATACATAAATCACAGAGTGTTTCAACATGAAATCCTATCACACTAATCACCAGAATAGCCGACAAGGCCAGGACGTACACCACCAGAGGAAAATATAAAAACATGGATCGGAGAAATGCTACACATTTATATAAAACACAAGTTCAATATCAAAATGGCTAAAGGCTATGTATTATCTTATTTATTATTTATGCTCTGCTTATATAGCGCAACGTTAATTCCACATCACTCTCCCCATTGGGGCTCACAATCTAACTTCCCTATCAGTATGTCTTTGGAGTGTGGAGTAAATCAGAGAACCTGCAGGAAACCCACACAAACACGGGGAGAACATACAAACTCCTTGCAGATGTTGTCCTTGGTGGGATTTGAACCCAAAGACCACAGTGCTGCAAAGCAACAGTGCTAACCACTGAGCCACCCTGCTGCCCATATCAGACCTAATCGGAAAAATACCTATTGTTTAATCAGGCTGGGGTAAAATGTTTTTTTTTCCCCCCGCAGTGTTTTTTTCAATATCAAAATCTTAACTAAACAAAATACAATAAATACATTTTGCAACTTCCACACAGACTTGGAGCTACGTTAGACTGAAGTTTCGTGTTCTTTGCAGAAGACTTTTCAGAAGTCTCATTATCAATCACAATGATCGGTGACAACTCTATAAACAGGTTACACGAGATCCACCAATCACAATGGTCGATGTCACTGTTTTGTTTTTTTTTGTAGCCTCATACTTACTATCCTTTTAGGAACAGTTTACATCAGTTTCCTTATCAGCAGAGGCAGGATTACAATTACAGGTAACACCTCTATATACAGCTGATAACACAGGATCCACTAATCACAATATTTGATTTAACAGCTGACCCTGGACCCCCTCCATTCACAGTGACCTTGGCACACGCTCATTAGATGCTTCAATATAAAATAGGTTCAGAGTTAGTCTATTGCTGCTAATGTACATGTTGATTTATTGAAAGAAGTGGGAGGAAGAGACTAGAATAGCCTCAGTGGTCACTGTAAAAAAATTGTAAGGGTTTTTTCTTTTATACAGTCCGTGATGTGAAAAAAACAACAAAAAAACAAAAATGTGACAGCGTAAACAGTTAATGTCAGCCCAGGTGAGAAGGAGATACATGGACATTTCATGAAGCTAGTTCCTGGTTAGTTAGGGAGTTATTGAAGAGGTAAGAAGTACTGTTTGTTGATCAGTAAGCCACAAGTGGGGGGGAGTAGTGACTGAGGAATCGAAATGTTAAAGTTTAGAACTGTGTTGTGGAAGCCTGTAGTGAAATATGAATAGGTATGAATGTATGACTAGCAGAATTAACATCTGTCCTGAGACTGCAGTTCTCACAGGGGGTCAAGCATATGTTATCCTGAGAAGGCAGTCTCCTGCCTCCAATCTCGCCAGGGGGTCTTGCTAAGAACCAGGAAGAGGAAACATTTCACACCTTCTGGCTCTTTTGAAGAGAGATGCCAATTACAGCCTGACACTATCTATCTATTATTATTATTTATTATTATAGCGCCATTTATTCCATGGCGCTTTACATGTGAGGAGGGGTATACATAGTAAAAACAGGTACAATAATCTTGAACAATACAAGTCACAACTGGTACAGGAGGAGAGAGGACCCTGCCCGCGAGGGCTCACAATCTACAAGGGATGGGTGAGGATACAGTAGGTGAGGATAGAGCTGGTCGTGCAGTGGTTTGGTCGATCGGTGCTTACTGCAGGTTGTAGGCTTGCCGGAAGAGGTAGGTCTTCAGATTCTTTTTGAAGGTTTCGATGGTAGGTGAGAGTCTGATATGTTGTGGTAGAGGGTTCCAGAGTAGGGGTGATGCGCGAGAGAAATCTTTATGCGATTGTGGGAAGAGGAGATAAGAGGGGAGTAGAGAAGGAGATCTTGTGAGGATCGGAGGTTGCGTGCAGGAAAGTACCGGGAGACGAGGTCACAGATGTATGGAGGAGACAGGTTGTGGGTGGCTTTATATGTCATGGTTAGGCTTTTGTACTGGAGTCTCTGGGTAATGGGGAGCCAGTGAAGGGATTGACAGACGGGAGAGGCCAGGGAATAGCGGGGGGACAGGTGGATTAGTCGGGCAGCAGAGTTTAGAATAGATTGGAGGGGTGCGAGAGTGTTAGAGGGGAGAAACTATGAGAAACTTTACACAAAGAGTTTCAGAGAAAATAATACGAGTTCATTGGTGGAGTGGCCATGGTCCAGTCACAAACCAGTAATTATAATATTAACCTGAGAGACTGGTCTAGAAATTCGACATCCAGGTTGACTCTATAAATTAGGCCTACACACAAAGAAAGATGTTCGCATGTGGGGACAGCCTGGAAGCTGATGTGATCCATTCAATATTTCTCCCTCCCCCATGAACAGAGAATCAGAATGCAAAGGTTGATATTACTGTAAGTTTTCTCCATTTTATTTTGTAACGGTTTTTGCATATTTGTATGTCACTTTTTAGTCCCATATTTTTATACCCTCTTTATTGTAATCACTGTACTTTTTCTATTAAAGCTTAAAACTTAAATAAGTCTGAACCTTGTATGCTCTAAAGAATCCATAGCCTTAAAGTGTGTGATCCTTATGATTTGCAGACAGTAGTTGTAATATTTCTGGGACTCATCGCCCGTGTGTTCGGTGAAAGGTGGCAGCGTGTATGAGCAGGGTGTGTGGACTGTGTCGGGGTGTGATATATGCTCCCATTACAGCATAGGACAGAGATTGAATGCTGGACTGAGTGAGATGAGATGAGATGGGGTTGCACCTGCAAGGATTAACCTAAGTCACATGCTGAGAAGAGGGTACGTGACAAAGCCTATTACCATCTAAGGGCTGGAGTGCAGAGAAGGAAAGGAAATCACAGCGACTAACATTGGCCTGTGTCACTCTTATACTAATAAAAAAGGTTATTCACCAACAGTGAGTACCTGCTGTAGCATAAACAGGGCTGAGAGAGGCGTAATAGGCAACAAGAAGGGGTGGGCTACAAGGCAACGTGTCAAACCAGTCCTGGAGGTCTAGAAAGAATCCTATTCTGACTAGGAAGGAGCACGGGATGCTGCACCGCAGTGGAGGATATGGTCAGTGGGAGGTCAGAGATACGAAGCTGTTGGAATAAATACTCTGTCACTCTGGAACTGCACCTGAACATTGTTATGCCATTTTCTATTAAACTAAAGTATGAGCCTCTGCCTTATGCAGAAGAAATGTACAAAGAAATGCATGTCATTTATCAAATGTTGAAGATCTGGTTCAAGAATTCAAGTAAAGACGTTTTTAACTTTTTAAAATTGTTGTTGGCATCCCTGATTCGTAGCATGAAATTAAGGTTCCTGTACCATCATACCACTTGTGGCCCGAAAAGGGGGTAAGCAGCAAACCCCCTCAAAACAAACACTCAGGGGTGTAGAATAGGGTGTTTAGGGACAGAGTATGAAACCTCACTACCATGGAAGTAACCATCAGCCAGTCTCCCTTACATCAGGGCAGTCAGCGTGCGGAGAAGAGTGCTACAACTGTTCTGGCAGCAATGTGAGAAGTGTTGATGGAACGGTTTATAATGAGACAACGCTCCACTCTGCTGTACTGTCCCCTCCAACCAAATTGGCTGCCATGAAATAAAAACTGAAAGGAGTTTAATTACATTAAGTCTCATACAGAAGAAAGCCTGCTTTAACCCATTGTGGGGGCGTGTCCTTTTTTCCCCTGTATGTTGCTGCCTGCAAATGATTAGTTAACCTTATACAGGGGAAGAAGTACACGCCCCCAGAGAAGAATCTCTGGTACACCCATTTGGGCTCATCATAAATTATTACCTAAACTTTTCAAGCTAATATCTCTGTGAATGAGAGGAGGAATTAGAAGTAAAGAAAAAAAAAATAATGATGATGAAACAGATTTTTCACTCAGCTCTGCAACCACTATTCCATGATGTGTCCAGTTTACATGCTGAAACTGGTAAAAGGTCTTCTTTAAATAAAAGTCTATCTAATCATGGAATTAGCAAAAAACGAACTACTCAAGGACTTATATTTACTAGAGAATTTGCTTTAGTTTAGAATCAATCATTACTCTCACGTACACACATGGACCCTGGTGTAATGAGGAGCACACACGTCGTAAATAAATAAAACATTTATTTTAAAGCCCTTATAATGCCAGGATTTTAGTTACAATGTTGATATGAACCCGCAAGGCTGAGTTACAGATTTCACTGTCTTTAGTACAATGATATACTTGTTCACATGTAGCCAAACAAATATTTATAAGATGATACATCTGGAATGCGAACTCTCTCGGCTTACACCCTTCCCAGAGGAAAACTCTGAATTATACAAACTGACAAAGTTCTTTCAACATGAAATAATTACTTCCATATATGACAGTATCTGTCTGATAAGAAGATTTCATGCAGTGCTCCAATGCCACTGGCCTGGATCAGCATTGTAAATAAGAACAGGTTCTGTGCACTGAATGCCAGTTGTGGGACAGCGAGCTGCCAGTTCCTCCCCGGACAGCATGAACGCATTTCACAAGTCAGTTTAGTCCAATGGAGCAGAGCCAGTGTGGGCACCGCAGGCCAGATTTTAATGAAAAGAGCAATGCTACATCGCCTCTTAATATGGAACATTATATTAGAAAAAGACTTCCTCTAAAACTAACATATGTTTTATGGATTTACTTCTTAGTGCAAAAAACTGTAATCAAATATTTCACTGTTTTTTGTTTTTTTATTCTTTCAGGATTATTTCCTTTGTGGGTCACATCAGTTTATTAAATGTTATTAACGATTTCTAATATCAAGAAGTTCTCATTTAATCTCAATCAGAAAAGGGGAAAAAGGAAAAGGTAACAAGTATAATTATAATCCTTAGTATCCTAATTGGTCGTTTCAGATGACCATTCATTATTTCTGGCCATTATATGACATATCTCACATTTCACTAATTTACCCTGGATGCACTAATTTTCAGTTGGTTCTGAGCTATTTGGTGTAGACTAGCTGCTATGAGGTCTACTTTACATGGAATACAGATACATGAGGGATTCCTGCTCTCTGGTTTCTATGTAGTACAGCCTCAGGTGCAGCATGCTGGAGGACATTATATAAGATACTAAGCAGTGTAGCTGTGCAGTCAGATAAAACACTTAAAATCCTGCAGCACCTCTCTGCCTATCACACACAGCCTCCTCCTCCTCTCTTCTTATATTTCAATAGGCAGCTGTATTCTGAAACCTCGGAGAGCTGGCAGTCCATCCTCCAAGATGAATTTTAGCACTATTTTATAGTGAGTGACGAGAAAAAGAAAGGAAAAGAGCATACAGTTGGGAAAATAAGTATTTGATGTTTTAATTTTTTTTCCTGGCTGTGAGTCATTATTATGCTGGGCAGCACGGTGGCTCAGTGGTTAGCATTGCAGCGCTGGAGTCCTGGGTTCAAATCCCACAGACAACATCTGCAAGGAGTCTGTATGTTCTCCCCGTGTTTGCATGGGTTTCCTCCGGGTTTTCCGGTTTCCTCCCACATTCCAAAGACATACTGATAGGGCTCACAATCTAAATTCCCTATCGGGGACAGCGATGATAATGTATGTAAAGTGCTGCGGAATAGGTTAGCGCTATATAAAAATAAAGATTAAGGCTAATGTGCACACATTGCGGATTTCTGTGCGGATTTTTCAACTCAGCTTTTGAAAAATCCACAGGTAAAATGCACTGCGTTTTACCTGTGGATTACCCACGGATTTACAGCGTTTTTTGTGTGGATTTCACCTGCATTTTATCACCTGCGGATTGCTATAAACAGGTGTAAAACGATGCGGAATCTGCACAAAACTGACATGCTGCGGAAAATACAACGCAGCGCTTCCCCGTGGTATTTTCCACACCATGGGGACTGCGGATTTTGTTTTCCATAGGTTTACATGATACTGTAAACCGGATGGAAAACTGCTACAAATCTGCAGCGTCCAATCCGCTGCGGATCCGGAGGCAAATCCGTAACGTGTGCACATACCGTAAAGATTATTATTATGCTGGAAGACCCAGCCATAACCCATCTTCAATGCTGTTACTGAGGGAAGGAGGTTGTTGGCCAAAGTCTCGCGATACATGAGCCCACCCATCCTCTCTTCAATACGGGGCAGTTGCCCTGTCCCCTTGGCAGAAAAGAACCACCAAAGTAGGACGTTTCCCCCACCATGCTTCATGGTTGGGACGGTGTTCTTGGGGTTGTACTCATCTTTCTTCTTCCTTCAAACACGGTGAGTGGTGTTGATACTAAAAATGTCTATTTTGGTCTCATCTGACCACATGACCTTCACCCATGTCTACTCTGGATCATCCAGATGTTCACTGGAGAACTTGAAACAGGCTTTTACTTGTGCTGGTGTGAGCAGGGGGACCTTGAGCGCCCTGTAGGATTTTAATCCATGACGGCGTAGTGTGTTACTAACCGTAATGTTTGAGACTGTGGTCCCAGCTCTCTTCAGGTCATTGATCAGGTCCTCCCGTGTAGTTCTGGGCCGATGTTTGATCTTTCTCAGAATCATCCTTACCCCATGATATGAGATCTTGCATGGAGCCCCAGATCAAGGCATATTGTCAGTCATCTTGTTTTTCTTCCGTTTTCTAACAGTTGACTTCTCACCGAGCTGCTTGCCTATTGTCCTGTAGCCCATCCCAGCCTTGTGCAGGTCTACAATTTTGTCCCTGATGTCTTTAGACAGCTCTTTGGTCTTGGTCATGGTGGAGAGGTTGGAGTGAGATTGAGTGTGCGGACGGGTGTCTTTTATACAGGTAATGAGTTCAAGCAGGTGTAATTAATAGAGGTAATGAGTGCAGAGTAGGAGAACTTCTTAAATAAAATCTAACAGGTCTGTGAGAGGCAGAATTCTTCCTGGTTGGTAGGTGATCAAAAACTTATTTTGTGTAATAAAATGCAATTTAATTATATAAAAATCATACAATGTGAATTTCTGTTTTTATTTTTTAAGATTCTGTCTCTCGTCGTTGAAGTGTACCTACGATAAAAATTACAGACCTCTCCATTCTTTGTAGGTGGGAAAACTTGCAAAATTGGAAGTGTATCAAATACTTATTTTCCCCACTGTATCTTTGCATATCATTTAACATAAGTTGAAAGAAATCAGTGGATACTATCCACATGTATACATGTGGTAATTTCCTGAAGTAACATAGTTTGAAAAGTGAAGAATCACCACCATCTTTTATTTCAACACATCTGGACTTACATCTTATTCAGCAGCGTGGATAATATCCACAGATTTCTTTCAACTTTGGTTCTAATATGGTCACCTGCTGTCCCGTGGATCTGCTACAGCTGATATTTCTACAATATATTTCTCACTTTATCAAAGGATGTATCAGGTTAGTATAACCTGAGTGCATATTATAAATGTCTATCGGATAAGACCTTATTTGCGCTGATTTCTCCTACAGGTTTATCGATGGTTGTATATCATTTAACATAACATCTCAGGGAAAAATACCAAATCTAAAATACAGAAATGTGATTTTAATAAAAAAAATTACTGTATGTAGTGAGGTGAAGCATGCATATGTCAGTTCCATTCAAGACTGGACTCCACAGAGCTGCATCCTTGGGATCCATAGCCCCGTCCTTGGGATCCATAGCCCCGTCCTTGGGATCCATAGCCCCGTCCTTGGGATCCATAGCCCCGTCCTTGGGATCCATAGCCCCGTCCTTGGGATCCATAGCCCCGTCCTTGGGATCCATAGCCCCGTCCTTGGGATCCATAGCCCCGTCCTTGGGATCCATAGCCCCGTCCTTGGGATCCATAGCCCCGTCCTTGGAATCCATAGCCCCGTCCTTGGGATCCATAGCCCCGTCCTTGGGATCCATAGCCCCGTCCTTGGGATCCATAGCCCCGTCCTTGGGATCCATAGCCCCGTCCTTGGGATCCATAGCCCCGTCCTTGGGATCCATAGCCCCGTCCTTGGGAGTTATAGCCTCGTCCTTGGGATCCATAGCCCCGTCCTTGGGATCCATAGCCCCGTCCTTGGGATCCATAGCCCCATCCTTGGGATCCATAGCCCCATCCTTGGGATCCATAGCCCCATCCTTGGGATCCATAGCCCCATCCTTGGGATCCATAGCCCCATCCTTGGGATCCATAGCCCCATCCTTGGGATCCATAGCCCCATCCTTGGGATCCATAGCCCCATCCTTGGGATCCATAGCCCCATCCTTGGGATCCATAGCCCCGTCCTTGGGATCCATAGCCCCGTCCTTGGGATCCATAGCCCCATCTTTGGGATCCATAGCCCCATCCTTGGGATCCATAGCCCTGTGCTCGGACCTCAATCCAATTGAAAATTTGTGGCACAAGGTATCATTAGAGATATCTAGAAAACAGCCAAGGACCAAGAGTGAGTTGATTGAGGCTCTGATACAGGCCTGGAACCACATCATCACTCGTGAACATCTGGAGAAGCTTGTTCACTCAATGCCACAGAGATGCAAGCTGGTGCTCAAGAGCAAAGGCTGGCCAATAAAGTATTAGAAGCTAAAGATGCACTCAAAAGGCCCTTTTCAGGACTCTGAATTAAATAAAAAATAATAAATCTTAAAAAGTAACATTTAAGTCTGTGTGAACTTGCATTGGAAGTTAATGAACTTAGAAACCTGTTCACCATTCAACACACTGTACTGGTGTAGGTATGGTTATGCTGAAATTTTTTTTTTATCAAAAATGCACATACCATAACAATTTATACACTTGGGACATTCAAAAATGAGTATGGCATACAATGAGGGATTACAAAAACATATATGTTCCACCAGTTTCACTGTAGAGATGCAGAAGTATGAAACATATAGTTTTCTTCACGCCTATGCAGGACTTTTGAACACCATTGTATATACACTAAAATTTGAACTCCAAGAAGGAAAAGTCGTGGAATTATAAAAATTGCTAGACATGTTAATGATACCCAAATTATTAAAAATGGAGACAAAATTTTAAAAACATCTCTATTTATTTAGTGTTGAGTATAAGCACCATGCATTTACACCTTGGCTGCCATCAACAAGGTTATTAATTAATGTTTATTACCATAACCTGTAGTATTTTTAGATTTGTCTCCCATTGAGCCCATCTGGGATATCACCGATTAGCAATTGTAACGGAGCTGCCAGCAGTGGATCTTGATGATTAGCTCAAGTGGCAGAACATTCTTCAGACAACCATTAATAATCTCATTGATAGCAGCCGAGTTGTAAGTGCGGGGATTTCGGCATGTGGCACTCTTACTCAATACTGCATAAATTGAGATGTTTTGAAAATGTTGTTTGCATTTTTTCATCACTTGCAGGTCATTAGCATGTCTATTCATCCTGTGATTGCCACAAAATAAAAATGCAGTAAAAGCTCATTGTGTGCACACAGCCTTATATATATTTAAAGTTTTTGTTTGGTTTATTTATTTTTTTTATTTTTTATTTTTTTTAAGCGCAATCAAGATACTTTTGCTCAGACTTCACATACATTCCGTGTACGCACATCTAAGTATATCCAAAGTCCATTGACTACAAGAGCTGCTGCCAGGTAATTCTTCAAAACCCAAAACTGAGTCACATATTAAAGGATAAATATAAGAAATGCGGAGCACCATATCACTCGTAGAGCCAACACGGAATGATAGACGATATTGACATGCATATGGCAAACATCTCATTCATTTTCCTCAGTTTGGTTTCAAAAGAAGAATAAAAAACACACAACCTTTTTTTGCTTCCAAGTAAATGCTAAGTCATTTCTGGACCAAGATATGGAAAAAAGAAGGCAAAAAAAAGCGGGGCCTGCATTCTTCCAACATGTGTATGCCATCTGAATTCTGCTCAAAGATGACTGCACTCATTTACATCGGTGTGGGAATCCTGCAAATAAATAATCCAATGGTGGAAAAAAAAAAATAATAATCACAAGCCGACTGCATATTCAGACCTTTCATTTGTACTTCATGGACTATTACGATGCCTTAGTTGCGGGGCTGACCCTGCAGATTGGTCGGAGATTAAAGGGAAAATTTGCTGTATTCGAGGTTCACCACTGACAGATGGAGACCGGAGGAGGGCGGTAATTTAGAAGGTGACATTTCAGATCTTATGATACATGTTCAGTTTAATACATATATTACGTGTGGCCCAGTGGCTCCTTTCTTACCGTAGCTAAAGACCCCATCCATACAAGAGTGACGTAAGTGGTATACAGAGATATCATAAGGCCCATAGAAAAACTTGGCATGGCCCCTATTCCCACTGGCAGATCTGACACATGCACAACCCCTGTGCTAGAAATTCATGTCAACTATTCTGCTTCAGCTTCAACATTTTGTGCGGATGCTTCTCATTAACATATATATCTGCATAGAGAAGATCTACCACTAGGGGGCGCTAACGGCACATGGATATATAGAATGACCTCCTCCTCGGGTCCAGAGTGTTACATGTGGTACAAACTCAATAGCTAATTAAAGTGGAAGCCCACTACTTAGACATTGATTGCATACAGGGTCGGTGTTAGAGAGGCAGGAGGGCCCACTTGCCATCAGGGACACCAATGCGCTATGGGAACCCTGTGACAGCGCCTGTGAGTAGACCCCCCTGCTTGCTCAGGGCCCCGGTACTTGCAATACTTACCTCTCCCTGTTCCTGCGCTGTGGGGTCTTCTGACTCAGACGTTTCAGGTCAGAGGGCGCGATGATGTCACTACAGTTCCCCCTTTGCCTGAACAGTCAGTGACGAGAGTCGGAAGACAGCAACGCTGAGAAGTCCGGAGCAGAGCAGTGGCCAGCGAGGAGAGGTGACCATTTCATTTTTTTTAATGTTCGAAGCATTATATGCATTATATGGTGCCCATGATATATGGAGTATCATATGGAGCCATCATATACTGAAGCATCATATGAGGCCATTAAATACTGGAGAATCATATGGGACTATCATATACTGGAGCATCATATGGGGCCAATCATATACTTGAGAATTATATGGGTTCATTATGTATGGAGCAATATATGGGGCTCGTTATATGGAGCAATATATACTGTATGGGGCATTATATGGGGCTCAATATGTATGGAGCAAAATATGGTGTCCATTATTCTGTATGGAGTATTATATGGGGTTCATTATAGTGCATGGAGCACTATATCGGGCTCATTATACTGTTTGGAGCATTATATGGGGTCCATTATTCTGTATGGAGTATTATATGGGGCACATTCCGTATGGAGCATTATATGGGGTCCATTATACTGTATGGAGCACTATATGGGGCTCATACTGTTTGGAGCAATATATGGGGCACATTATACTGTATGGAGCATTATATGAGGTCCATTATTCTGTATGGAGAAATATATGAGGCACATTATTCTGCATGGAGCATTATATGGGGCTCATTCTGTATGGAGCAATATATGGGACGTATTATTCTGTATGAGCACTATGTGGTGCTCATAATACTGTCTGGTTTCTGAGCTATAGATATCACTCATGTATCACTCAGGTGGCGCTAGACGAGCCTTGGAGTCTAGACAACGTCGGTCAAGGCTCAAAGACCAAACCAGGCGCAGGCAATTTTCAGAGTACAGACTTTGCCGGACAAGGCCTGAAGACCAGACTTGCGCCGCTTAAGACCCGGAACCCAGACGACGACAGTCAAGAGCCGAGGTCCATCCCCCATGCCACTACGCACGAGAGACATGCGCAGTCGGTCAAGCACCAAAGATCTGAGAGGAAACTACTCTCGGGAGTTGAGGCCTGCGAGGGTAAACGGGAAGCACGAGTGAGCCAGGTTGTTACTTCCAGTATTGATGTACAGTACAGGGTTCTGTTTGGGTTAGTACAATAGACAGGGCAGAGGCCGGTTGAAGGGAAGGAGGCCCAGAAAGCCTTGTTAGACTTTGTCAGAGGACCTGCGGCCTGGAGGGAAGAACCGGAGACCTCCGGGCTAAGGCCTGTGATAGAGAAAGCAAGAGTACAGTGACTCATGTTACCGGTATCACCAACCCTGCTAGAAAGGTCTAAGAATATACAAGAGACTGTTAAAATAGTTTGAGTGAACCTGAGGATTCATTGTATATCAGATATTTCATGCTGTAATTGCCCCGTTTGTGCCATTTATCCTTGCTATGGTTACCGCAATTTCCTGCCACATTAGGGAAATAAACAGTTTCATTGGTTACTTCAGCCTTGTCTCTGTCTGCGTGTTGCATCCGGTCCCGTTCTTACACAACTGTGGGGTATATAGGATTTGTAAATACGAGTTATTGGCAGATGTAGGCAAGGTATTTGTATATTTGTATATCTTGGGGATATGTCCTATTCAGTATACAGTAGTGTGCACTTAGCAAATACTGATGTATGAATGGGGGAAAAAAAGAACAGATTAAAATCTGTATGTAACTTCTATACATTTTACAATTGTATAAATTATTCTTTTGTATTATTGCATTCAAGCAATATTATGCTATTCTAAAATCCAATATGAGTTCATTGTTTTCTCAGTTATTACCTTTGCATGTTTATTGTACGAATCAGAGTACACAGTTTATCTTTCTTGGCAAAAAAGTATGTAGACCTCACGTACAAGACAGGAAAGCAGAAAACACATGTAATGGCTGGGATTACACACATTTACAGTAAAACAGGTAGATAATAACAATGATACCTTAAAAACCAAAGCAACTCTGCAAATATCAATGTCCAAACGATGGGCTACACAAATGTAACTCTGTACTGCTGGTGATTTCTCAATTCAACCACAATTTGTCACTGGTATGTACTTTTAATTTGCGTACTTGGTTCTATAGGTAAAGCTAGGGTCACACTTGCTTTTTTTTTTTTTTTTTAAATAATTTTAGGAGGAATCAGATATATTAGTTTACTGTGAAACTTCACACTTACTTTATCTCTGTTAAAATGATTGACACCAAAGTGGAAACTAAACAGAGGCCATTAGCGTCAATGGGGTTTGTCTGGTATTGATTGTGTCAATCATAGACTGGATCTTGTGCGAGTTCAGTTATTCGTTTTCTAACCATAGAGAAAAAAAAAATGGAACTCTAGAGTGAACCCAACCTAAAGAATGTGTTTCACAAAACAAGAAAAAGATGTAAGGAAGAAAAAAAAAAAAGAAAAGAAAAAAGGGAGAGGAAAAAGGGAAGGTGGGAAAAGGGAGGGGGAAACAAAGGGAGGGGAAACAAAGGGAAGGGGAAAAAGGGGAGGAGGAAAAAAGGGGTGGGATAAAAGGGGAGGGGAAAAGGGTGGGGAAAAAGGGAGGATGAAAGAAGGTAGCACAAAAGGAAGAGAGAAGTAAAGAAAAAGTAGTTAATCACCTTGCTATATAGACAATGATGCTATGTTTCTTAGAATAATAAGACCTGTTTAAAACTAAAACAGGCCTTGTTACATAGTAACAAATCAAAGAGCAGCTTCCATGTTTAACTTTAGGCCTTTTAGAGATTCATTGAATGACCAAGCCCCTCAAGATGCTCAAAACCACATTCAAGAAGTTTATTAACCCTTCTTATGCTTCACATTAACCGAAGAAACGTGGAAGGTAAAAATTAGCATTTAACTTTTTGTCACAAAAATTTTACTTCAGACCCAATTTTTTTTATTTTTACAAGGGTAACAAGAGAAAATGGACCCCAACATTTGTTGTGCACTTTCTCCTGAGCATGTATCCCATATGTGAGGGAAAACCACTGTTTAGGTGCACAATATAGTTTGGAAGAAGCACTGTTTGACTTTTTAAACGCAAAATTGGCTGGAAATGAGAGCAAACGCCATGTTGGGTTTGGAGTGCCCTTTATGCGCCTAAATAGTGGAAACTCCCATAGCGGTCCCCATTTTGGAAACTACACCTCTAAAGGATTTTATCTAAAGCTATAGTGTGCATTTTGTACCTACAAAGATGACACAGAATTTGATAACATTAGGTCGTAATATTGAAAAAGTTCATTTTTTTTCCACAAAAATCTTGCTTTAGCCCCAAATGTCTCACTTTTGCCAGAGATACCACCACAAAGTGGACCTCACAATTTCTTACCCACTTTCTTATGAGCGCAGCAATGCCCCACAGGTAGTCAAAAAGTTTTGTTTGGACAAACTGAAGAGCTCGTGTCGGAAGGAGCACAATGTGAATTTTAGAACACAAATTTGGCTCTATTTGGAATTGATCATCATATTTGCCAAGCCTGTGTGGTTCAAGAGCAACAAATTCCCCATAAATGTCTTTTTTTTTGTAAATTATACCCTGTAATGTATTTATTTAGGGTGGTAGTGAGAAGTTTGATACCACTATTTTGTATGCAGCTGATGCAACAATCTCTTATGATCTTTTTTGTACGTTCTCAGGAAAACACCTCGAATTTGATTGAACTAGTTTTTCAATGTTAGTTTTTCAATGTTCAAAAATACATCCAATATGGCTCCAATGTGCAAAAACAACCAATCCTCTACAGAATCCGTAAAGTATTGTCTGGTACAGGAGGTTTGGCAGGAAGCATGCAGTAAAGCCCATACTGTATAATTACGGAAAATCCTCATTCTTAGAGATCCTCCAATAAAATGATCATGCCCGTATCAACATTATAAATATGTAACAAAATTTTGTCTAGCAAGACATAGTTGTAAAAACAGTCAAACTAAGATAAATGGGTAAAAATGTTTGTGAGTAATCAAGTCCTAGAATTCTCAGATGACCTGACTTCTCAAGAACATTTGTGGGGTCCACACTCTGGAGTATACAGATGTGGGTATGTAGACGAGAATTTGTCTGAATAATAGTTTGCTATGCGATTGATCAAGCGCTGGAATTAATTGTTAAATGGGGTAAAATATGATTTACTGATGAAAATATTCTCTTCATTACTTGTTCCATAAAAATTACTCCACTGGGACCCACTAAGCAGAAAATATAAAATTATTTTAACAAAAACAAACAGTAATAATTGTAAGATGTGTGGTAGGTCTTAAAACAAGAGGAGATACAAAGGCCAGTTTGGGATGGGCCCATGGGGCTTCCTACAAACCCGGCATCTGTTATGGGGAGACTTTTGGGTGGGAGTGGCAGGGATGGGGCAAAGAAAAGGGCGCTCTACAAGTCTCCGGACATCCTCGGACTCTAAGGCTTTTTCCTGTGCCATCAGATTTTGTTCTGGGGTATAAGAATTTAGAAAGTAATGTTGTAGGAGGGAAATTAGGGGTCTCAATTTGCTTAGCTGATCATGGTTAGGGTCAGTTCTTGGGGGGCTTGGGAATTATCACTAAAATGGAGGAAACTCATTAGGGCTTCATAACGGGCTCGGGACATGACAGCTGCAAATACATCGGAACTGTTGACAGATTTTGTTGCCCAGCAGGAGCAGAGTGTGATTTATTTATTTATTTATTTATTTTTACCAATCCAATTTTCAGGGTAAGGCCCAAAAAAAGTTTTATTTTTGGGACATTTGTGGGCATCCAGGAACGGGAATGAAAGGCAGTGGATTTTTGGTAGATACATTGTCGGGCATATAAATTGGCTTGGTGGGCAATCAAATTCGGATAAAATCAAAGGGGGTAAAATTGGTGACAATAATTTTATTCCAGGGGCTGCTAAAAAAGGGGGAATTTGAAGGGAAAATGCTCTGTTGTGATACCACAGCGGTGGGGGGGGGACTGCGGTACTTAGTCCTGGCTCTGAAGCTTCAGCAGTTACATAGTTACATAGTTAGTAAGGCCGAAAAAAGACATTTGTCCATCCAGTTCAGCCTATATTCCATCATAATAAATCCCCTGATCTACGTCCTTCTACAGAACCTAATAATTGTATGATACAATATTGTTCTGCTCCAGGAAGACATCCAGGCCTCTCTTGAACCCCTCAACTGAGTTCGCCATCACCACCTCCTCAGGCAAGCAATTCCAGATTCTCACTGCCCTAACAGTAAAGAATCCTCTTCTATTTTGGTGGAAAAACCTTCTCTCCTCCAGACGCAAAGAATGCCCCCTTGTGCCCGTCACCTTCCTTGGTATAAACAGATCCTCAGCGAGATATTTGTATTGTCCCCTTATATACTTATACATGGTTATTAGATCGCCCCTCAGCCGTCTTTTTTCTAGACTAAATAATCCTAATTTCGCTAATCTATCTGGGTATTGTAGTTCTCCCATCCCCTTTATTAATTTTGTTGCCCTCCTTTGTACTCTCTCTAGTTCCATTATATCCTTCTTGAGCACCGGTGCCCAAAACTGGACACAGTACTCCATGTGCGGTCTAACTAGGGATTTGTACAGAGGCAGTATAATGCTCTCATCATGTGTATCCAGACCTCTTTTAATGCACCCCATGATCCTGTTTGCCTTGGCAGCTGCTGCCTGGCACTGGCTGCTCCAGGTAAGTTTATCATTAACTAGGATCCCCAAGTCCTTCTCCATGTCAGATTTACCCACGACTGACTACGCTACCATGTGGGATCTTGTGGAGGAAGAGTCATCATCACTCTCTGAAAATTGCTCTATTTCAGAGGCAGATTCAGTTTCACTGCGGGAGCAAAGCAGACTATATGCTTGTATTGCGCTGAATGTTCTGTGGCCCATTGCCTTATTTGCCTGCGTAACAAAAAACTAACCCTAATCTAACACTACTAGCCCTAATCTAACACTAGCATTTTTTTTTTACATTTGAAAAAACTGACTAACCCTACAAGTAGAGAAGAGAGAGGCACAGCCCAAGTGCTGCCATATTTACTAATATTAAGGGCTTTTGATCACCATCATAGGGTCTATCACAGTAATCAAAGCCAGCAGCCAATCAGAAACTTCCCAGCAGTTGCTGGGTGCAAGCAGATCTTGGCGGGCAGAAGAACGAGGGGGGCAGGGGATCACGGATACGGTACCTAAGGTATTTCGCTCTTCTCTGATATGCTAGATTATATCAGAGGAGATTAAAAAAAAGTCTGATTTAAAATCCATTTCTATGTGATCGCCGTTATTCGGTGAATAACGGTGATCACATGACAGGGGACTGTAAAAACCACCCCTGATCATGTTCTGACGCTGGGGGGGCTATACCCTTATTTCTCTACTACTATTGACTATTGACTACTGCAACCTCCTGCTCTGTGGCCTCCCCTCGAACACTCTCGCACCCCTCCAATCTATTCTAAACTCTGCTGCCCGACTAATCCACCTGTCCCCCCGCTATTCCCCTGCCTCTCCCCTCTGTCAATCCCGTAACTGGCTCCCCATTACCCAGAGACTCTGGTACAAAACCCTAACCATGACGTACAAAGCCATCCACAACCTGTCTCCTCCATACATCTGTGACCTCGTCTCCCGGTACTTACCTACACGCAACCTCCGATCCTCACAAGATCTCCTTCTCTACTCCCCTCTTATCTCCTCTTCACACAATCGCATACAAGATTTCTCTCGCGTATCACCCCTACTCTGGAACCCTCTAAAACAACACATCAGACTCTCGCCTACCATCAAAATCTTCAAAAAGAATCTGAAGACTCACCTCTTCCGACAAGCCTACAACCTGCAGTAACCACCGATCAACCAAACCGCTGCATGGCCAGCTCTACCCTCACCTACTGTATTCTCACCCATCCCTTGTAGATTGTGAGCCTTCGCGGGCAGGGTCCTCTCTCCTCCTGTACCAGTCGTGACCTGTATTGTTTAACATTATTGTACATGTTTTTATTATGTATACCCCTCCTCACATGTAAAGCGCCATGGAATAAATGGCGCTATAACAATAAATAATAATAATAATAATAATTTCTCAGGGCCATTTTAAAGAGGAGCTGAGGAATAAGTACCCTTAACTACCACCGTTAAGAGACGTATCTTCGGTCGTTAAGGGCTTAACTGTTCACAATAGCAGTAATTTTGACCAGGAGTGCCTGAACTTTTACATGCCACTGTAGAACAAGCAGACGATCACCTCTAAGGAATCTTAAAAAAAAAAAAAAAAAAAGTTGTCAAAAAGTCTAAAAAATACAAAAGTAATATATTTGGTATTGTACCCTCCTTTAAAATCAGTTCCATGAAGATTATAAGTTAATTACTGCATATACTTGAGTATAAGCCGAGATTTTCAGCCCAGTTTTTTTAGGCTGAAAGTGCCCCTCTCGGCCTATACTCGAGTCATTGTCCCAGTGGGTCGGTGCGGAGGGGAAGCGGCAGGAGTGGCGGCTGTTACATCATACTCACCCCCTCCTGATGTGGTCTCTGCACTACCCTGCTTCTCCAATGGTCTCCGGTGTCAGCAGCTCTTCCTGTGTTCAGTGGTCATGTGGTACCGCTCATTAAAGTAATGAATATGGACGCGCCTCCACTCCCATAGTCATGGAGCGCATATTCATTACTTTAATGAGCGGTACCACGTGTCCACTGACCACAGGTACAAGCTGCCGGTGCCGGAGAGACCATCAGAGAGGCAGGGACTTGCAGAGACCGCACCGGCAGGAAATGAGCATGATGGGGAGGGTGAGCCATGCGACATTCACCTGTCCCCGTTCCACCGCCGCACTGTGTCTTCCTCGTCCTCTGGCTGTGACGTTCAGGTCAGAGGGCGCGATGACGTGTTTAGTGCGCGCCCTCTGCCTGAACAGTCACTGCAGAGACCCGGAAGACACAGTGGCGTGCGGCGGTGGAACGGGGACAGGTGAATATCGCAAGTGCCGGGGCCCTGAGCCAGCAGCGACACAGTCACCTGGCCCCCATAGCATGCCGGTGTTCTCGCCTGCTCAGGACACCAACACCTTGCTCTGTCATGATCTCAATGGCAAGAGATCATAGCATAAGTATATATAGGAACTAGCTCTTGGAAGATGGGAACTGAGCTGACCATGAACTAAACCTAACGCACAACTAGCAGTGGCCGGGTAGCATGCCTACGTTGATTCTAGATGCCCAGCACCAGCCGGAGGACTAAATAATGCTAGCAGAGGAAAATATTAGTCCTAGCTCACCTCTAGAGAAATACCCCGAAAGGAGACAGAGGCCCCACACATGTATTGGCGGTGAATTAAGAAGAAATAACAAACGTAGTATGAAAATAGGTTTAGCAAATTTGAGGTCCACTTACTACATAGCAGAAGACAGAAAGGACACTTTCATGGTCAGCTGAAAACCCTATCAAAACACCATCCAGAAATTACTTTAAGACTCTGGCATTAACTCATAACACCAGAGTGGCAATTCCTGTTCACAAGAGCTTTCCAGACACAGTAACGAAACTACAGCTGTGAACTGGAACAAAAATGCAAAAACAAACATGGACAAGAGTCCAACTTATCTAGTAGTTGTCTAGGAGCAGGAACAAGCACAGAGAGGCTTCTGATAACATTGTTGACCGGCAAGCAACTAACAGAGAAGCAAGGTTATATAGCGACTCCCACATCTTGATGGGAACAGGTGAACAGAGAAAATGAAGACACCAGTTCAATTCCACCAGTAGCCACCGGGGGAGCCCAGAATCCAAATTCACAACAGTACCCCCCCCTCAAGGAGGGGGCACCGAACCCTCACCAGAACCACCAGGGCGATCAGGATGGGCCCTATGAAAGGTACGAACCAGATCAGAGGCATGAACATCAGATGCATTCACCCAAGAATTATCCTCCTGGCCGTATCCCTTCCACTTGACCAGATACTGGAGTTTCCGTCTGGAAACACGGGAGTCTAAGATTTTCTCCACAACGTACTCCAACTCACCCTCAACCAACACCGGAGCAGGAGGCTCAACGGAAGGCACAACCGGTACCTCATACCTGCGCAATAATGACCGATGAAAAACGTTATGAATAGAAAAGGATGCAGGGAGGTCCAAACGGAAGGAAACAGGGTTAAGAATCTCCAATATCTTATACGGGCCGATAAACCGAGGCTTAAATTTAGGAGAAGAGACCCTCATAGGGACAAAACGAGAAGACAACCACACCAAATCCCCAACACAAAGCCGAGGACCAACACGACGGTGGCGGTTGGCAAAAAGCTGAGTCCTCTCCTGGGACAACCTCAAATTGTCCACCACCTGCCCCCAGATCTGATGCAATCTCTCCACCACAGCATCCACTCCAGGACAATCCGAAGATTCCACCTGACCAGAGGAAAATCGAGGATGAAACCCCGAATTACAGAAAAACGGGGACACCAAAGTGGCAGAGCTGGCCCGATTATTGAGAGCGAACTCCGCCAATGGCAAAAAAGCAACCCAATCATCCTGGTCAGCAGACACAAAACACCTCAGATATGTCTCCAGGGTCTGATTAGTCCGCTCGGTCTGGCCATTCGTCTGAGGATGGAAAGCGGACGAAAAAGATAAATCTATGCCCATCCTAGCACAGAATGCCCGCCAAAATCTAGACACGAATTGGGTCCCTCTGTCAGAAACGATATTCTCAGGAATACCATGCAAACGAACAACATTTTGAAAAAACAGAGGAACCAACTCGGAAGAAGAAGGCAACTTGGGCAGAGGAACCAAATGGACCATCTTAGAGAAACGGTCACACACCACCCAGATGACAGACATCTTCTGAGAAACAGGTAGATCTGAAATAAAATCCATCGAGATGTGCGTCCAAGGCCTCTTAGGAATAGGCAAGGGCAACAACAATCCACTAGCCCGAGAACAACAAGGTTTGGCCCGAGCACAAACGTCACAAGACTGCACAAAGCCTCGCACATCTCGTGACAGGGAAGGCCACCAGAAGGACCTTGCCACCAAATCCCTGGTACCAAAAATGCCAGGATGACCTGCCAACGCGGAAGAATGAACCTCAGAGATGACTCTACTGGTCCAATCATCAGGAACAAACAGTTTATCAGGTGGGCAACGATCCGGTCTATCCGCCTGAAACTCCTGCAAGGCCCGCCGCAGGTCTGGAGAAACGGCTGACAATACTACTCCATCCTTAAGGATACCTGTGGGCTCAGAGTTACCAGGCGAGTCAGGCTCAAAACTCCTAGAAAGGGCATCCGCCTTAACATTCTTAGAACCCGGTAGGTATGACACCACAAAATTAAACCGAGAGAAAAATAATGACCAGCGCGCCTGTCTAGGATTCAGGCGCCTGGCGGTCTCAAGATAAATCAAATTTTTGTGGTCAGTCAATACCACCACCTGATGTCTGGCCCCCTCAAGCCAATGGCGCCACTCCTCAAAAGCCCACTTCATGGCCAAAAGCTCCCGATTCCCAACATCATAATTCCGCTCAGCGGGCGAAAATTTACGGGAAAAGAAGGCACAAGGCCTCATCACGGAGCAGTCAGAACTTTTCTGCGACAACACTGCCCCAGCTCCGATCTCAGAAGCGTCGACCTCAACCTGAAAAGGTAGAGCAACATCAGGCTGACGCAACACAGGGGCAGAGGAAAAACGGTGCTTAAGCTCCCGAAAGGCCTCCACAGCATCAGGGGACCAATCAGCAACATCAGCACCCTTCTTAGTCAAATCGGTCAATGGCTTAGCAATATCCGAAAAACCAGCAATAAATCGACGATAAAAGTTAGCAAAGCCCAAAAATTTCTGAAGACTCTTAAGAGAAGAGGGCTGCGTCCAATCACAAATAGCTTGAACCTTGACAGGATCCATTTCAATGGAAGAGGGAGAAAAAATATATCCCAAAAAGGAAATCCTCTGTACCCCAAAAACACACTTAGAACCCTTCACACACAAAGAATTAGACCGCAAAACCTGAAAAACCCTCCTGACTTGCTGGACATGAGAGTCCCAGTCATCCGAAAAAATCAGAATATCATCCAGATACACAATCATAAATTTATCCAAATAATCGCGAAAAATATCATGCATAAAGGACTGGAAAACTGACGGAGCATTTGAAAGACCAAAAGGCATAACTAAATACTCAAAGTGGCCCTCGGGCGTATTAAATGCGGTTTTCCACTCATCCCCCTGCCTGATTCGCACCAAATTATACGCCCCACGAAGGTCAATCTTAGAGAACCACTTGGCCCCCTTTATGCGAGCAAACAAATCAGTCAACAACGGCAATGGGTATTGATATTTAACAGTGATTTTATTCAAAAGCCGATAATCAATACATGGTCTCAAAGAGCCGTCTTTTTTTGACACAAAGAAAAAACCGGCTCCTAAGGGAGATGACGATGGACGAATATGTCCCTTTTCCAAGGACTCCTTTATATATTCTCGCATAGCAGCATGTTCAGACACAGACAGATTAAATAAACGACCCTTTGGGTATTTACTACCCGGGATTAAATCTATGGCACAATCGCACTCTCGGTGCGGAGGTAATGAACCAAGCTTGGATTCTTCAAAGACGTCACGATAATCAGACAGGAACTCAGGAATTTCAGAGGGAATAGATGATGAAATGGAAACCAAAGGTACATCCCCATGAGCCCCCTTACATCCCCAGCTCAACACAGACATAGCTCTCCAGTCGAGGACTGGGTTGTGAGATTGCAGCCAAGGCAATCCTAGCACCAAATCATCATGTAGATTATACAGCACCAGAAAGCGAATAATCTCCTGGTGATCCGGATTAATACGCATAGTTACTTGTGTCCAGTATTGTGGTTTATTATTAGCCAATGGGGTGGAGTCAATCCCCTTCAGAGGAATAGGAGTCTCCAAAGGCTCTAAATCATACCCACAGCGTTTGGCAAAGGACCAATCCATAAGACTCAAAGCGGCGCCAGAGTCGACATAGGCGTCCGTGGTAATAGATGACAAAGAGCAAATCAGGGTCACAGATAGAATAAACTTAGACGGTAAGGTGCAAATGGAAACAGATTTACCAAGCTTTTTAGTGCGCTTAGAGCATGCTGATATAACATGAGTAGAATCACCACAATAGAAACACAACCCATTTTTCCGTCTAAAATTCTGCCGCTCGCTTCGGGACAGAATTCTATCACACTGCATACTCTCTGGCGACTTCTCAGTGGACACCGCCAGATGGTGCACTGGTTTGCGCTCCCGCAAACGCCTATCGATCTGAATAGCCATTGTCATGGACTCATTCAGACCCGCAGGCACAGGGAACCCCACCATAACATCCTTAATGGCATCAGAGAGACCCTCTCTGAAAGTCGCCGCCAGGGCGCACTCATTCCACTGAGTAAGCACAGACCATTTACGGAATCTTTGGCAGTAAATTTCCGCTTCATCTTGCCCCTGAGATAGGGACATCAAAGTTTTTTCTGCCTGAAGCTCCAAATGAGGTTCGTCATAAAGCAACCCCAAGGCCAGAAAAAACGCATCCACATTGAGCAACGCAGGATCCCCTGGTGTCAATGAAAAAGCCCAGTCTTGAGGGTCGCCCCGGAGCAAGGAAATCACAATCCTGACCTGCTGTGCAGGGTCTCCGGCAGAGCGAGATTTCAGGGACAAAAATAATTTGCAATTATTTCGAAAATTCTGAAACCCAGATCTATTCCCCGAGAAAAATTCCGGCAAAGGAATTCTCGGCTCAGATACAGGTGCATGACACACAAAATCTTGCAAATTTTGTACCTTCGTGGCCAGATTATTCAAACCTGCAGTTACACTCTGAAGATCCATTACAAACAGGTGGATACAGAGCCATTCAAAGATTAGCAGGAGAGAAAAAAAAAAAAAAAAAAAAAAAAAATCTCAGCAGACTTCTTATTTCTCTCCTTTCTCAGCCAAGGATTTTAACCCTTTAGTGGGCCGGTCAAACTGTCATGATCTCAATGGCAAGAGATCATAGCATAAGTATATATAGGAACTAGCTCTTGGAAGATGGGAACTGAGCTGACCATGAACTAAACCTAACGCACAACTAGCAGTGGCCGGGTAGCATGCCTACGTTGATTCTAGATGCCCAGCACCAGCCGGAGGACTAAATAATGCTAGCAGAGGAAAATATTAGTCCTAGCTCACCTCTAGAGAAATACCCCGAAAGGAGACAGAGGCCCCCCACATGTATTGGCGGTGAATTAAGAAGAAATAACAAACGTAGTATGAAAATAGGTTTAGCAAATTTGAGGTCCACTTACTACATAGCAGAAGACAGAAAGGACACTTTCATGGTCAGCTGAAAACCCTATCAAAACACCATCCAGAAATTACTTTAAGACTCTGGCATTAACTCATAACACCAGAGTGGCAATTCCTGTTCACAAGAGCTTTCCAGACACAGTAACGAAACTACAGCTGTGAACTGGAACAAAAATGCAAAAACAAACATGGACAAGAGTCCAACTTATCTAGTAGTTGTCTAGGAGCAGGAACAAGCACAGAGAGGCTTCTGATAACATTGTTGACCGGCAAGCAACTAACAGAGAAGCAAGGTTATATAGCGACTCCCACATCTTGATGGGAACAGGTGAACAGAGAAAATGAAGACACCAGTTCAATTCCACCAGTAGCCACCGGGGGAGCCCAGAATCCAAATTCACAACATTGCTCCCAGCGACAAGAGGTGAGTATGTTATTTTTTTCTTTAATCGCAGCAGCATATGGGGCATATTATTCTATGGAACATCTTATGGGGCCATCAACCTTTATGGAGCAGCATATGGGGCATATTATTCTATGGAGCATCTTATGGGGCCATTAGCTTTTATGGAGCATTATATGGGGCATATTATTCTATGGAGCATCTTATGGGGACATCATTAACCTTTTATGCAGCATTATATGGGCATATTTTAATATGAAGCATCTTATTATGAGGCCATTATTAACCTTTGTGCAGCATTATATGGGGCATATTTTTGTATGGAGTATCTTATGGGGCCCATCATGAACTTTATGGAGCACTGTATGGGGTGTATTTTGTATGGAGCATCTTATGGGGCCCATCATGAACTTTATGGAGCACTGTATGGGGTGTATTTTGTATGGAGCATCTTATGGGGCCCATCATGAACTGTATGGAGCATAATATGGGGCTCCTGATTCAATATGGATTTAAAAAAAAAACTTTTAACCTACTGATGTCTCAATTAATTTTACTTTTATTGGTACCTATTTTTATTTTTGAAATTTACCAGTAGCTGCTGCATTTCCCACTTTAGGCTTATACTCGAGTCAATAAGTTTTCCCAGTTTTTTGTGGCAAAATTAGGGGTCTCAGCTTATACTTGGGTAGGCTTATACTTGAGTATATACGGATAATTTTTAAATGCTGTCAAGCAAAAGTTGCAGTTTTTTCAGTCAATGCACATCCCCTAAAAAAATGTAATAAGCAGCAATCAAAGCATCTTATGTACCTCAAGTTAGTATCAATGTGGAATGCAAAAAACAAGCGCTCCACTGATGACAAAAATAAGTTATTTTTCTTAAAAATTTATAAAAAAAAGTGTCATCACTAAAATAAAAAATGAGGGAAAAAAATCTACAAGTTTGGTGTCATCAGAACCATACTGACCTGATGAATCATGTCAACGGGTCATTTTTACTTCAAAATGAATGCTGTGCAAATAAAGTCTCATAAAAACAAATGGCGGATTTGCATTTAATTTTTTTGGCCAGTTGCACAACTTCCTTTTTTTTTTCTTTTTTCTTTACACTAAATGGTAAAATGAAAAGAAGTCATGTAACGCTACTAATTGCCACACAAAGAAAAGCCCTTTTATGGACATGTCGATGGAAAAAAATAATAGAAAAAAAATTATTTTGAAAGAAAGGGAGAGAGAGAAAGCAAAAGCACGAAAACGAAAATTGGCCTTGGTGATAAGGGGTAAAAAATACACCCTTGATATGTTTTGTGTGTCTTATTAGGTTTTGCCATTTTCTTCTTTCACATATAATGGAAAACTGCAATAGCCGTTCTTATTAGATCATCAGCTTTTAGGTCATATGGAATAGGAATGTCGAATAGACAACTAGTTACCGTATATTTATTTTTTTGTTGTCTAAATATCGATCACCTGGAGCTGTAAACAGCCTTAATCCTTAATATACTATTAATGATCAGAAACAAATCACTTTATGCAATCAATTACGTGAATGTATATGTTCATTTGTTTGTAAAAATAAATTATATTTAGAATACCGGTCACGCTGTATCCTGTAGATGTCATTATTGTTACAGGCATCCACAGGAATTTTCGTACAGATTAAGCCAGAAATCTGCACGGGCAGCGATGTTCTCAACATCACAAGATGCACTGTGTAAATATTGAAATATTTGGAATAATATTTGTTTCTATTAAATGTCATTTTAGATTAAATCCAGCTCCGAGCTGAGTCACCTCCTGACTACGTCGCCATGTTATCTGCTCTGTAAGGGAATTTCTTGCATATTCTACATGAACTGTAAAATAATAAACTGGCGATTACGTGGACAGTTTCTTATTCATTTTAACCCCATAAGAACCTACTTTTTTCTTTTTTTTTCCCCCATCACAAGCTAAAATATTTTTAGCTTTCTATTTACAAACTTTACCAGGACATGTGCTTTTGAGGGATGAGCAGTAATTTTTATTAGCGTCATTTTAGGATACATCATTTATTCATTAACTTCAGTACTTTTAAGATCTTTTTATTTTATACAGTATAGACCACGCAATACAAATAACAGATTAGGGGTAAGTGCGCGCAGCGTCTTTTAGACGCCGGAGAACCCAAATTGTATTTGTAACAGAAGACACTTCAGGAAAATGCCGGTGGCATTTTTTCTGACGTGTCCAGTTTGTCCTTTTTAATCATTCTTTAGGCTTTTTTTTCATAGAAAGTATTAAGATCCATAAAGCTAGCTACCCCTAATAAGGAGGCATTCACCCACCCCCACCTCCTCTTGCACCAAATTTCAAGGAGACAAGAGCAAGCAATGTAAGCTGCCTTGAAATAGAATTGCCCAGCTGACAGAGGAATTACCCATAGTTGGTAAGTAAATCTAATTAAAATTCCTTTTGAAGCCAAGACTACTTAGAGAGTACAGGTAATTACACAGGACATGTATTTTCAGAGGGTCGGATAACAAAAAGGGACATGTGTTTACGTATAGATAGAGAAGTGGAAGAGTCTCTTTTGTCCCCAGGATATACATCCTGAGGTGAATGGAAACTGTTGTCCCCTTGAAGGGAAATGTTATTCATTTACACGAGACGGTAAGACACCTGTGAAAAGTTATGAATATCGTGGTTTGTATAATCAGATATTGATAAGACATACATCTTCAATTTCAGGACCAATCGGAGAAGAATATGTATATTTTTACATAACTGACACCTGCCTATAAACCTCAAATCAATAGTGGCCATATTGATGACACCAGCCATGTCATGTTTACTATCTATGGAGCAATAAAATCCCGATCAAAAAATATGGCGGAAATCTCGAACTTTTGCTATTGTCTGGAGTGAAATATTGTTAATGTTGGGAATTTCATAAAATCCTGAAAGGCTAAGAACATCCCACAACCCGGCCCATGTGAGGTCATCAAGGGGGTGTAACTTAGGTGCTGATAAAAGGTCAAGGCGAACTATGATCTGTGTTCAATGCTGAGGAAGATACATATCAGTGTAGGCTTGATCCCAGTAACTAGACGTTTTCAATCAGATGGCTTCTTTCCGCTAATTGAGCCATCTCTGTGTCCAGTACATAGTAAATTCTCTGTTAATTAGTGTTGAGCGATACCGTCCGATACTTGAAAGTATCGGTATCGGAAAGTATCGGCCGATACCGGCAAAGTATCGGATCTAATCCGATACCGATACCCGATACCAATACAAGTCAATGGGACACCAAGTATCGGACGGTATCCTGTATGGTTCCCAGGGTCTGAAGGAGAGGAAACTCTCCTTCAGGCCCTGGGATCCATATCAATGTGTAAAAGAAAGAATTAAAATAAAAAATAGGGATATACTCACCCTCCGGCACAGCCTGGACTTTACCGCCGTAACCGGGAGCCGTTGTACCTAAGAATGCGCGCTTGAAGGGCCTTAGATGAGGTCACTGCGCTCTGATTGGTCCGTAGCGGTCGCGTGACCGCTACGCGACCAATCACAAAGCAGTGACGTCACCTAAGGTCTTTCAAGCGCTTGAAATACCTTAGAAGACGTCCGCAGCTTCTGATTGGTCGCGTAGCGGTCGCGTGACCGCTACGCGACCAATCACAAAACCGTGACGTCACCTAAGGTCTTTCAAGCCAGTCTTTCGGACCAATCAGAGCGCAGTGACCTCATCTAAGGCCCTTCAAGCGCGCATTCTTAGGTATAACGGCTCCCGGTTACGGCGGTAAAGTCCAGGCTGCGTCGGAGAGGTGAGTATATCCCTATTTTTTATTTTAATTCTTTCTTTTACACATTGATATTAATCCCGATACCGATTCCCGATACAACAAAAGTATCGGATCTCGGTATCGGAATTCCGATACCGGATACTTGCGGTATCAGCCGATACCCGATACTTGCGGTATCGGAATGCTCAACACTACTGTTAATCCATTTTTAATTTTATGTAACTGTATATGCTGCATTGCTTTGTCCCCCTTGTAAAATCTATGTGTATATATATATATATATATATATATATATATATATATATATATATATATATATATATATGTGGCAGTGGCAGGAAGGTTTGCTGTGTCTATCAGCGTAGTGTCCAGAGGCTGGAGGCGCTACCAGGAGACAGGCCAGTACAACAGGAGAAGTGGAGAGGGCTGTAGGAGGGCAACAACCCAGCAGCAGGACCACTACCTCCGCCATTGTCTAAGGATGTGCATGGGTCTGCACAAATGGTTAGAAACCGACTCCATCAGGATGGTCTGAGTGCCCGACGTCCACAGATGGGGGTTG
This sequence comes from Ranitomeya variabilis, assembly GCF_051348905.1. Taxonomy (NCBI): domain Eukaryota; kingdom Metazoa; phylum Chordata; class Amphibia; order Anura; family Dendrobatidae; genus Ranitomeya; species Ranitomeya variabilis. The sequence goes on from NC_135237.1 coordinate 506,053,361, forward strand.
TGCTCACAGTCCAACACCGTGCAGGATGCTTGGCATTTGCCACAGAACACCAGGATTGTCAAATTCGCCACTGGCGGCCTGTCCTCTTCACAGATGAAAGCAGGTTCACACTGACCACATGTGATAGACGTGACAGAGTCTGGAGATGCCGTGGAGAGCAATCTGCTGCCTGCAACATCCTTCAGCATGACCGGTTTGGCAGTGGGTCAGTAATGGTGTGGGGTGGCATTTCTATCTACACTCTACACTTCTACTAACAGGTGTGCTGGCTTGTGTTTATGTTTTTTCTCTTCAGCTTCTTGTACTCTCCACATTTTGGGGGTATGGCCCCCTACTTGGACTGTGCATCTTATCTACTCAGCATTCCATGGGCAGGTGTCAAACACAGGCCCAGGTCCTGCTGTCACTTTACCTATATATACCGTACAGACCAAACCTTTGGACACACCTTCTCATTTAAAGATTTTTCTGTATTTTCATGACTAGGAAAATTGTACATTCACACTGACGGCATCAAACATATTAATTAACACATGTGGAATTATATACTTAACAAAAAAGTGTGAAAAGTGAAATTATATCTTATATTCTAGGTTCTTCACAGTAGCCACCTTTTGCGCTGATGACTGCTTTGCACACTCTTGGCATTCTCTTGATGAGCTTTAAGAGGTAGTCACCGGGAATGGTTTTCACTTCACAGGTGTGCCCTGTCAGGTTTAATAAGTGGGATTTCTTGCCTTATAAATGGGGTTGGGATGATCAGTTGTGTTGTGCAGAAGTCTGGTGGATACACAGCTGATAGTCCTACTGAATAGACTGTTAGAATTTGTATTATGACAAGAAAAAACATGTACACAACCCCTATTGGACAAGCAATCAGTAGATTCGGTTTTCAGTATCAGGTCTATGCTGATGATACCCAATTATACACAGTCTCCTGACATCGACCTTGCATTACTGCAAAATACTAGTGATTGTCATTTCGCTGTCTATCACATTATGTCCTCCCTCTATCTAAAACTGAATGTGTGAAAAACTGAACTCTGTGTTTTCTTCCTCCACTAACGTACCTATGCCCGATATTGCCATTTCCGTGTGTGGTTCCACCATTACTCCCCAGCAATATGCCTGCTTTCTTGGTGTCATATTTGATTCAGCTCTTTCCTTAATTTCCCACATCCAATCACTCGCCCGCTCAAGTCACTTACACTTCAAAAACATCTCTAGAATTCAACTTTTTCTTACCTTTGACTTGGCAAAAACGCTTACTGTAGTGCTTATTCATTCTCGTCTGGACTAATCTGTTTCCCAAAGTCTCCTGAATGCAGCAGCTAGGATCATATTCCTTTACAACTGCTACACCGATAGCTCTACCTTGTGCCAGTTGTTGCACTGGTTGCCCATCTGATATAGAGTACCATATAAACTTATCAGTCTCATCCACAAAGTGCTCCACAGTTCAGCATTGCCCTACATCTCCTCGCTCATCTCAGTCTACCCTCCACCCATACCCTCCATTCTGCTAATGACAAACTAAAATCCTTAATAATCCGAACCTCCCATTCACATCGCCAAGACTTCTCAGGGGGTGCACCAATTCTTTCGAATGCACTACCCAAGACAATTTAATTAATTCAAAATAACCACAGTTTTAAGCGTGATCTAAAATCCCATTTCTTTAGAGTAGCCTATCGCCCCAACTCACTTATCTAATTATCCCTGTTTAGTTCACACCCCCTCCATGCACTTAATAGCCCTTTGTGTCTGTAGTGTACACATACTGGCTGATGACCGGTTCATGCAGCATTAAGCGCATACCCTATTTAGTATATTATGGCTGTATCGTTCAATATAAGCACATTTTATAATGTACCTTTTGTGTCTCCCCATTTCCTCATAGATTGTAAGCTTGTGAGCAGGGCCCTTACTCCTTTTGGTATCCGAGTTATGTTTATTCTGTAAGGCCGGTTTCACACTTGCGTTTGGCTGGTCTGATATGGCTGTGTACTTCCTCCCTTAAGCTCCGCCTACACTCCACCTACTTCCGCAGGCATCCTGCATACCTATCTTTATCACTGGGTATGCCGGGACATGCGTTGTATCCGTATGCGTCCGCATGCGGCGTTTTGATGTGGCCACCGACCGCAAGGAAATGCAACATGTTGCATTCGGCGGGCATGTCAAAACGCATCCGCATACAACGCATGTCTCTGCATACCCAATGTTAAAGGTAGGTACACAGGACGACGCGGGACGCATGCGGAAGTAGGCAGAGCTTAAAGGAGGAAGTACGCAGCCATATGAAGACCAGCCAAACGCAAGTGTGAACCCGGCCTAATGTCTTTATTGTCTGTACATATCCCCTCTAAAATTGTATTGTGCTGCGAAATATGTTGGAGCTATAAAAATCTATAATCTAAAATCTACATCTACACACACATATACACAGATAGAATATACACACATTTCTTCATAGGGCATTTTTTCAGGCGGGTTCCAGGCAGAAGCCGCCTGGGAGAGATGTGTGAATTAAAACTTACCATATATACTCGAGTATAAGCATAGATTTTCAGCCCTTTTTTTAGGCTGAAAGTGCCCCTCTTGGCTTATACTCTAGTCATTGTCCCAGGGGGGTCGGCGGGGGAGGGGGAGCGGCGGCTGTGACATACTCACCTGCTCCTGGCGTGGTCCCTGCATCTCCGATGGTCTCCGGGCGCTGACAGCTTCTTCCAGCATTGAGTGATCACATGGTACCGCTCATTACAGTAATGAATATGGACCCAACACCACTCCCATAGGGGTGGAGCCACATATTCATTACTGTAATGAGTGGTAACGGTGTCCGCTCAACACTGGAAGAAGCTGTCAGTGCTCGGAGACCGGAGATGCAGGGACCACGCCAGGAACAGCGCGCCGCTCCGTCTTCCACGTCCTCTGCTGTGACGCTCAGGTCAGAGGGCGCAATGACTTGGTTAGTCCTCACCCTCTGCCTGAACGTTAGTGCAGAGGACGCGGAAGATACAGTGGAGCTGGAACGAGGACCGCTGAGTATTGCAAGTGCCGGGGGCCTGAGCGACGAGAGGTGAGCATGTCTTTTTTTTTTATCGCAGCAACAGCATATGGGGCAAATGTCTCTATGGAGCATCTTATGGGGCCCTTATTAACCTTTATGCAGTACTGTATGGGGCCATTATTAACCTTTGTGCAGCATTATATGGGGCATATTTTATTATGGAGCATCTTATGGGGCCATCATGAACTGTATGGAGCATTATATGGGGCTCCTGATTCAATATGGATATTCAAAAACACAACCTACTGATATCTCAATTAATTTTACTTTTATTGGTACCTATTTTTATTTTTTAAATTTACCAGTAGCTGCTGCATTTTCCACCCTAGGCTTATACTCGAGTCATTAAGTTTTCCCAGTTTTTTGTTGCAAAATTAAGGGGGGTCAGCTTATACTCGAGTATATACGGTACTTGGTTTTAGAATTAAATATTTTCTTTTTTTTGTTTTGGCCACACATTCTCAGATTTATAACATTTCTATTAAAAGTTGCCATATGGCACACTATTTTAAAGGGAGCTATAATTTCTAGCTTGACTTTTTTGGAAATGGAAAAACTACAATGCAGCTCAAGTAATGTGTTCTCTTCTGCCTTCTGTTAAGACTGTGGCAGCAGCAAACGTTTCACTATTTTTTTTTAATTAGTTTTGCTAAGGTTTATTGTATTATATTTTAATTAACTCAATGTAACTTTTTTTTGTTCCCTTAGGGCAGGTACTGTTTTAGACAAAGAGGGGCCCTGGGCAAAAGTTTAAAGGGGGGCCCCAAATGACCGCATATTGCATCATCACAAAGTAACTGCATATTTTATATGTGCTCAGTTCAGGACGTTAAACAAGCATACACACACCCACACAAATACCTACCAGTTCCCTTTTCTTCAGTTCTAAACTCCCACAGGATCTGTGGTGACATCACGGACACGTGGTGACATCACGGACACGTGGCAGGTCACATGATCATGATGTCAACAAAGATCCTAAAGTACCCCAGAGTACAAGACCTGTGGTGACATCAAGGTCACATGCCTGTGATGTAACGGAAGGTCCTTTAGCTCTCTCGGCATCGGAAACCAGATTGATATTATCAATCTAATTTTTTTGCTGTAGAGGCTGCAAACCCCTGGGGAGTGGGAGCCCTAGGCAAATGCCTAGTTTGCCTGCCCCTAACGACGACCTTGCCTTAGGGGACATAGTAAGGCTAATGCATTTGGGACACAATGGCATTTGAATTACACCATTTTGAAGTACAGCTGGATGATTTTTGAAAACCCTATTTACAAAATTCAGAATCTAACTGCAGTATGTACCGTATATTGTGAGTAAAAGTCACGCCACAGATTTTCACCGTGTCAATGTGAGAAAAACACAGGAAAATCCAGATGAGAGTTCGCATGTAGCACATGAAAGTTTTGCAGCACATTTGCAGAAGCGGACAACATATGCCACCTGTGATCTCCAGACAAGGTGGAATTCTCATGAAAACTTACAGTACAAACACAGAGTTTTGAAATCCTCATTGACAGGACGGGAAAACAAAAAAAAAAAAACACTGACTTATGTTAGATCCGTTTTTAAATGTATCTCAACTAAAGCTTCCAATATTTTCTAAGGAAAAATTGCACTTCATTCACTTTATTCATGCAAACACCCCCCCCCCAAAAAAAAAAACAACAACCAATCACAATCAGTTTTCAATACGTATTTCAAAGAATTATACAAATATACATTATTTTGACATTTAAATTCTTACCTATGACATCAGATGCCTTCAAAGATTCCTTCAAGTACAAAACTGAGATTGCTGCACTTCCTGCAATAAAGGGATTTTTTAATATAAGCACATTTCCTAAAATATTCTCAATTCCAAGCTCCAACACAGTATATCCGATCTGATGCAGACAGTTCAACACATCTGTACTGTAGAAGAAAAGTGAGACATGTACATCCCTCTACTGTTCTCGTTCATCAAAACAAAATTTAACACTGTAGAAAAACTCCTGAAAAAGACATTTTTAAATTATTCTTCCATTTATCTAAACTTCTCATACCAACATAAAAAATTATTGATGATTATAGTTTTTTTAGTTTTTTAATGTCTCCGTTTAAATTTAAAAGGGTGTAACAGATCTTCTGCTGGCCTTCGTGTTTCCATGGTTACAGACTACAAAATTCTCTCTGTAGTCTGATCTTGCAGACATATGTTCATTAATTTTTATTAAGAAATAAGAGGCAGATGGAAGAAATAATGCAGAGACCTTCGTAGAAGTTGTAGACACAAACAAAGTTGTTGTTTTTTTACACGCATTATTACAATTTATTTATACAGTGCCAACATATTCAGCAGCACTTTACAGACATCATCACTGCCCCCATTGGGGGTCACAATCTACATTCCTTATCAGTATGTCTTAGGAGTGGAAACCGGAGAAACCAGAGGAAAACCACCCAGCGCTACAAAACTACAGTGCTAACCACTGAGCCACCGTGCTCTATTTGGCACCAAAACTCCGTATCACACTACAGGACAATGCAATTTATGGGGTCTTACATGACTCCATTTACATGTTGCAGATACAAATGGTGCAGTTTTCACTATTCTGCAATGAATATGATCTGCGTCTTAGCCTTGGCACTGCAAGAAGAATTTCACGGCCATTTCCAGGATTTTATCATAGCTGGAATATTCTGCTCATCGGCTCTATGACCTGTATCTGATGAGACAGGCTAAAACAGGCCGAGGTTTTTTTGGGAAGAAAATAAGAAAATACTAAATGTCGGGATTTGTGGCCATGATACAGACACTATATAATCAAGCGGAACAAGCCTTATAGTCAATCACATGGGGGTTTCCTGAACAGGACGTCAATGCTTCTGAATAGCGCTGTCTCTGTATGGAAAAATAAATGGTATGTAATTATAATGTTATGGTTCTCTTCATTTTATATCTCCATCTTTTTTTTTTGCAAGTGCACGGCTGTTTAGGCTTGGAGCCTGAATCTAGTTTGTAAAGACCCTCAGGGGGAAACAAAAATGACATTAACTTTCTAAACTGATCTGTTATCTCTACAAGCCTAATCTCTGACAGCAGTGTGCATTAAACAGATAAGGCCAAAAGGCCAGAGAAATACTCTTCTGTATCTGGAAGTCACATCCCTGAGCTATTTGTTTTGGTAATTGTATCTGTGAAGCAGCTTAAAAAGGACATTTACACATTTATTCCTTTTAAAAGCAATCAAACATCAATCTCCCCAATAAACTGCGTCATTTATCATTGACGACAACTAGTCATTTATACATGAACTTATCATCATTGGTCTAATCGTTTCTTGCAAATGGTTGTCCTCTGACCTGTTCCCTTTGTAATTATGTATTACATGATCATTGACCTGCACTATAGCCTGGTAGTGCTGGGTTCAAATCCCACCAACGACAAACATCAGAAAGGAATTTGTATGTTCTCCCCGTGTTTGCTTGCGTTTATTCTGGGTTCTCTGGTTTCGTTCCAGACTCCAAAGGAATACTGATAGGGAATGTAGATGGGAGCCCCAATGATGATGATGTATATAAGGCGCTGCGGAATATGATGGCGCTATATAAGTGAGTATACTTCCCAAATCTGACCTTTATTTAAGATTGGCAAGAAAGCAGTTTTTGAAAGCAAGCCTTAAGAAGTCTCATTTACAGTTTGCCAAAAGTCATGTAGGTCCGAGACAGAGCTATGGAAGAAGGTGCTCTGGTCAGATGAGACTAAAGTAGAACTTTTTAGACTAAATGCAAAACACTCGTGTGATGGAAAACCATCACTGCACATCAGCCTGAAAACACCATCCCCACCGTCAAACACTGTGGCGGCAGCATCATGCTGTGGGGATACTTTTCTTCAGCAGGGACAGGAAAGTTGATCACAATTGATGAAAAAAATGGTTGGAGCTAAATACAGGACAATACTGGAGGAAAACCTGTTAGAAGCTGTAAAAGGCTTGAGACTAGGGCATTGGTTCTGCTTCCAGCAGGACAACGACCCTAAACATTGTGCCAGATCTAAGATGGGATGATTTACATCAAAGCATATTAATGGGTATGAATAGTCCAGACACAGTGCAGACCTAAATCCCATTGAGAATCTGCAGGAAGACTTGAAAATTGCTGTTCACAGATGACTCTATCCAATCTCATTGAGCTAGAGCTAGTTTAAAAAAAAAACAGTGGGCAAAAATGTCGGCCTCTAGATGTACAAAGCTGGTAGAGACATACCCCCAAAGACTTGCAGCAGTAATTGCAATGTATGCTGGTCCTACAAAAGTATTGACTCGGGGGGTCAGAATTTTCAGATTTATATATTTTTTAAATATTCAGAAAACCAGGTATCATTTCATTTACACTTAAGCAATTGCTACTTAGCGTTGGTATAATCACATAAAATCCAGATGAAAAAACATTTACACTTGTGGGTGTAACGTGAAAAATTAAAGTTCTTTGGGATTTGAATACTTTCCCAAGGCACTGTATACATGGATATAAGTTCCGAATAACCCCACCAAGTGTATGTAAACATAACATCATTTTCAGCCAGGTACGCTCTACTACAACTGCTAAAAAGAATGAACATATGAACTGTAACGTAAAAACAACCGGCTGTTCACATGTTCACTATTATGAGCTTCTTTTAACCGCATTAGGTTTCTAAAGCTGTGAAGCAGTTAAAAAGAAGTGACCTGACCATTCTTCACGTGCTTCACTATTTTATACACACAGTAACAAAAAATAAAAAATCAAGCAAATAAAAACAGCTGGAAAAATTAACTTTTTTCTAATATATGAAATTTTGCTATATTTTAAAGATGACCTGTCAGTAGGATAAACCCTCCTAATTCATCTATATTTGCATGTAGGTAATAGAAAGTTGAATAAAATGATACCTTGATATATGCTATTCCATGTCTTAGTCCTAAATAAAATACGGTTTTCTGAATATGTAAATGTGCTATTAAGAACTATGGGCCGGACATAGATCTCCCTGAGAATCTGTCTCCAGAACTTATTTTATAATGAAAGGAAGTGTTACCAGTGTGAGACATGTAATAACTGATAGTCTGCTCTCCTGAGCTACATGTCTCACACTGGTAACACACCCTTCATTGAAAATAAGCTCTAGAGGCAGATACTCAGGGAGATCTGTGTCCGGCCCGTGGATGTTAAGAACTCATTTACATATTAAGAAAAAGAAAAATGTGTATTACTCTAGAATGAGACATAGGATTGCAGATATCAAAGTATAATTTTATTCAACTTTCTATGACCTATATGAAAAGATCTAGACGGTTTAGGAGTGTTGAGCCTACTGACAGATTCCCTTTAATGGTTTACAGTGTATATTATTGAAGGGATAAACTTTCTTTTGTAGGGTTGCGTTTGCATTTCTGAGTACTAGGTGAACATCTCAACATTGTTACCCACAAGAACAGTAATTTTTCACAAATACACTATTACAAACACGAACTGTCATGACTCTGGATGAGCTGGTTCTGGCTCCTTCCTGGTCAGATATGGGTTAAATTAGTTTGCCTCTCTTTGGTTCTGGGGCAGCTATTTAATGCTGGTAGTTCCTGGGTTCTGAGTCGGGTATACTTCCGTCTACTCGGTTTGAGATAGCTGATCCAAGTTATTAATCTGTAATCACTGTGCGTGTGTCTTGCTGTGTATGACCTGGTTTGCCTCCTGACTACTGCCCCTGTTTTCTGCTTGGTACTTCTCTGTTTGTCCTGGCTTTCTGACCCCTTGGCTTGTCTCTGACTAATCTGCTGTTTTGCCCCTTGGTACCTCGCTCTTGTCTGGCTCCTGACCCTCGGCTTGTCCCTTGACTATGTCTCTGTCTTAGTACTGTGTCCTGTGTTTTTGTAGACCCTCCGTTCTCGCACGGTAGCTCCGCCCCATTGTCCCTGCAGTGATCACGTGACCTGCCTAGTTCAGGTCCTGTGTGCACTGCGTGCCTCATTCCTTCCTCTCCCTGCGCTCCCACTAGTGCCCCCTTAAGCTGCCTCTCTACTACACCAGTCAGCGTCATTACATTATAACCGACCTAAAGCATTAAAGGAGATTCTGCTACTTTTTTTTCCTTTTTCCCTCTGATATGGATCCGCTCCAAGCTCTGTCAGATCAGGTAGCTAACCTGACCAAAATGATGCAGAATCTGCTGGTGAGCAGAGAGCTTTGGTTGCTCTTCTCCGACAGGTACAAAGGGAGTTGACGGATACGGGTGCCTCCTCTCCGTCTGGCAGTATGGATGGGGCTGTCTCAGATGTTTCCCTTTCTTCTCCTGAACCCTCTGTAAAATTACCGAATACCTTTTGTGGGGATAAAGTAAATTCCGAGTCTTTAAGGAGGGTTGCAAGTTATTGTTTTCCCTGCTTCCTAGGTCTTCAGGGGACGAGAGTCAAAGAGTGGTGATAGTGATATCTTTGCTACACAAGGGCCCGCAGTCCTAGGCTTTCTCCCTGACCCCTACCTCCCCTGAGAGATTGTCTGTGGATCAGTTCTTCAAGGCCTTGGGTCTCATTTACGATGAACCCGATCGAGTGAGGTTGGCTGAGGACACGATTATGAGTCTCACTCAGGGGAAGCTCTCTGCCGGGTGGTACTGTTCTGAGTATAGGCGGTGGGCACCAGAAGTGTCTCGGAATGACTCGGCGCTCAGAGGGCGATTCCGAAGGGGACTGTCCGAGCATTTAAAGGATGCGCTAGCCCTGCATCCACCACCTGATTCTCTGGAAGAAGCTATGACACAGGCCATCCGTATGGACCATTGGCTGCGAGAGAGGGGAGTGATGCATCGTGAGGCTCCGTTGTTACCTATTAAGCCTGAAGCCCCATCATCGTTTTGAGCCCATGGAGGTGGGGGCTGTCTCCATGAAGGAAAGGGAGAGGAGATGCCGAAGGGAGAAAAATCTCTGTTTTTATTGTGGAGTTCCAGACCATTGGAGAAGAGACTGCCCCTCCTGTCAGCCAGTTTCCAAGGTCTCAGGAAACGCTTAGGTCTGGGGAGCTGCCATGATGAAGATCTTTTAGATCGAAACGCGTAGCTATTAGCAGGTTTTTTTGTCACGGTTCACATTCCCCTCTGTGCAGGGATGATTTTTAAGGATATGGATCAATAAAGGATTTTTAATCGGAAAGGAGCTGGAACAATCTTCACATTTCTTACGTCTTCAGCAGCTGCCGAGGAGGCTTACCAGACCCTCAGGTACTGTCTTCCTCAATCTTCAAATTATTATTGAAAGTTTAATTTGATGTGAACAATTTTTTTTCCCCCTCTTCTGCTTTTGTGGATTGCGGTTCTACTATGAATCTGATTGACTCTAAGTTGGTGGCCCATTGTGAGATAGGGGCAGTCAGGTTGGGGAAACCCATGAAGGTCGTAGCTATTGACTCTACACCTTTTACCAAGGACAGGTTCCTCTCCGTTACTAAGGAGTTCGTCCTTAAGGTTGGCCCTGTTCATATGGAGCATATAGCCTGTTTTGATCTGGACAACCTTCCTGCCGCGTTGGTCTTGGGGTTCCCCTGGTTGCAATATTATAATCCGGTCATTGACTGGGAGGCCCGGGATATTGTTAAATGGGGGCCTAAATGTAAAAAAAACTGTCTAATTTCTGTATCTGTGTCGTCTGTCGGTCTAGAGGGTATTCTGGTGTACCTGAAGGACTTCGAGGACGTGTTCTCTGATAGTCAGGCTGAGGGGTTGCTACCGTACCACCCTTTTGATTGTGCCATTGATCTTATTCCTGGGGCTAAGTTGCCTAAGGCCCGGTTGTTCAACCTTTCTGGTCCTGAGCGGACCTCCATGAAGGAATACATACCTGAAAGTCTCCGCAAGGTACATATTCGCTCTTCTGTATCTCCTGTTGCCGCAGGATTCTTTTTTGTATAAAAAAAAAAAAAAGACACAGTGGCCTCCGCTCATGCCTTGACTTTCGGGAACTTAAGATTACCATGAGAAACACATATCCCCTTCCACTCATTCCTGATTAGTGTAATCAATTGTCTGGGGCCAAATAGTTTTCTAAGCTGGATTTGCGGGGGGCATATAACCCGATTTGGGTACGGGAGGGGGATGAGTGGAAGACTGCGTTCCTCACTACTGAAGGTTTATTCGAAAATTTAGTTATATCGTTTGGTTTGACCAATGCTCCTGCGGTCTTCCAATACATCATCAATTTTGTGTTCTCTGATTTTATTGGCCGGTTTGTGGTTATCTACTTAGATGACATACTGGTTTATTCATCGGATAAGCAGGCCCATGTTGGTCATCTTCGGGCAGTTCTCCGGAGACTCAGGGAGAACCTGCTTTTCGCTAAATTGGAAAAATGCTAATTTTTGGTCCAGGAACTGACTTTCTTGGAGTTCATTGTCTCCAGGGATGGGTTTCGCATGGATCCCAAGAAGGTTCAGGCAATTGTAGATTGGGTTCAGCCTCATGACCTGAAAGGTCTGCAATGCTTTTTGGGATTCGCCAATTATTACAGGAGATTTATTAAGGGGTTCTCACAGGTAGTCAAGCCCCTCACCGATTTGACACAGAAGGGTCCGACGTTAAGAACTGGCCTGCCTCAGCGGTAGCAGCATTTTTAATTGTTAAAAATGCCTCAGACGTGGAGGTGGGGGCCCAGGGGCCCGCCACATTGACCAATCTGAGACCATGCACCTTCTTCTCCAAGAAGTTTTCCCCTTTAGAGAGAAATTATGACGTGGGCAATTGGGAACTTCTTGCGGTCAAGTTGGCTTTTGAGGAATGGAGGCTTTTTTGGAGGGAGCGGCTCATCCCATTACGGTGGCTACTGATCACAAAAACCTGGCGTACATTGAATCGGCTAAGTGGTTGACCCCAAGGCAGGCTAGATAGTCTCTATTTTTCTCCCGGTTCCAGTTTTCGATCACTTTTCGTCCTGGATCCAAAAATGTGAGGGCCAATGCCTTGTCTCGGAACCTGGATCCGGTTTCTCCTCCCGAACCTCCATTCTTCAACTTGGGGTGATTCGGGAAGCCCAAACCCTATCTAGGTTGTTTGTACAACATGTGGTTCGTTTGCATGGTGTGCTCTTGAGTGCGGTGTTTGATCATGGAGTGCCATTTGTGTCCAGGTTTTGGAAGGCGTTTTGCACAAAATTGGGTATTGCATTGTCTTTTTCATCCGCATACCATCCAGAAACCAACGGTCATACGGAATGGACCAACCAGTCGTTGGAACAAATTTTGCGCTGTTTTTCCATTTCCAGACAGGATTGGTGTGATGCCTTGCCGTTCGAGGAGTTAGCTTTTAATAACTGTGTGAATCACTCCACAGGCATCTCTCCTTTCTTCTGATGTTGCTGTACAGCGGTTGAGGGATTTATGGCGGGAGGTCCAAAGGAACATTGAGGAGGCTCAGAGGAAGTTTAAGGTTTTTGGAGACGGGTTGCGGGATCTTCTTTCCAGGTTGGGGATAAAGTGTGGTTGTCCACCAGGAACATTAAGCTTCGGGTTCCTTCAGTGAAATTGGGACCTAAGTTTATTGGCCCCTATGAAATCATGTAAGTGGTCAACCCTGAGACTTTTCGTTTGCACCTCCCATGGTCTTTTAAGATCTCCAATGTGTTCCATAGGTCCCTGCTGAATCAATTGGGGGCCGTGGATGAGGGGTAATTGGATCCCGCAGCACCCGTATTGATCGATGGTCAGGAGGACCATGAGGTTGAGCACATTGTGGATTCTCGGATGGTCTGTTGTACTCTCCCGTATCTGGTGCATTGGAAAGGGTATGGTCCTGAGGATCGTTCTTGGGTTCCTGCCCGATCAGTTCATGCTGACTGTCTGGTTCGGTCTGTTCATGCTCACTTTCCTGAGAAACCTGGAGGTCCGGTGGCCCCCCCATTGAGAGGGGGGTACTGTCATGGACTCTGGATGGGCTGTTTCTGGCTCCTTCCTGGTCAGATCTGGGTTAAATTAGTCCACCTCTCTTTGGTTCTGGGCTAGCTATTTAATGTTGGTAGTTCCTGGGTTCTGAGTCGGTTATACTTCCATCTACTCGGTTTGAGATAGCTGACCCAGGTTATTCGTCTGTAATCGCTGTGCTTGTGTGTGTGTGTCTTGCTGTGTATCACCCGGTTTGCCCCCTGCCTACTGCCCCTGTTTCCTGCTTGCTACTTCTCTGTCTGTCCTGGCTCCCGACCCTCGGCTTGACCTTTGACTACGTCTCTGTCTTAGTACTCTGTGTCCTTTTTGTAGACCCTCCGTTCTCGCGCTGTAGCTCTGCCCCATCGTTCCTGCAGTGATCATGTGATCTGCCTAGTTCAGGTCTTGTGTGTACTGCGTGCCTCATTCCTTCCTCTCCCTGCGCTCCTGCTAGTGCCCCCTTAGGCTGCTTCTCTACTACACCAGGCAGCGTCATTACATGAACCTAACATTATGTAATTCATTGTTCAGTAGTTTTATATACAAGTGGTAGGTTTTTGGGCTTTGGCACTTTTTGATAATCACTATGGGCCATTTATTAGAACGGTCTTGAGGAAAACATTGGCCCATATTTGCCACTGACAGTTTATGGCAGTCTAATGGAGAGGGAAGCTGGTAAAATTTGCAGGAATTTCCCAAATAGGTCTACATGTTGACCTCTCAAATTATCGAAAGATAATCAACTATATAGCTAGTCAATAGGCACTGGTTTGTTTCCATTTTCCATAAGGCGGATGAAGGATTGTTTGTACTATTGTGAGTCCAAAGACTGATTCATCAGTGTCAGCAGCATATCCTCTGCTTATACGCTGCCAACTACAATTTTTATTTTCGTATAAAATATAAGAACAAGTTTGTTTGTTTTATCGGTAGAATTCATTACATGGGGTAATGATCAGGAATAAAGTTGATACTGACGGTCATTTGGCTAATCATTGGTCGGTGCAAATGAGCCTTTACGCCAGTTCAGAAATATTGCCAAAAAAAAGCCCTCCTAACAAACAAATTTCCAATCTTCTTAAGAATCACAAAAAAGGAAACTCGTATAGCACCAAAGTATATTGATAAATGTGACCCAGTGTGCCCAGGACCAATCATAGCTTAGTGCTCATTGTAAGGGCGCAATCAAACAACCCTATAAATAAGACTAAGGGTACCGTCACACAGTGCCATTTTCATCGCTACGACGGCACGATTCGTGACGTTCTAGCGATATCGTTACGATATCGTTGTGTCTGACACGCTACTGCGATCCGGAACCCCGCTGAGAATCGTACGTCGTAGCAGATCGTTTGAAACTTTCTTTCGTCGTCTAGTGTCCCGCTGTGGCGGCATGATTGCATCGTGTGACACAGGTTGTATACGATGTGCGCACAGTAACCAACGACTTCTACATCGCAAATACGTCATGAAATTATCGCTCCAGCGCCGTGTATTGCAACGTGTGACTGCAGTCTACGACGCTGGAGCGATAATCATACGACGCTGCAACGTCACGAATCGTGCCGTCGTAGCGATGAAAATGGCACTGTGTGACGGTACCCTAAGATCGTAACGCAATGCTCGGACTAACTGGTGGCTCTCCTGACCTGAGCGTGACAACTGCATAGAAATATATGAAGCTGTCAGGCTTGGGTTGGGAGAGCCGCTGGCCAGTCCGACCATTGCGTTACTATCTCGGTCTGACTGCGCCTTTAGTCCCATACCTTATACTACATGGAGTACCCCATAAAATAAATCCAAGTACTGTATATTGCAGTAGAAATCATTTTACGAATCAACATGAGAACCAGTGACAAAAGGCATTTGTACTCACCTATAACTGCAACACAACCTAGAGGAGCGATTAAAGTTGCTGGGGCAAAACCATAAGCAGCGAAGTTCCCCAGTTCACCGACGCCCATTAGCAGAACTCCAAACCACCAGAGCTTGCTTTTATAATAAGGTAATGGATCTTGTCTCTGAGCTAGCCGAACATGCGTGTATTTCTGAAACAGAAAAATAATTATTCTGTAAGGTTATATTATTGTAAAGTCAGACTGCAAAAAAAGAATTGCTTCATGCAAGGTTGGATGTATAAAGAAACATTTTGGGTTAAATGGGTGAATGCAGTCAATATTGCTATATAAATATAGAATTGACAGTAAATCAAAAGAAAAACCCTATATCATTTTTACAAGTATTTGGCTCTAAAACAGAACCATGACCCAAATAGTTCCCAACATCAGAATGGTAGCATTTCCCATGGATAGGTTTTCTTTTCATACTGTTTCCACCTTTAAATATTTGTATTTTGGGCTAAATATTTTGCATCTTTTAGATTTTAATGCTTTGAACAAGGAGAAACAGAGTCAATTAATGCCATTAAAACTAAAGTACAGAATTTTATTAACATCAACATTACAAAAATATCAAAAACATATGGAAGGATACAGGGGATACATTTAGGTCTCAATGGTGATGACCCAAGGTTCAAAACACAAGGGAGACAAAAGGCAAATCAGGACACAAGGTCAAATGTCTAACCACAATGTAAGAGAACTTGTGAAAATATATATTATCATAATGAAATTGCCATTAGTTGTCATGTAGCACCATGTTATCGCTAAGTGAAAATAATGTATCGTGCAAACAGGCAATTAACGTGCAAGTCCATAGGATAAATCAATCACAATTCCTATTAGGACATATTGCTCAAAGTCAGGACATGAATGGTAAGCATTAATGGTGGTATTTACCCATACTGAGAGTCCTGCCTTTGCGTTGGTCCCGTTCCCCAACGTACGTTTTGCGTAAGTCACTTTTTCAGGGGGCCTCTAAAAAAGCGCCCTCTGAAGAAGCGACGTACGCGAAACGTACATTGAGGAACGGGCCCAACGCGTAGGCAGGACGCTCAATATGGGTAAATATGGGTACATGTAGCAAGTCCAAAGGCGAAACACCACCAAAATGTCTCTGGTGCATGTGTAAGGAGGAAGACCGGGTTGCGGGTACCTGTATTGAGCCGGATCCGGAACTGTCGAAGCTGCGTTCCATGTTGCCCAAGGGAAGGAATAGGGGACTGGACAGGCACCGTGACACGGGAAAAGGGGTGGGTCTAGACAGAATACAGAGCAGAAAGCGCACAGAGGTGTGAACAATTTCCTGCCATCAGGGAGAATGCAGGAGGGTTAGCAGCAGGCTCCGCACCCACAGCAGCAGCGCCGCAACGCATTGAGACTGGACACTACAGTGGGGTATTGAGAGTGGGAAGCGCCGTGTGCCCAGACGAGGGTAAGACCGTGCTTGTGCAGGAGAACGTGAGCAGGTTACAGGACATTAGTTTTGGGACCCCATCTAAGGGCATTACGCCAGTCATTGCCAGTACTACAACCCCCAAAAGTGTCACCTTTTCCATAAGCAGATTGAGTACCTGGGACACATTGTATCCGCTGAAGGGGTGACATCTGAATGCGAGACGATAGCAGCGGTACAGGACTGCCCCACCCCGAAGACCGTGAAGGACATTTGGACCTCTCTGGGGCTTACTGGGTACTACTGAAGGTTTGTGAAGAATTTCACTCGCATCGCTAATCCGCTGCTGGAACTGTTAAAAGGAGTGCCATCTGGGGCAACGAATCTGACCATTCAGTGGGGAGTTAGCCAGGAAGAAGCCTTCCGAGCCCTGAAGATGGTCTTGACCGAGGCCCCAATACTTGCCTATGCAGAGTTCTCCCAGCCCTTCATTCTACACACCGATGGAAGTCTACATGGTCTGGGGGCCGTGCTATCACAAATGCAGGAAAGGAAGGAACGAGTGATTGCCTATGCGAGTTGGTCCCTCCACGACTCGGAACGGAACCCGGATAACTACAGTTCCTTCAAGTTGGAGGTGGTGGCATTAGTGTGGGCGATGACCGAAAAGTTCACCGAATACTTGTCCGGATCCGAAGTCTTGATGCGTACCGATAATCCCCTGGCCCACCTGGAAAATGCAAAACTGGGGGCCTTGGAACAAAGATGGGTGGCCAGCATGGCAAAGTATCGGTACAAGATCACATATTGGGCAGGAGCCGAGAACACGCACGCTGATGCTCGGTCAAAAGTGACCCATGAGCGACCTGGACGCGACCAAGATGAAGAGTTGGAGGCAGAAGAGATTCCTGTTTTTTCGGACCTCGCCAGGTCGTTGGCGGCGATGCAGGGATAGATCAGAAAGGTGTCTGAAGAACAGGTGCTGGGACGACCTTGGGATGACTGGGTGCAACTCCAACAGGAAGATAGAGAACTCACCCAAGTGAGACAGTGGGTGGCCCTGAAGCGACTCCGTAGCTGGAGTGAGTCAGATGCTCTGTCCCCGGGGACTCTGCAGATTCTCAGACAGTGGGAGAGGCTCCAATTAGAGGACGGGTTTCTGTATAGAAAAGTGCAGTTGGTACGAGAGTTGGGGATCACCTGGCAAGTGGTGCTCCCAGAGAAGTTGATCCGTGCAGTGGCTACAGAGGTCCATGAGAGAGGAGCTCACTTTGGCCCGGAGAAGACATTCCAGTGGTTACAGAAGTTGGTATATCACTCCCAATTGAAGACTGCAGTCGAAGAGCCTTGTCAGCAATGTTGGAGTGGTGAGCTAGCTAAACCCCCGTAGCAGAGAGCCCCCACACAGAGCATCGTGACTTCTGCCCCCCTGGAGATATTGATGATCGACTACTTGACCATGGGTCCAGCTCATCTCGGGTATGAACATTGTCCGACTACTTTACCAAGTTCACTGTCGTGACTCCAACTCGGGATCAGACTGCTGAGTCAGCCACGCAGGCTAACTCCCTAGACATCATCTGGGTATACAGTTGCCCGAAGAGAATTCACTCTGACCAAGCCACTTGTTTTCAAGGTCGAAGGATGGAGGAGTTACATAGTCTGTACCAGATTGAGAAGTCCAGGACTACGCCCTATCATCCTAAGGGGAATGGAGCCTGTGAACGCTTCAACCGGATGCTAATTCAGATGTTCAGAACATTGGAAGAAGATTGGAAAGTACAATGGCCTGAGTATGTGGCTGAATTGGTCTGGGTGTACTACAACCAAGTGCACAGTACAACGGGATACACTCCGTATACCCTACTGTTTGGGCGAAAAGGACGGGAGATTGCAGAGCTGGAATTGGATCTAGAAGAAGACTACCCACGGTGTCTTCCTGGGTCTGTGAACATCGACATAGGCTGCAGACTCTCCACTGACTGGTGCAGACTAAGTTCCGGGAACTTGAACATCATGAAGCGGCACCCATTAGAGGGACAGCTCTTAAGGCTGGAGACTGAGTGTTAGTTCGAGACAAGTGACCTCGGGGCAAGTTAGAACATCGATGGGAAAAGACTCCATATCGAGTGAAACGCAGAGTTGGATCCAATGGGCAAGGATATGAAGACCGAGGGAGAAGAGGAGGCGCCCATCCGAGTAGTTCACCGTAGCATGATGTGTCCTTGCCTGTCACGGGATCCACCGAAACGCTCACTCCCACGATTCTTGACTGTGATGAGGAAGAAGCCTCATTCTCAGACTTGGATAGTCCAACGCCCGCCAGTCCAAGGGAAGTATGTCGGCCCAAAACTCCAGAGATGGCTGCCCCATTGGAACCGGACATGCTCCCATCTTCTACCATTCAACCCAACTCTACCACTCAACCTGAACTACTCCGTACAGAGTGGACAACCACTGGAATACCTCCCACTCGTTATGAACAAAACCAGTTTATTTGACAACGGATTGTTCGAGAAATGGAAGCGTGTTAACGTCAACTGAAGGAACTCTCGCCCGTGGAATGGCGAGCTAAAGAAGAGGGGGAGTGCAAGGGGGAAGACAGGGCTGCGGGTACCTGTATTCAGCCGGGTCCGGGACTGTTGAGGCTGCGTCCCATGTTGCCCGGAGGAAGGAATAGGGGACCGGACAGGCTCCATGACACAGAAAGAGGGGGCGTGTCTAGACAGAATACAGCACAGAAAGCGCGCAAAGGTGCGGACAGTTTCCGCTGTCAGGGAGAGTACAGGAGGGTGAGCAGTGCGCTCCACACCCAGAGCAGTAGCGCAGTGACGCATTGCGGCTGAAACCTCCTGGACACTCCAGTGGGGTATTGAGAATGGGAAGCGCTGTGCGCCCGGACGAGGGTAAGACCGTGCTTGTGCAGGAGAACATGAGCCGGTTACAGGAGATTAAGTTGCAGTTCCCCCTGCTGGACAGCGCGCATCAGCCCACATTTGATACTTGGATCCCTGCAGCCTTCCTTACTTTAGCTGCACAGGCTTATGGACTAAGGGCTCAAGGGGTAAAACCAGAGACCACCCATTGTCACCAGAAGTTGGACCGTTAGTTTTGGGACTCCATCTGAGGACATTACGACAGTCGCTGCAGGTACTACAACCCCCAACGGATCATCTGCAGCTGAGGAACCTAAGGACACGATAAGTTTGATAACTGGACTGTTGTTACAGTATAACTTTCTCTTTCAATTTAACTATTATCTCCCTGCCTTTTCATTGTACCAAATTAAATTGTTAATATATTAACCATTGCTCTGCCTCCATTGCATCACTGCATCCCGAAACCTGCTTACACATGTAGCAAGTCCAAAGGTGAAACACCACCAAAGCGTTTCTGGTGCATGTAGCAAGTCCAAAGGCGAAAGACCACCGGCACATTTCTGGTGTATGTAGCAAGTCCAAAGGTGAAACACATCCAAAGCGTTTCTGGTGCATGTAGCAAGTCCAAAAGGCAAAACACCACCAACACGTTTCTGGTGCATGTAGCAACAGAAATGCATCGATATTTTGCTTTTGGTCTTTTACAGATGTTACTACCCTGGTGCCTTTAGTTTTATTTACAGCTATTCCATAAATTAGCCATGGATGGTTAAGGCGCCATTTCTGAAACAAAGCAGAAATGTTTTTTCTAATGTTGAACGTCACTTTTGAAGAAGTCTTCCGATCTGACACATTTATGGCAGACCCACAGGTGATAGATGCTTGATACCGATTTTCCAATATTTACAATGACATTGCCAAAAATCAGGACATTTTCAGGAATAAACTATTTATGTTTATTTAAAAGAAGGGGAAAAAAGTGAAATCTTTAACATTCAACATTAGAGTACAGTCATGACTTAATGCGCAGATCATCTCAGCTTCGCCTAGGAGGTTACACATGAATTGATAAATTACGCCTTCAAACAACTTTGGCTAGGATATGACCTAAACACATTAGCTAGTATGTGACTATACGTAACAGGTGTTAAATTTACATTTTTCAAATTAGATGGTTATGCATTAGCTAATGCAATCGCCAGGACCAAGCATAGAGAACAGGTCAAGAGCATCCACCGAGGACATAGCGCAGTGATCTGCCAGCCAGATTTATATACAAAGCAGAAAATGATCCTACTGATTATGATCAAATAAGTCTTGGCCATTAAATTAATCTAAATGAAAGCTTTTTTTATATGTATATAAATGTCCGGCACAAATAAAAATATCTAGTATTCGAGACCCATTTTCCATGAAGAGAATAAATGTTTCTTTATCTGCCTGGGGGCTAAAACTAATAAAGAACAAATTTTCATAGAAGTAAAAATAGACAGAACAGGAATAACTAGTTAGAGCAAGGAGAATGGTTTAAAAGAGTTCAGCTGTAGAAATAGGAAGATTAAAGGGAACCTGTCACCCCCAAAATCGATGATGAGTTAAGCTCACCATCATCAGGGGCTTATCTACAGCATTCTGTAATGCTGTAGATAAGCCCCCGATGTTACCTGAAAGAGGAGAAAAAGACGTTAGATTATACTCACCCAGGGGCGGTCCCGCTGCGGTCC
This sequence comes from Ranitomeya variabilis, assembly GCF_051348905.1. Lineage (NCBI taxonomy): Eukaryota > Metazoa > Chordata > Amphibia > Anura > Dendrobatidae > Ranitomeya > Ranitomeya variabilis. The sequence continues at coordinate 506,074,259 of NC_135237.1, forward strand.
GGTCGGATGGGTGTCTCAGGTCCGCTCCGGCGCCTCCTATCTTCATTCCATGACGTCCTCTTCTGGTCTTCATGCCGCGGCTCTGGCGCAGGTGCACTTTGTCTGCCCTGTTGAGGGCAAAGTACTGCAGTGCGCAGGCACCGGGCCTCTCTGACCTTTCCGCCTGCACACTGCAGTACTTTGCTCTGCTCTCAACAGGGCAGACAAAGTACGCCTGCGCCGGAGCCGCGGCGTGAAGACCAGAAGAGGACGTCATGGAATGAAGATGGGAGACGCTGTACCGGACCTGAGACGCCCATCGGAGCGGGACCGCCCTTGGGTGAGTATAATCTAACGTCTTTTTCTCCTCTTTCAGGTAACATCGGCGGCTTATCTACAGCATTACAGAATGCTGTAGATAAGCCCCTGATGATGGTGAGCTTACCTCACCATCGATTTTGGGGGTGACAGGTTCCCTTTAAGGCCATGTTCACATGTTCAGTATTTTGCATCAGAATTTGTAGCCAAAACCAGGAGTGGGTGATAAATCAAGTGGTGACGTGTTTCTATTAAACTTTTACTCTGATTGTTCCACTCCTGGTTTTGGTTTACAAATACTGATATAAAATACGAACCAAATACTGAACCTGACCTAAGGGTTTGGTCACAAGTGGCTTTTTTTCTTGCATTTTTTCATGCAGTGTATTTGGGTATGTGCACACGTATTCCTGAGGTCTGCGGATTTTTCCACAGCGGATTTGTGAAAATCGCAGGTAAAAGGCACTGCTTTTTACCTGTGGATTTCCTGCGGAATTACCGTGGATTTACCACGTTTTTTGTGCGGATTCCACTGCGGTTTTACACCTGCGGTTTTCTATTATGGAGCAGGTGTAAAACCGCTGCGGATTCCACACAAAGAATTGACATGCTGCGGAATGTAAACCGCTGCGTTTCCGCGCGTTTTTTTCCGCAGCATAGGCACTGCGAATTGCGTTTCCCATAGGTTTACATGGCACTGTAAACGCATGGGAAACCGCTGCGGATCCGCAGCAAAATCCGCAGCGTGTGAACATACCCTTTGTTTGCAAAAATATGCAGCAGTTCCAGCATAATCAATGAGATTTCTGAAATCTTAAGCACATGCCGCAATTATTTTTTCTGTGCGGATTAGGAGTCCTGCTGCGTTTTTTCAGCACTTTACACCCAGTCAAATAAATGTAAAAAAACTGCAAGCAAAAATGTCATAAAAACTCCCATATTGTATGATGCCTTTTTACTGCCCCCCATTTGTTTTTGGTGCAGATAAAAAACACACTGCAAAAGGGCAATGTGTGAACATACTTTAAGTATATGGCCACACGCAGATTTTTCAGTGCATTTTTTTCTGCATGAAAAATGCAGGCTATTGCCAGAAATCCAAAGAAGAAATTACCATATGTGTGTTTTTAATGCATTTTGATGAGTTTTGTTTTGTTAAATCTCATTAATCTCAATGGGGAAAAACTACAGTAAAACATTGAAAGAATTGACGATGGTTTAAAAAAATAAATAAAACAAAAGCACAAAAAAAAGGAAAGGAAAAAAAGAACGGTCTGAATGAGATTTTAGAAATCTCCTGTTGCCGTACTATAAAATACTACATGATAAAATTGCATGAAATATGCTTTGCCCTAACAGTCAAATTCTACTTGTAAAAAGGGTTAATTACGACCAAATACAATGCCTAAAAAGTAGTAGAAAAGATTATAAATCCAGAAACTACAGACAATGGAGACATACATTTTCTACATAACCATTTTCCAGATTGAAGACAATTGTTGATTTATTAGGAGAAAAAAAAAATAATAATTTCTAGACTTGAAAACATTACAGTAAAATTTATGGCCCATATTTAAAAAAAAAAAAAAAAAAATTACTTAATTTGCAGTAAATCTTTAGTCCATTCACTTCAATTCCACCACTTCATATTTAACAAATGTGACATCTTAATAATAAATTTGCCATAAATTACGCAAGAGCAACTTTTCAAACACGGTACTATGGTAGTACACTTAACAATATTAGAGGAGGAGACTGATGTGTTAAAAATGTTGACTGTCAAGGCAAAATATTTTGCGAAAATTGTGCCTTATTATGTACAGTGATTGATAAGACTTTCCAATGCTAAAAAAGAGCAGAAGACCAATGTGTCACTTGTCACATAATGACAAATTTCATGCAAATTTTTAAGCATTTTAAAAATAGTTACAACAGAAATGCATTTGTTCCACATCTTTTTAAGATGACGGAGATGTCTAGAATATGCAAGTTATTTTTTTAAACTTTTAAGTGGAAATGCAATCAGAAATATGTTGTATTTCATGCCAAAAGGTTAACCACCCCCCTTTTCTCATCATTTTTAAAGTTTTGGAATAGGTACTGTTGTAGCAAAGCCAGGCAGGCTAGGGTTAATTCCTAGCACTACAGGCAGCGTCGGACTGGAGCACCTTGGGCCCATCAGAGAAAATCATTCTTGGGGCCCACTGTGTTGCTACATGTATTTTCTTTCTATGTAGCTACATAGAAAAAAATACAAGACCACCAATTGTGTGGTAAAACACGCTAATATCAGGGTATAATATAAGGTAGTATACGTCTTAATTATGTAGCATAATATAATGTAGCCCCCTCATAGAATATAATGTAGCCTCCCTCATAAAATAATGTAGCCCCCTCTCATAGAATATAATGCAGCACCCCACAAAATATAATGCAACCCCCTCATAAGGTATAATGGAATCCCCACCATAGAATATAATGTAGCACCATCATAGGGAATAATGCAGCCCCCCTCATATAGTATAATGCAGCCCCACCACAGAATATAATGCATCCCCCCATAGAGTATACTGTAGCCCCCACATAGGGCATAATGCTGCCCCCCTCATATAGTATGATGTTGCCCCCCCGGAATATAATAAAGTCCTCTGAGAAAATAATGCAGCCCCACCACAGAATATAATGCAGCCCCCCCAGAGTATACTGTAGCTACCTCATATAGTATGATATAGCCCCCCAGAATACAATGTAGTCCCCTGAGAGAATAATGAAGCCCCTCTCCACCTCCATCATTGTTCTCCCCATCCACCCCATCATTGTTCTCCCCCTCCACCCCCATCATTGTCATCATCACCACCTCCATCATTGCTTTCTCCCCCACAACGCCCATTATTGCCCATTCCACCTCAATAATTGCCTCCTCCCCCAAAACCACTATTGTCCTTTACACCACAACCATCATTGCCTTCTCCCCAACCACCCCATCATTGCCCATTTCACCACCTCCATCACTGCCTCCTTTCCCACCACCCCCATCATTGCCAATCTCCAACACACACACAAACTGCACCGCACCACTCTCTCTCACACACAAAGCACCGCACCACATACACACACGCATGCATGCAGGCAGACAGACAGACACACAGCACCACTCACCTCTCTGTAAGTTCCCTGCAGCACATCCCGGTAGCCTCTTCCTCACCGGCAGCTTAATGTCTGAAACAGCGCGCTGAATTACGACGTCATCAAGCTGCGCCATGTCAGACAGGAAGTGCAGGGAAGGAATCTGATCCCTGCAGCTCCGTTCCGCCCACGGTAAGCCGTCCTTCAGGGGCCCACCTCTGGCTTTACATGTCATGCGAGCAGTGCTAGCCTCAGCTTGCAGCTAACACTGCCCGCTATTAGGCTATGTGCACACGTTGCGGATTAGGCTTAGGAATTTCTGGTGCGGATTCTGTCTCTCCTGGCAGAAAACGCACCTGCGGTTTTTTGTGCGGTTCTGCAGCATTTTTTTGTGCGTTTTTGCTGCGGTTTTCTTGCGGATTTGCTGAGTTTTTTACCCCTGCGGTTTTCTACTTCTTTTAAACCGCAGCGTTTCCGCAGCGGATTTTCCGCAAAGTGTGCACAGCATTTTTTTTTTCTCATTGATTTACATTGTACTGTAAATCAATTGCGGATCTGCAGCGTTTCTGCACTGCAAAAAATGCTGCGGATCCGCAGAGAATCCGCAACGTGTGCACATACCCTTAAAGTGAAATGATATTCACTCCTCTCCATGCCCATGGGGGCGTGGGGAAGCGTGAATATTAATTTCTCTTTAGCAGCGGGGACAGACTCCTGTCTCCAGCTGCTGCTCCGCTGACTCAGGGGCCCTATAGCTGCCCAGTGTGCCGCTATTAGTGACACGCCACTGGCTGGGGGCCCCTGGAGCAGTGGGGGCCCTAGGCAGCTGCTGGCCAGCATGCCAGCAGGTGTCAGTGCCTGGGCCCACCGGAGAATCCTCCGGTTCTCCGGTGGGCCAGTACGACCCTGACTACAGGTCCTGATTAGGTGCACCTGGATGGCTATGACTAGAACTAGGCCATGTGTTCATGTGAGTCTCTGTCACCTGGGGGAAGTGGAGTCGAGTGGATTTGTGTCGGAACTGACGAGAGACAAGCCAGAATCTCTCTGAGTAGAGACTGAACAGGCTGTGTGCACCAAACTGCAAGTATCAATGATTGCTATGGATGATAGCGGTTTTGTGTGACCAAACTGGGACTAGCTCAGCCATATCCGAGTAGCTAGGGTCTGTATTGCTTAGTTAGTGCCTGGACAGTGTTAGGGATTTTATGGTTATGGGGTTTCTTTGGTGCTGTGCAACCAGTGGAAATAAACACTATTCCATGTGTGATATAAAACAACTCTGTGGCTTTGTGTTCCAAGCGGCTACCCGAGAGAGTGAACCCCTACAGTACTAAAAAGTGTTGCAATAAATGGCATAAAATATTGTTAATAGCGTCCTGTCATCTGATTCATACTACTCAAATCACAGGTAGCATGAATTGGAGCCTATCTGTATGATTGCAGCCAAGTATTTTTTTCTATGGCATTTCAAGATCCAGTCCAGAACCTTAGGAAACAGATGAGATAAGTCAGATGCTGTCCCTGGCCATGCTGTCCCTGGCCAGCTTCTCTTCGCACTGCTTCAGTCGATTGACAGGTCTCTCCTGATGCACACACAGTCAATCACCTAGAACGAGGCATAGTGAAGATGGCTGTGGATGTCATCGGACTAATCTCATCTCTGCCTGAAGTCCTGGACTATATTTTCTCCGATACACCATAGTAGAACATGACTGCAATCGTACAGACAGGCTCCGATGTATGATAGCTAATTCATACTGCTCAAACTGTCAGGTTCAGCCTAAAACGGGACTCTGGCAGTTACAATTAAACATCGCAATTTTTGCAAAGATTTGGGCCAAACAAAATTGATAAATGTCCCTTTAAAATGTTTTTGTTACATCACATTCTTTCAATTAGAATTTTTTTTTTGGTTTGACTTTTGCTTTTTAAACTGTGCATTCAATGTAAAATTCTGTTCGCGATGAGAAAGGTGTGAACTTGCACACAAGGGATGTACTGCTGTTGATTAAAGGGATGACCCGGCACCTAAAATATATTTTCTAAATATCTAACCTTACAGCCTAACCACTTTTGTAATTTGCTTTATGACACAATTTCGTACATTTCTCCCTATTTAGAAAATCTTTAAATGTATTTTTTTTACTGTACTTCCAGTGATGATTCGCTTGAGAGGAGCCTGAAAAGTGAAGTCACAGGAGACTGGGGCTGCACTCACTTCCCTACAGCGTCCATTGCCACTCCCGAAACACAGCATCATGGGGGGCACAGGGGTGCACTTACTCAGTAGTTTGTTGCATTGCCGCCCCCTCTGAAGACATCCTGGAAGATGGGTGCTGTGGGAAAGGCGAGGGCAGTGGTGGCACTATGCTTTTATCTCTGCCGCTGCCTTAGCTTCTAACTGAAAGAAGACATCATCCGAGGGGTGGAAGTAAAAAAAAAAAAAGTAAGTGATGCCAGCGCTGCCCCCTGATCACACAGGATCCAGGATGTTTTCATAGGGGGAAAGCAATGTAAGAAACTAGTACGTAACAGCAGCGCTGCCACCTGTCACATCCTGTTCCAGGAGGGGCTGATAGATGCTTCGAGGAGTGAGTGCAGCTCCAGCCTCCTCTGTCACATTATTATTATTTATTATTTTAGCGCCATTTATTCCATGGCTTTTACACTTCCCTCAAAAAAAACGCCACAGGGAGTACAGTAAGAAAAAAAACCCTTCACATTTAGAGAATAGATAGAAATGTAGGGCGTTGTGTAATAAAGACATTTACAAAAGTGGTTTGGCAAAACCTAAGCCAGAAATAAAATTAACAGATACCCTGCTGTAAGTAAATAAGGAACAGCAACAGTGCATATAAATAACACAGGGTACATAGTAAGCACAGTTTGTGATCAAAGAAAGTGTAAAAGCCATCACATCAGCATCAAGGTGTACCCTAATCAGGACAGTCCTAACCTCTAGTATTAAAACCTTACCATATGTCAAAGTGATGTCAATTTGAATAAGGGTCGAGCAGGACCGAAGGTCACACCCTTACCTGCACTAACTGCAGAAACCTGAAACTTAACTGAAAAAAAAGGAACTGGAATAAGTTGGTATGCATGCAAAATATAGAAGCATGGTCACTCTGGTCATTAAAGGGAATATCCGGGACTTAAACAAAATGGCATGTAGTTGGTAACAGAAGCAACTACCTTGCTGTTGTATCTGGTGCTAGTCATTGACCACTCCTGCCAGAGATTCAGATGGTGTCATGCTGATTGACTGCCGACTTCCCCCAATTAGGCAGAAGAGAACTGGCTGTCAATCAGCATGACACCGGAAGTCCAGGACTGTCAACAGGAAGAGAAACTGCTGCTCTGTTGATGTGACATCAGCAGAAGTCTGTGACACCTCTGTGCCGGTGGAGAACGGCACCAGGCACAACAGGCACGTAAGTATCAACTACCTGCCTGTTAGTACGTAGTCACATTTGTTTTTTTTAAGTTCCGGATATCCCCTTTAAACACACAAAACCTAAGATAGAAACAAAATACCCTGCTGTAAGTTAATAAATAAAAGCAATTAAGCAAATAAATAACATAGGGTACTTAGTAAACACAGTTAGACATCTATATAATATGTTTTAGATGTCGGACCACCCTTTAAATGAACTATTGCAGGTTTTTCTTCGTTATTCAAAGTCTGCACAAAATTTTGTGTGAATTTCCCTACTGCTTTCTGCAGGTTTTCCTGATGACATTTTCCATAAGCAAATCCATCCCACATGAACATATCTCTAAACAATCAAAATTTAGGGACTAACAAAATATGTTGAAATGCTTAAGTCATATACACAGAAGCATAATGAAACACAGGCTCTAATTTTCCATACAATAATGTCATGCAACAAAACAACTGTCAAGTCAGTCTCTGAAAGGGACAGTAGCCTCACAAGTGACCCAGCCCTACTGTATTAGGCCATTTAATGCAAATTTTATGAGCTAACATTAAAATATATTCAGCGTGAGTGGGTCAAGGCATTTTTCCTCACCCACTCACTCTGAATATATTTTAATTTTTAAGTAATTAATTCCATTTGGTATCAATTCTCTTTACCGGTCATTTGCTTCATTCTATTAATTGACAGTGTATGTATATTCTGTAGGCATAATCTCTTACCTGCAGATTAAGGGATATGCTGATCAAGAAGCTTCCAGCAATTGACAAAATTATGCCAAAAATTAGGTTCTAGGGGAGAAGAGAGATGCAATTATGAAAATACAGAAATTAAAATAGTACATTACATATTATAGAAAATGATGAGCTTGGGCACAGTCACTAGTTTTGTAGAGCATTTCTTTGTGAATCTCCACCTGGAAATGGTCAACAAGGTAGCTTCTGACAGATCATTGCTGAATGGAGGCCATCATCAGATAAATGACCATTGACAAGATATTTGTTTTACATTTTACAATCTATATTAAATGTAAAAAACATAAATCTTGCAATGTTCACACCGGCCTCTGGAGCTTTTTTTTTTTTTTTTTTTAAACTACCATAACTTCCTGTTTCAGTTAACAACATGGGTACCTAGCTAAAATGGTCAGAACCAGACCCTATCTTTTGAAGTGAAGCATATAATGAACCTGTGCATAGATCATAGTTAAGGGAGGGCGAAATGGATCATCTGTGAAATTGGGCTATTGTGATTGATGGATCCTGTGTCATCAGCTGTGTTACCCGTCATTGTAGTCCTTTCTCTGCTGGTAAGGACCAAAGAATGGAGTATATAACCACAAGAAAAAGAGGTATCATAAAAAATACGTTTTTATTTCAAAATCAATTATGACACATAATAAATATAAATCACAGAGTAATCCTTTAGAAACAGAGCAATTGACTACAGTTAAGGGTGCACCAAAAAAAATAGTGTTACCCCAGGAACAAAGACATGGAAAGAAAATTGTCTCACAAGACCAAAAAAGCCCATGCTTAAATATACAATATAAAGTGAGGGCCACATTATTATTAAGCTAAAATGTCATCATAAAAATTATTATCACTAGTCAGTGATCATTTGGCTATTACAGCCTAAATAATGAGGAAAACATGGTCCTACCCATTAATTTTTTACCCATATCAGCTTCCACGGGGATGAACACTCGCCCCTACGCGCGTTTCGCAACAGCTTCCTCGAGGAGGGGCAGAGGCTTTTTTCATCCTGTGAGACAATTGTCTTTCCATGTCTTTGTTCCTGGGGTAAAGGTACCGTCACATTAAGCGACGCTGCAGCGATATAGACAACGATGCCGATCGCTGCAGCGTCGCTGTTTCGTCGTTGTGTGCTCGCTGGAGAGCTGTCACACAGACAGCTCTCCAGCGACCAACGATGCCGAAGTCCCCGGGTAACCAGGGTAAACATCGGGTTACTAAGCGCAGGGCCGCGCTTAGTAACCCGATGTTTACCCTGGTTACCAGTGTAAATGTAAAAAAAACCAAACACTACATACTTACATTCCGGTGTCTGTCGGGTCCCCCGGCGTCCGCTTCCCTGCACTGTGTCAGCGCCGGCCCTAAAGCAGAGCGGTGACGTCACCGCTATGCTCTGCTTTACGGCCGGCCGGCCAGAATGAGGAACCAATAGGAGAAAGCCACGTCAAAGGACATGTGACCTGGGTAAGTGTATATTGTGCACATGCTCAGTAGGCAAAACATTTAAACGGGTGTAACACCCCAGATTCCTGGTTGTTACAGTGGTATTGCCTTCCTCTCGGGGAGAGTAATGCCATGTTTGGAAGCGAGGAAGGATCCCTTTAACAGGTATTCACATACATGCAACATGTTCTGACTCCAGGCCAGAAGGGGGAGCTCTGAACCCGGTTTTCAGCGGAGCTTCCATAGAGAATATATATTCTGGCTTGGAGGAGGAGTCAGGCAGTCTGTCAGAGGGACAGAGGAGAGAGGAAGCAGACCGAGAGAGTCTGAGAAAGGAAAGCTGGGGCCGTGCAGACAAGTGGATCTGCAGCTCCTGGAAGGAAGAACGAGAAACAGCAGTCTGTAGGAGACTGAAAGGGGAAGAGAAGCAAAGGAGAGAAGAGCTGGAGGGGAGCTGCAACTGAGCTTCCTCCACGCTGAAGTGCAAGGAACCAGTGGCTGGAAGACCGAGGCTGTGTGGGACTGTATGCCCCACAGCAGAAACCAGTGGACAGCAGATTGCAAATCTCCTGTCCACCATTAACACCCGAAGGCACAGTAACACATAGAGCCCGGCATCATCTGAGAGACCCTGTAAAAAGGCTCAAGTTACCTGTCATGTGGGTAGTGTCCTACCAACAAGGGAGACAGAGAGAACGTGAGGACCTTGTGTGAGGCCTAAGGCAGCAAGGGACTACAATACAGTGTGTACTGGAAGTGTTCCAACCCCACCTGGCTAGGAGGATTCCTGAATCGCTTCCAAGCCAGCCGGACCATACCAGTACCTGTGATCCGTACCCTGGACTGTGGCTGTCTTACACCAGCAAAGAGGTAAAGAGACTGCAACTCTGTGTCCTCTGTTTCTTTCTACACCATCCTTATCTAACACACCGAGAGCCCTGAGGACCCAACTTCACCTGTGGGTAGCCATACCATCCTTACTGCAGTGCCATCACTCCCCAGAGGACCCCTTTAAGCAGCGTCTGTCATCCCTGACCGAATACCACAGGTGGCGTCACGAACAAACTTTATCCTTTATTCAACAACCCCTTTAAAGACTTTTCCCCTTTACGTGGATGCCCAGTGCCACGGACTGGGTCAATGCCACTGTGACATATCCCTTTAAGTACTGGCCCGGTATCGAGCACCCCACGGCCCTGGCGGGCGCTCCACAGGCACCATATTAAGAAAGGGCAGAACCACAGCTCAGAGTGTGCACATTACCTAAGGGCTCGTTCACACGACCTGTTTTTTTCACGGACAGCACTCTGACGGAAAATACGATCACACTGGGACTAATTTTATTCAGTGGGACAGTGCTGAAGAGGGAGGGATTATTTTTTTTCACTGACCAAATCTGCCTGTGGGAAAAAAAAATAAAAAATGGATGGCATATGGAGCCGCATGGGAGGACATACTGCCTGTTCAACCAGTGTGGCTGCACCGGGGCCCAGAGGCTGTGGGGGCCCATGCAGGGTGGCTAATAATGAGGGCAATCTGACCAGTTTATCCGGCCCCGAGACTCCGGGGGGCCCCTGGCCAGATTGCCCTCATGCGCGGAAGGCAGAGAGCAATCGCTGTAGCTCCGCTGCCTGCAAGAGAAAATGGCAGCGTAGCGGAGCTACAGGGAATGGATCCGTCCTGCTTCCTGCCCACACTTCCTGTCTCACACAGCAGTGACTGAATGACAATCATTGAGCGCCGCGGCTGTGCGAGACAGGAAGCTGTCTCTGGTGCGACATCAGGATACCGTGCGCAGAGGTGAGGTGTGTATGTATGTGTATGCAGAGAGTTGAATGGTGCCGTGTGTGTAGGTGGAGAGAGCAATGATGGGGTGATGGGGCAGAAGGCAATCATTGGGTTGATTGAGAGGGCAATGATAGGGGTGGTGGGGGAGAAAGCAATGATGGGGTGGTAGAAAGGGCAATAATGGAGGTGGTGGGGAGGAGGAAATGATGGAGGTGGTGAATGGGCAATAATGGGGGTGGTGGAGAGGAGGAAATGATGGAGGCGGTGTAATGAGCAATGATGGGGGTGGTGGGGAAAAGACAATGATGGGAATGGTGGGGGAGGAGGAAATGATGGAGGTCGTGGAATGGGTAATGATGGGGGTGGTAGGGGAGAAGACAATGATGATGGCAGTGGAAAGGACAATGATGGGGTGGTGGGGAGGAGGCAATGATGGATGTCGTGGAATGGGTAATGATGGGGTGAGGACATTGATGATGGCGGTGGAAAGGACAATGATGGGGGTGGTGGGGGAGGAGGAAATTACGAAGGTGGTGGAATGGGTAATGATGGGGTGGTGGGGGAGAAGGCAATGATGGTGGCAGTGAAAAGGACAATGATGGGGGTGGTGGGGAGAAAGCAATGATGGAGGTGGTGAAGAGAGCAATCATGGGGGTGGGGGAGAGGGCAATAATGGGATGCGGGGGAGGAGGACAATGAGTGGTGTGGGGGGCTTGGGATGGGAGGAAGGGGGATAAATAATGGATTTAGGAACAGGGGGAGGTGGAGGAAGACGTTATTATCGATTATTATATCTAACACAGTCCCTTAGTATAAAGTGTACTCACTTATTATGTACGTAAGACAATAAACATGGAAGAGCGCAGCATGAGAAGCATCAGGTGTTTTGATTGGGATGTTTCAATGAAAGGTGGAGAGATTAGCCTCTCACCTGGAAGGGTTGTGCACCCCTGCACAACTCCGGTAGCGGATGTGTCTGTGCACTCCTGCTCTATTGCTCTGGGACCGCTCCTGTGCTGTGCTTCCTGGTCTGGTCACGTGGGCCCAAGATCTAGTCACGTGATGCCATTTCACAGAATGTGACGTCACTTCAGGTCCTGTTGACTGGAGATGAACTCTATGGCCTCAAGCTGCTCCAGCCATAATCCCTCAGAGGGAATGTAAACATTTTTTGGAAAAAATGTAATCAATTTAACCCCTTCATGACCCGGGTTATTTTCGTTTGTTCGATTTCGTTTTTCACTCCCTTGCTTCCCAGAGCCATAACTTTTTTATTTTTCTGTCAATATGGCGATGTGAGGGCTCATTTTTTGCGGGACGAGATGTACTTTTGAACAACATCATTGGTTTTAGCATGTCATGTACTAGAAAACGGGAAAAAAATTCCAAGTGCTTTGAAATTGCAAAAAAAGTGCAATCCCACAATGGTTTTTTGTTTAGTTTTTTTGCTAGGTTCACTAAATGCTAAAACTGACCTGCCATTTTGATTCTCCAGGTCGTTGTGAGTTCATAGACACCTAACATATCTAGGTTATTTTTTATCTAAATGGGGAAAAAAAAATTCCAAACATTGCTTAAAAAAAAAAAAAATTGTGCCATTTTCCGATACCCATAGCGTCTCCATTTTTCGTGATCTGGGGTCAGGTGAGGGCTTATTTTTTGCGCGCCGAGCTACCGTTTTTAATGATTTTTGGTGCAGATAACTTCTTTTGATCGCCCGTTATTGCATTTCAATGCAATGTCGCGGCGACCAAAAAAAGTAATTAAATTTTTTTTTTCTTGCTATGCCGTTTAGCGATCAGGTTAATCCTTTTTTTATTGATAGATTTGGCGATACCAAATATGTGTATATTTGATTTTTTTTATTGTTTTATTTTGAATGAGTTGAAAGGGGGGCGATTTAAACTTTTTATATATTTTTTTATTTTTTTTATTTTTTTGAAAAAACTTTTTTTTTTTACTTTTGCCATGCTTCAATAGCCTCCATGGGAGGCTAGAAGCTGGCACAACTCGATTGCCTCTGCTACATAGGAGCGAAGCTCAGATCGCTTTTATGTTGTAGAATTGTTGCATTGCTATGAGAGCCGACTACAGCGTGGCGCTCACAGCAATCCGGCATCAACCATAGAGGTCTTCAATAGGCCTCTGGTTGCCATGCCGACACATAGCTGACCCCCGATCACGTATATTGCCCAGTGACGTAGTATATTGCCCAGTGACGTAGTATATTGCCCAGTGACGTAGTATACAGCACAGAGCCACGTAGTATATTGCACAGCGAGGTAGTATACAGCACAGAGCCACGTAGTATATTGCCCAGCCATGTAGTATATTGCCCAGCCACGTATGTCACAGGTTAAAAAATAAAAAATAAACATATACTCACCTTCCAAGGGGCCCCTTGTAGTTGTCGCCTGTGTTCGGTTCAGGCGGCAGCTTCCGGTCCGAGGGTGTGATGACGTCGCGGTCACATGAAAGAGACGTCACGGCAGGTCCTTCTCGCGCAGGAGCGCAGGGACTGCGATGACGTCACGGTCACATGACTGACGTCATGGCAGGTCCTTCTCGCGCAGGCGCGCAGGGTCTGTGATGACGTCGCGGTCACATGACCGTGACGTCATTGCAGGTCCTTGTCGCACACCAACCTTAGCACCGGAACCTGCCGCTTGCATGGACCGGTCACCGGAGCGTCGGAAAGGTGGCGGAAGGTGAGTATATAATGATTTGTTATTTTTTAAAAATTATTTTTAACATTAGATGTTTTTACTATTGAGGCTGCATAGGCAGCCTCAATAGTAAAAACTTGGTCACAAAGGGTTAATAGCGGCGGTAACGGAGTGAGTTACCCGCGGCATAACGCGGCCCGTTACCGCTGGCATTAACCCTGTGTGAGCCGTGACTGCGGGGAGTATGGAGCGGGCGCCGGGCAGTGACTGCAGGGGAGTAGGGACGAACTAATCGGACTGTGCCCGTCGCTGATTGGTCGCGGCAGCCATGACAGGCAGCTGGCGAGACCAATCAGCGAATGAATATCCGTGACGGAAGTTGCCAACAGAAAGACGGAAGTACCCCTTAGACAATTATATATATATATATAGATAACACCATCCTTAGTTACATAGTTTCCTCTTTTGTCATGTATAACACCGTCCCTTAAAGTGTGAGAAAAAAAATGCCCAAGTTTTCTGGATGAAGCGCTGGAAGATATTTTTATACTCTCTTGGGAACCTGCCCTAAAAAATTAAATTGGGTGCTATATTTTAAAGGGGCAAAACTATAATGCTTAAACGTACATAAAGTATATTGTAACAGAGGTAAGAATTATATAGTGCAAAAAAATACAAATCATAAAAAATGCGATTATAAATTAGGCAGATGTTTATTATGAAACACATCTAAGTGTAGCATCTACACAGACTATGGCCATACTAAAGCAGATAGGATAAAAGAACCCCATAGAATGTAAGTCCGCAAGGACAGGGTCCTCTCCCCTCTGTACCAGTCTGTCACTGTAAACCTGTTTACTGTAAATGATATCTATAACCCTGTATGTAACCCCTTTCTCATGTACAGCACCATGGAATCAATGGTGCTATATAAATAAATAATAATAATAATATAAATAATTAATAATAATAAAATAATAATAAAAGAAACCCCAAAAACTAAAATGAGAAAAGTAGTTATAGCAGCATCATAAGATCTTAATAGGGCTGTAGGCAACTTAACTGATGGCCTATGTGTAGGCTTGGTCATCAATAAGAGTTCGTTGGCAGTGTCGGACTGGGGTGCCGAGGGCCCACAAGTAGCGTTGACTTTGGGGGGGGGCAACTTTTCACCTGCATGCAAATATTACGCTTTCCTCATTCACAAACTTACCTATGCTTCTATATAATAGTAAACTTGGTAGTTTGGTTAATGAGTGATGAGATGCTGCTTTTACTGTAGAGTAAATCAAGTTATTTATTCAAAGTATTGCTCATACAGTGTGATTGAGGGCCTATATCTACACAAGGGCCCACCAGGGGTTTCCCTTGTTCCCCTATGGGCCAGTCCGAGCCCGTTCGTTGTTTATCCAAGACCTGAGATCCCTATAGATCAGCTGGTCTGCTCAGGCAGCGGTCGGCTATAAGAGGTGAGCGGACAGGACAGTAGCCTCATGCATCATTCAGTAGCCATTGCCAAATATTGCAGCACTTTAGCTCCCAGTCAGGTGAGATCAGTGATGAGTGGGGTGCCAGGTGTCATCTCATATTGATGATCTATACTATGGATAGGAAATCAATTGTTAAGTCCCAGACAATCCCTTTAATCTTATCAAACATCTCTGCGTCAAGATCGAATGGGCCGTTCTGCAGGACCGCCATCTATTTTGTGGCAATTGCTAGAAGATATCCGGCCCACATCAACCAATATTACTGTAGAACTATTTCAACACTTTGTGGAATCTACGCCATAATTCATTTCTGAAGATTAGAGGAGGAGGTCCGAAGTGCGACTAGCTGGTTGTCACCAAATGGCCATTGCATGTATGCAATGAGCGCCCCCAATGGCTACTGTAGGTGGCACAACAGTGGGAAGGCAAACAGAGGATGTAATTCCGTGCCAGGCCCCATCCAATCCTATCATTTGATTGGTTGCTATAGGAAACGTTTCCACATATGTTTAGACAGATGAGGCTCACCGGGTATTATTAATATATAATAAATATAATATCCTAATTATGTACTAAAACGTACTTAGAGAGTTACTTATTTTCTTCTCGTGAACATAATGGACGATGGGGATGAACCATGCACCCGGCTGTAACCACTATACAGTTGACGGAGCCGCGCAGCTCCGCAACTGAGCAGTTCCGGTCGCCGCCAACACCGAGACCAGCTGATCGATGGAGGTGCTGGTGGTTGCAGCCCCAGCGATCAGACATTGATGACCTATGCTAAGGATAGGACATCAAATGCTAAAGTAATGAACAACATCTTTAATAAATTATTCTTTACATTTGATGCAATTCTTTTTTTGCTTTGTTCTTTAAAAAGATATTTTACATCCAGCGATGACAACATGACTGACATGTACACACACATACACCTGAGCACACAGTGCACATTCTCCCAGCAGAGGATCTCGCCTGTGCAGCTTCCTGATTTACCTCCATTACAAACTTCTCAGATGTGTTTATATAGCAATGCAAACAGCAGGGTGGTGCCTGCACAGGGCATATGTTGTACCAAGGAGAATCAAGTTACATTATTACACTGGCATTACTCATGTGTCATGTGTGTAAGGTAGCTTAGTAAAAGAACAAAAAACCTGAAAGTTAAATATCAATGTAATTACTTCACAAAATAAATTTTCATTTTATAATAAACAATTTTTTAAATGGATAAAATAAAAATCTCTCCTGTGTCAGCACATTGTTGTTACATATGTGTTATTACGCCCTGCTGTTCTTTTGCTTTCCCTTTAGAATGTCCTTACTTTGTGACCCGTAAAGCTCCATTCAGATGTATGTGAGACATGGACGGTGTACAAACCATGATGTACAAACTAGCCACGTGTTTCCTGACCGGAACTCAACAGCCTCATCACTCCTCAACATTGAGATTGTATCATCACAGAAAGAAAAGTCGTAGAATTACGGAAATCCCAGGATGGATAGACATGTTAATGACACGCCAATGATGACAGAACAGAAAAAAGGTTTTTAAAACATTTAAACGTATTCAGTGTCGAGTATGTGAGCCCTGTGCAGAAATCTCTGCACTTACATGCCTTGGCGGATATCAATGAAGTTATTAATAGTTGTCTGAGAAATGGTCTGCCACACTGAATATTTGCACTTTGGAATCAAATCATCAAGATCTGCTGCTGGCAGCTTGCTTTGCAATTGCCAACCAATGAAATCCCAGATGTGCTAGATGGAAGACAAGTCCAGAAATGCTGCACACATGGTAGCATGTATACGCAACTCGGAGTTCTCACATTGGCACGAACAATATGGGGCCTGATTTTGCAGTGTTGTAACACGGTTCCTTTGGAGAAGTGGCCATACCACTGGTTTCACCACCAATGCAATGTAACGCCGAGTTGTTAGTGTTCCTAGATGAAAACTAGAGGGAATAGGCTACCGTACATTACGCCACCCCACACCATATTCCTGGGAGTAGGGCCAGTATGGCGTTCCCTCTTGAAGGCTTCTTCATGGTGTTCCCCACATGATCTCCAGACCAATCTCTGCGATGCTACGTGACTGAGTAAACACAGTGACGTATCCTGCAACTACTTTTAAACTCCTGGCACAAGTTGCTTTCCACACAACACACCAAAAATTAAAATACAAAACTTTTGTCAATTTTTACCATTTTTTTTTTAAGAATACAAGATAATTAACCTTCAGCTGTGATACAACAGAATTAATTAGCCACAATAACATTTTTAAATGTATCTGTATGCAAAGCTTGCTAGGAAACAAACCTTATGCCTCCTGGCAGTACATATTAAATTACAGGAATTTCTAGTTCTTGTAAAGCAAGACGTCGGTGCCTAAATTTAAACAAAGGATCCGTGCCTTTTTGTTCTGTACTTACAGAACACGGATGTAATTTAAGAGACACTTAGGCTGATCCTGGCCCGTTAACAAGTACCACTCGACTATGTACAAGTGAAGTTGAGCAAATAGATTCATAGCACCCTGGTCCAGCAGCCATATGGCCACCAGATCAGAACCCTACAAACCTCCTCCTACCTGTATCCTCCCCTGCACCACTTCTGATTAATAGGCTTTGCAACACTATCGCATTGCGGCATAACACATGCATCGCATTGCGTCAGGTCTACTAATCAGAAGAGGCACCAAGTAATGCTGGCAGGTACGAGGAAGCTCGCAGGGCTCTGTTCCAGTGGCCATGGACAACCAACATGACCGGTGGACCAGGGTCTTACAAATCATTTGTCAACTCATCTTTAATAAGATTGTATTGCCCCAAAGAGCATGATATAGGCAGCACATTCCCTGTTTACCTGAAGAATTGTACTGTAAATAACTATTTTTATGGTGACTAAGGATTCAATCACCTGACGAAATATACAAATATAGATTAATACCACAACTATGTATGTATATACAGTGGCATGTAAAAGTTTGGGGACCCCTGGTCAAAATTACTGTTATTGTGAAAAAAATAAATAAATCATACATACATACATGCATGCATGCATGCATGCATACATACATACATACATACATACATACATAACGGTGACTAATGTGCCTTTTGGGGGGGGAGTGGTCCCGATGACGAAGAGGGGGCGTCTCACATGAAAGTGTGAGTGGAGTATCCCCCATTACCTCATTGTAGCTGTAGCGTGGGGTCTCTGTGCTGGGAGCGGCGGCAGCTGCTCCTCTTTGTGCCACGTGGGTGCTGTGCTGTGGGGCGGCGGCTCCTCTTCGTGCAGCGTCGGGGCTCTGTGCTGTGGGGCGGCGCCATTCGCGTCGCCATTGCTGCGATGCGGTGGCCTCCGGGAAAATGGCCGCTGCTCAGATTCAGATCTTCTCTTGAGATCTCGGGACGAGATCTGAATCTGAGCATGCGCCGCCCCCAGCGGCCATTTTCCCGGAGGCCACCGCATCGCAGCAATGGAGCTGCCGGGGCCTCCGGGCTTTGAGGAAATGCCGGAGGAGCCCCGATTGACTCTGCACGAAGATACGCCGCCGCCACCCCACAGCACAGAGCCCCGACGCTGCACGAAGAGGAGCCGCCGCTCCACAGCACCGCACCCACGCGGCACAAAGAGGAGCAGCCGCCGCCGCTCCCAGCACAGAGACCCGACGCTGCAGCTACAATGAGGTAATGGGGGATACTCCACTCACACTTTCCTGTGAGACGCCCCCTCTTCGTCATCAGGACCACTCCCCCCACCCACCATATACACATTGGTGTCTGCACCTGGCGTACAAGACGACACCCGGTGTATAAGACGACCCCCGACTTTTAAGAAGATTTTCAGGGGTTAAAAAGTCGTCTTATACGCCGGAAAATACGGTGTTTTTCACAATAACAGTAATTATGACCAGTGGTGTCCAGACTATTACGTGCCACTGCATGCATGCATGTGAAGTATGTATGTGTGTATGTATATTATATATAGGTGCATCTCACAAAATAGAATATCATCAAAAAGTTAATTTATTTCAGTTCTTCAATACAAAAAATGAAACTCATTCTATAGAGTCATTACAAACAGAGTGATCTATTTCAAGTGTTTATTTCTGTTAATGTTGATGATTATGGCTTACAGCCAATGAAAACCCAAAAGTCATTATATCAGTGAATTAGAATACTTTATAACACCAGCTTGATTATTTTAATATCCAAAATGTTGGCCTACTGAAATATATGTTCAGTAAATGCACTCAATACTTGGTCGGGGCTCATTTTGCATCAGTTACTGCATCAATGCGGGGTGGCATGGAGGTGATCAGCCTGTGGCACTGCTGAGGTGTTATGGAAGCCCAGGTTGCTTTGATAGCAGCCTTCAGCTCGTCTGAATTGTTGGGTCTGGTGTCTCATCTTCCTCTTGACAATACTCCATAGATTGTCTATTCTTTATGGGGTTAAGGTCAGGCGAGTTTGCTGGCCAATGAAGCAGAGTGATACTGTTGTATTTAAACCAGGTATTGGTACTTTTGGCAGTGTGGACAGGTGCCAAGTCCTGCTGGAGAATTACATTTCCATCTCCAAAAAGCTTGTCGGCAGAGAGAAGCATGAAGTGCTCTAAAATTTCCTGGTAGATGGCTGCGCTGACTTTGGTCTTGATAAAACACAGTGGACCTACATCAGCAGATGACATGGCTCCCCAAACCATCACTGATTGTGAATATTTCACACTAGACCTTGGAAATCAAGGTCCCAGAGTCTGGAGGAAGAGTGGAGAGACAGACAATCCAAGCTGCTTGAGGTGTAATGTGAGGATTCCACAAGCAGTGATGGTTTGGGGAGCCATGTCATCTGCTAGTTTACGTACACTGTGTTTTATTAATATATATATATATATATATATATATATATATATATATATATATATATATATAACATCTTTATTTTTATATAGCGCTAACATATTACGCAGTGCTTTACACACATTATCATCGCTGACCCCAATGGGGTTCACAATCCAAATTCCCTACCCGTATGTCTTTGGAATGTGGGAGGAAACTGGAGTGCCCAGAGGAAACCCACGCAAACACGGAGAGAATATACAAGCTCTTTGCAGATGTTGTCCTTGGTGGGATTAGTACCTAGGACCCCAGCGCTGCAAGGCTGCTGTGCTAACCACTAAGCCACTGTGCTGCTATATATATATATATATATACACTCACCGGCCACTTTATTAGGTACACCATGCTAGTAACGGGTTGGACCCCCTTTTGCCTTCAGAACTGCCTCAATTCTTCGTGGCATAGATTCAACAAGGTGCTGGAAGCATTCCTCAGAGATTTTGGTCCATATTGACATGATGGCATCACACAGTTGCCGCAGATTTGTCGGCTGCACATCCCAAAGATGCTCCATACAAGGCAGGATGGATCCATGCTTTCATGTTGTTTACGCCAAATTCTGACCCTACCATCCGAATGTCGCAGCAGAAATCGAGACTCATCAGACCAAGCAACGTTTTTCCAATCTTCTACTGTCCAATTTCGATGAGCTTGTACAAATTGTAGCCTCAGTTTCCTGTTCTTAGCTGAAAGGAGTGGTACCCGGTGTGGTCTTCTGCTGCTGTAGCCCATCTGCCTCAAAGTTCGACGCACTGTGCGTTCAGAGATGCTCTTAGGCCTACCTTGGTTGTAACGGGTGGCGATTTGAGTCACTGTTGCCTTTCTATCAGCTCGAACCAGTCTGCCCATTCTCCTCTGACCTCTGGCATCAACAAGGCATTTCCGCCCACAGAACTGCCGCTCACTGGATTTTTTTTCTTTTTCGGACCATTCTCTGTAAACCCTAGAGATGGTTGTGCGTGAAAATCCCAGTAGATCAGCAGTTTCTGAAATACTCAGACCAGCCCTTCTGGCACCAACAACCATGCCACGTTCAAAGGCACTCAAATCACCTTTCTTCCCCATACTGATGCTCGGTTTGAACTGCAGGAGATTGTCTTGACCATGTCTACATGCCTAAATGCACTGAGTTGCCGCCATGTGATTGGCTGATTAGAAATTAAGTGTTAACAAGAAGTTGGACAGGTGTACCTAATAAAGTGGCCAGTGAGTGTATATACACACACATACATAGATACATACACATACACACACACATATGTGTTCATTTTTACGAACGTGAAAAAAAAAAAAAAGATAATTACTTACCAGTAATTTGATTTTCCAGAACCATGACAGCACCATACGTGGGAGATGGCATCCGCCCCCAGGAACAGGAAACAGGAAACCTGCAACAGAGATAAAAGAAGGGGGCGGCGCCTCTCTCCTCAGTTTGTTTCATAGTATGGAAGATGACCGTCTTGTTAGTACACATTCATTTTTTATAGCTCCTTATTAGTTTCTATATATGTATATCTATGTATGTATATATATATATATATATATATATATATATATATATATATATATATATATATATATATATATATATATATATATATATATATATATATATATATATCTATATATATATATCTATATCTATCTATATTTTTATTTTATTTTTGCTTTCTTAATTTATTTATATATAATACATTTTCTTTTTGTGGATCACACAACCATCACCAAGATAGGACGGGAATTAATGCGGTGCTGTCATGGTTCTGGAAGGTCAAATTACCGGTAAGTAATTATCATTTTTTCCCTTCACCATGACAGCACCGCATTAATTCCCATCCTATCTTGGGGAGAGGAAGAAATAGAAAGACTCCTAGGGTGGGACAACAGCAGATAGTGCTTTTCTCCCAAAAGACAAGTTTGATAGACCTAAGTCTAGGCTATAGTGTCGGAAGAAGGTGGAGGGTGAAGACCATACTGCCGCTCTACAAATCTGTTCCACCGAAGCGTTTGCCCTTTCTGCCCAGGATGTGGCAACAGCATGCGTGGAGTGAGCCATAACACCCTGTGGGGGAACTTGACCAGAGGAGGAAAATGAAAGTGAAATAGCCGTACGCAACCACCATGCAATAGATGCCTTTGAGGCCCTTTGCCCCTGTTTGTCCCCTGGAAGGAGACAAAAAGGGCTGATGACTGACGCCAAGATTTTGTGGCTTCTATGTATTGAAGCAGGCAGCGTCTGACATCAAGACAATGGTAGGTTTGTTCTCCCTGGGATTTTGGTTGAGGACAAAATGAGGGCAAAATTATTTCCTGGTCTCTATGGAATTTTGAGTTGACCTTTGGAAGGAAGGCCGGGTCGGTTTTAATAATCACTTTGTCATCCTGAAAGGTAGTGTAAGGGGGATTTACCGAAATAGCTTGCAGCCCGCAGGTATGTCGAGCTGAAGTTAAGGCAACCAGGAAGACCGTTTTCAGGGTTAAGGCCTTTATTGAAATGGAAGAAAGAGGCTCAAAGGGGGAAGCGGTTAGAGCATTTAAAACTAAATTTAGATCCCAGGGAGCCACCTTAGGTAGTGATTTTGAGGCTCTGGATGCAAAGGAGGCTCGGATGAACCTATAGACCCAAGGCTGGTCAACAAGTTTTT
Organism: Ranitomeya variabilis; assembly: GCF_051348905.1. Lineage (NCBI taxonomy): Eukaryota > Metazoa > Chordata > Amphibia > Anura > Dendrobatidae > Ranitomeya > Ranitomeya variabilis. Next base: position 506,096,817 of record NC_135237.1, read on the forward strand.
GATCAAACAGCGCACCCAGGGCGGAGACTTGCACTTTTAAAGGTGCTAGTAGATAGCCCCCTTTCTAACACTTTTTGAAGAAATTCTAGAATTTCTTTTACCGGAATTTCTTGGCTTGTCTCAGACAATTATTGCCCCGAGAATTCCAGGAATTTCTGCCAAATTTTCTGGTATTTTTCTGACGTGACCTTTTTCCTGCTAGTGAGCAACGTGGTCACCAAAGGGTTCAAGAATCCTTTTGCTAATAGAGCCCCCTCTCAAGTTCCAGGTGGTGTGATGTAGCCTGTGTACTTGAGGGTGTTGTACTGGTCCCTGGTGTAGGAGATCCGGAGTATCCGGAAGGATCCACGGGTCCGAGATAGACATGCGTCTGAGCCACGTGAACCATGCCCTTTTTGGCCAAAAGGGAGCTATAAGGATTACTCGCGCCTTGTCTTCCCGAATTTTCTTGAGGACTGTCGGGATTAACGGTATCGGGGGAAATCGTATGCTAGATGAAAGTTCCATCGGTATAGAAACGCATCCACTCCCTCCGGGTGTTCTCTTGGGTTCAGAGAATAGAACTTCCTCACCTTCCGATTTTCTTTTGTGGTGAACAAGTCTATTTCTGGAATGCCCCAGCTGGCACAGATTTTTCCAAATATTCCCTGTTTCAGGGACCACTCTCCTTGATGTAATATGTGACGGCTTAAGAAATCGGCTATCTGATTCTCTGACCCTTTTAAGTATGTTCCTGCTAAGGAAAGAAGGTTGTTCTCGGCCCATATGAAGAGTTCTTTGGCCTCTGCCATAAGGGATGCTGATCTTGTGCCCCCTTGTCGATTTATGTAGGCTATCGTTGTGTTGTTGTCGGACACCACCACATGTCTTCCTTGTATCTTTTCTCCTATATGAAGAAGTGCTTGCCTCACCGCCGACAGTTCTTTTAGATTGGAAGATGCTGTTCTCAATGAGGCCCCCCATTGACCCTGTAGGACCTGACCCTCCAGGTGTGCTCCCCACCCCCATGGGCTCACATCGGAAGTTAGGACTACTGGATTCTGCACTGACCAAGGCACTGCGTTGCTTAAATTTTCTGTTCTCAGCCACCATTCTAATGAGTCTTCAACTCTTGGAGATAGAAGAATTTTCCGATTCAAGTTGTATGGATTCTTCGTTTGTTCGGCTAGTATCTGTGTTGCACATAGAATCCCCTTTAAAACTTAGCTTTTAATAATATAAGAATAAAACCCTGACCCAAAACAAACCTTGGTTAAATAACCAATATTAAAATACCACCAATAGGTAACCTGTTGAGGTGCTACAATAAAGCCTACTACTCACCACTGCCTTGCTGTGGAGGTTGGCACCCTAAAAGACGATTGTTTGGCGCCCCCACTCTACGTAGACTCTCCCTGACTTCCCTGTAAATCCCTATCACTGTAGGTGGGAAAACAAAATAGTGGAGAGCAGTGGTGAAAAAAAGTGGAAAAATGCAACCCCAAACACAAATTAACAAACACCTCCACTTAAGATATAAATAATAATGATAATGCAGCACACTGCTTAATAGCGAACTCCGTCACAACAGCCATTTGGGTCCAACAATAGCCATATCAGTCACCTGTCTGTCCTGACTTGTATTGATGGCATACACAGACACAATAGAGACCGGAATAGCAGACCAAAAAACGGTAAATAAAGAAAGACAGAAGGTCACTTAGGTGTGCTGACGTCACCCCGACGCGTTTCCCCGTTTGCACGGTTCATCAGGAGCAGATAATAGAAACGCGTCGGGGTGACGTCAGCACACCTAAGTGACCTTCTGTCTTTCTTTATTTACCGTTTTTTGGTCTGCTATTCCGGTCTCTATTGTGTCTGTGTATGCCATCAATACAAGTCAGGACAGACAGGTGACTGATATGGCTATTGTTGGACCCAAATGGCTGTTGTGACGGAGTTCGCTATTAAGCAGTGTGCTGCATTATCATTATTATTTATATCTTAAGTGGAGGTGTTTGTTAATTTGTGTTTGGGGTTGCATTTTTCCACTTTTTTTCACCACTGCTCTCCACTATTTTGTTTTCCCACCTACAGTGATAGGGATTTACAGGGAAGTCAGGGAGAGTCTACGTAGAGTGGGGGCGCCAAACAATCGTCTTTTAGGGTGCCAACCTCCACAGCAAGGCAGTGGTGAGTAGTAGGCTTTATTGTAGCACCTCAACAGGTTACCTATTGGTGGTATTTTAATATTGGTTATTTAACCAAGGTTTGTTTTGGGTCAGGGTTTTATTCTTATATTATTAAAAGCTAAGTTTTAAAGGGGATTCTATGTGCAACACTGGTTATTATTAATCCCCAACACAATTGCTACTGATTTTTTCGGCTAGTATCTGCCATTGTAATTCTCTTGTGTGGCTTTGCGCCCCCCGGGTTGCTGGAATTGTTGCCGTTAGAACGCCTAAGAGTGACATTGCTTTCCGCAGTGAAATGGGCTGTCCTAGTTGGAACAATTGTATTTTCTGTTGAATAGCTTGAAATTTCCTCTGCGGGAGGATACACTCTTGTTTGACTTAATTCAATAGGATCCCGAGGAATTCTTGGGTTTGAGCTGGGATTAGTTTTAATTTCTTTAGGTTTACAATCCAGCCTAGCTTGGTCAGTACCTCCAATACTCTTGCGACCGTTTTTACGCAATTTTCTTTGTTGTTTGCTATTACCAAAAAATCGTCCAAATAGGGTACCAGCATTATGTCTTCCATTCTGATGAAAGATGCTACCTCGGAAATAATTTTTGTAAATATACAGGGAGCTATAGCTACCCCGAAGATAAGGCATTGATATTGCAGATGGGTGGGAATTTTTGCAATGTTTACCACTAATCTTAGGAATTGTTGGTGTTGGCCAGCAATTGGCACATGGTAGTAAGCATCTGTTAGATCTATTACTGCCATGTAACAGTCCGGGTCGAGTACTTCTATTGCCGTTTTTAGAGTCTCCATTTTGAAACTCTCCACTTGAATATAGTGGTTTAGTGTCTTCAAGTTGAATATTGCTCTTAGCGAGCCGTCTGGTTTTGGCGTTAGGAACAAGGTGCTGTAGAAACCTTTCCCTATCTCCTGGTGGGGTACTCTTATTAGGACTTCTTTTTGTATGAGGAGATGAACGTCTCGCTCTAGCGTGGCCTGATTTTTTTCGGCCACCTGGATCATTATCACGCGATTTGGCGGGGGGATGGAGAACTTGAACCGTAGAACTTCCGGTAATAAGTTGGTTACCCATTGAGAAGCTGGTAACGCTGCCCAGTGGTGGACGAACAATCGGAATCTTCCCCCCACTGGGATTTTAGCGTCATTGGTGTTTGGGGTCAAGTTTGGGGGGAGGCTTATTCAGGAGGAATCCCCTCTCTTTTCTCTCTTTCCAGGGTCTGCCCCGTATAGACCTATCGTCTGAATGGCCGCGGCCTCCTCTATATCTGGACCCACGAAAAGACGAACGAGAGGTCTCCCATCGGCGCCTAGGAAAGGAAGAAACGTTTTTTCTTATCCGAAGTTTTCTCTAGGATCTCATCTAAGGCTTTGCCAAAAAGATATTGTCCCTCACAGGGTACCCTGCAGAGTTTAACTTTCGATTGGAAGTCAGCAGTCCAATTTTTCAGCCACAATGCTCTACGTCCTGAGTTTGATAAAGCACATGCACGGGCGGCACCTCTGACCGAATCAATTGAAGCATCTGCTAGGAATCTTGCGGCGCCCTGTAGAGAGGGTAATGCCTCAAGTAGTCTCTCTCTCGGGCATTTGTTTTTAATCTGGTCACTCAGTTCCTCCAACCACTTAACCATAGCACGGGCTGTGCAAGTGGCGGCTACCCGGGGTTTAAACGACCATGTCGCTGCCTCCCAAGCTGATTTCAGACAAGCATCTGCTTTCTTGTCAAGGGGATCCCTTAGGGCTCCCATGTCCTCAAATGGTAACGCTACTCCTTTAGAGGTGCTAGCAATGGCTGCATCTAATTTAGGAGCCTTTTCTCATTTTTCACAGACCTCTTCATCAAAGGGGTATTTGCGCTTCAATGCCTGAGGGATAGATATCTTTTTATTGTTTTTTTCCACTCTCTTTTGATTAAATTGACGATATTATCATGGAAAGGAAAAAATTTACGCTTTTTCCCCTCCAAATTGCTGAACATAGTGTCCTGAATTGATCGCAGCTCTCTAGGGGTTTCTACCCCCATAGTCTCCCTAACAAGTTTGAGCAGTTTCCCGATATCTTCGGATTGAAAATAAGGGCGGCCATACTCCTCATCCGAGGAGTCCAGGTCTGAGGCATCAGAAGGGGTTAATTTTCCCGGTTGTTCTCCTGAATCTATGTCAGACCCCTGTACACTTGTTGGGGGAGGGGGGGTTCCTTTTGTTGCATGGTGTTTTAACTGTTCTTTAACAGTTGATTTAACTTCCTCCTGTATAATCGATTTAATTTTCTGCAATAGGGAAGAAAACTTATCTGCCACCGTTTTATCAATGCAAGACTGGCAGATTTTCTTGCTGTACAGTCTAGGGAGTGTTTCTTTACATAGCGCACAAACCCTATTCTTCTGTTTGGAGGTGGATTTCCTTCCCTAAAAGACACAGTGTACAGGACATCAGAATGTGTGATTCACCTTACAAAGGCACTCACCCCTTCAGGACCCTGGGTACCCCAGTAGCTTGTGCCTCCTCACTCATCTTGGGTGCAGGCACCGCCGGTGTGTCCGGATCCGTCGCTGGCTCAGCCATATTAACAGGCAGTCCGCATTTGCTTTCCCCTTGTTATATGGCAGGAGCGGTGTGCGCGCCTCTGGAACAACTTCCGCTCGGACATGTCCAGCACACTGGCTCCCCTGGCGTGTGACATCTGTTATGACCCCAATGGCAGAGGGTCTCAGAGGTTATTACCAAGTCTGCACACACAAAAAACCAGCTCATAGGGCAGTGGTAACTAGGCTGACCGTATAACTGATCCTAGCACAACAAATAGCAGTACCCGGGGAACGTACCTACGTTGGTTCTAGACGTCTCGCGCCAGCCGGAGAACTAACTAACCCTAGAAGGGAAACAATAGACCTTTCTTGCCTCCAGAGAAAAGACCCCAAAAGTTGGATACAAGCCCCCAACAAATAATAACGGTGAGGTAAGAAGAAAAGACAAACGTAAGAATGAACTAGGTATTAGCAAAGAGAGGCCCACTGACTAATAGCAGAATATAGGAAGATGACTTATACGGTCAGCAAAAACCCTATCAAAATTTCCACGCTGAATATTCAAGAACCCCCGAACCGTCTAACGGCACGGGGGGAGAATATCAGCCCCCTAGAGTTTCCAGCAATATCAGGAATCACATTTAGTACAAGCTGGACAAAAATAAGAGCAATGCAAATAACCAAAAAATAAGGAAGCAGGACTTAGCTTATTTTGCAAAGAACCAGGACCAGCAGACAGGAGCAAACAGAAAGGAACTGATTACAACGATGCCAGGCACCAGACTGAGAATCCAGGGAGTTTAAATAGCAACACCCCTGGACTAACGAACCAGGTGGGTACCAAGCTGAGGAAAGAAAATCAAAGTGTCATGTCGCTAGTGACCACAAGAGGGAGCCAAAAAGTTCAATTCACAACAGTACTCCCCCCTTAAGGAGGGGTCACCGAACCCTCACCAAGACCACCAGGGCGATCAGGATGAGCAGCATGAAAGGCACGAACCAAATCGGCCGCATGAACATCAGAGGCGACCACCCAGGAATTATCCTCCTGACCATAGCCCTTCCACTTGACCAGATACTGAAGCCTCCGTCTGGAGAGACGAGAATCCAAGATCTTCTCCACCACGTACTCCAACTCGCCCTCAACCAACACCGGAGCAGGAGGCTCAACAGAAGGAACCACCGGCACAACGTACCGCCGCAACAAAGACCTATGGAACACGTTGTGAATGGCAAACGACACCGGAAGATCCAAGCGAAAGGACACTGGATTAAGGATTTCCAAAATCTTATAAGGACCGATGAAGCGAGGCTTAAATTTAGGAGAGGAGACCTTCATAGGAACAAACCGAGAAGACAGCCACACCAAATCCCCAACGCGAAGTCGGGGACCCACACCGCGGCGGCGGTTGGCAAAACGCTGAGCCTTCTCCTGTGACAACTTTAAGTTGTCCACCACATGATTCCAAATCCGCTGCAACCTATCCACCACAGAATCTACCCCAGGACAGTCAGAGGGCTCAACATGTCCCGAGGAAAAACGAGGATGAAAACCAGAGTTGCAGAAAAATGGCGAAACCAAAGTAGCGGAACTAGCCCGATTATTAAGGGCAAACTCAGCCAATGGCAAGAAGGTCACCCAATCATCCTGATCTGCAGAAACAAAACACCTCAAATAAGCCTCTAGAGTCTGATTTGTTCGCTCAGTTTGGCCATTAGTCTGAGGATGAAAGGCAGATGAAAACGACAAATCAATGCCCATCTTAGCACAAAAGGATCGCCAGAACCTGGAAACATACTGGGATCCTCTGTCAGACACGATATTCTCAGGAATGCCGTGCAAACGAACCACATTCTGAAAGAATAAAGGAACCAGATCGGAAGAGGAAGGCAGCTTAGGCAAGGACACCAAATGGACCATCTTGAAAAAACGATCACATACCACCCAGATGACAGACATGCCCTGAGACACCGGAAGATCTGAAATGAAATCCATGGAAATGTGTGTCCAAGGCCTCTTCGGGACAGGCAAGGGCAAGAGCAACCCGCTGGCACGAGAACAGCAAGGCTTAGCTCGAGCACAAGTCCCACAGGACTGCACAAACGACCGCACATCCCGTGACAAGGAAGGCCACCAAAAGGACCTAGCCACCAAATCTCTGGTGCCAAAAATCCCCGGATGCCCTGCCAACACCGAGGAATGAACCTCGGAAATGACTCTGCTGGTCCATTTATCAGGAACAAACAGTCTGTCAGGTGGACAAGAGTCAGGTCTACCAGCCTGAAATCTCTGCAACACACGTCGCAAATCCGGAGAAATGGCAGACAAGATAACTCCCTCTTTAAGAATACCAGCTGGCTCTGAGACTCCAGGAGAGTCAGGCACAAAGCTCCTAGAAAGAGCATCAGCCTTCACATTCTTTGAACCCGGTAGGTACGAGACCACAAAGTCAAAACGGGAGAAAAACAATGACCAACGGGCCTGTCTAGGATTCAGGCATTTAGCAGACTCGAGATACATCAGATTTTTGTGATCAGTCAAGACCACCACACGACGCTTAGCACCCTCGAGCCAATGAGGCCACTCCTCAAATGCCCACTTCATGGCCAACAACTCCCGATTGCCAACATCATAGTTCCGCTCAGCAGGCGAAAACTTCCTAGAAAAAAAAGCACATGGTCTCATTATAGAGCAACCAGGGTCTCTCTGCGACAAAACGGCCCCTGCACCGATCTCAGAAGCATCCACTTCAACCTGAAAGGGAAGTGAGACATCAGGCTGACACAAAACAGGCGCCGAAGTAAACCGGCGCTTCAGCTCTTGGAAAGCTTCCACGGCTGCAGGAGCCCAGTTAGCAACATCAGAACCTTTCTTGGTCATATCCGTCAAAGGTTTAACAACGCTAGAAAAGTTATCGATAAAACGATGGTAGAAGTTAGCAAAACCCAAGAACTTCTGAAGACTCTTAACTGACGTGGGTTGAGTCCAATCATGAATAGCTCGGACCTTGACTGGGTCCATCTCCACCGCAGAAGGGGAGAAAATAAAACCCAAAAAGGGAACCTTCTGCACTCCAAAGAGACACTTTGAGCCCTTGACAAACAAAGCATTCTCACGCAAAACCTGAAACACCATCCTGACCTGCTTTACATGGGAATCCCAATCATCAGAAAAAAACAGAATATCATCCAGATAAACGATCATAAATTTATCCAGGTACTTCCGGAAAATATCATGCATAAAGGACTGAAACACTGAAGGGGCATTAGAGAGCCCAAAAGGCATCACCAAGTACTCAAAATGACCTTCGGGCGTATTAAATGCAGTTTTCCATTCATCTCCCTGCTTAATGCGCACAAGGTTGTACGCACCACGAAGATCTATCTTGGTGAACCACTTGGCACCCTTAATCCGGGCAAAGAAGTCCGACAACAGAGGCAAAGGATACTGAAATTTAACAGTGATTTTATTCAGAAGCCGATAGTCTATACAAGGTCTCAAAGATCCGTCCTTCTTGGCTACAAAAAAGAATCCCGCACCAAGAGGGGAAGAGGATGGACGAATATGCCCCTTCTCCAGAGACTCCTTGATATACGAACGCATTGCGGTATGCTCAGGTACAGACAGATTAAATAATCTTCCCTTAGGAAATTTACTACCCGGAATCAAATCTATAGCGCAGTCACAGTCCCTATGAGGAGGAAGAGCACTGGACCTGGACTCGCTGAATACATCCTGATAATCAGACAAATACTCAGGAACTTCCGAAGGAGTAGAGGAAGCAATAGACACCGGCGGGGAATCGCCATGAATTCCCTGACAGCCCCAACTTGACACAGACATTGCCTTCCAATCCAAAACTGGATTATGGGTCTGTAACCATGGTAGACCCAAAACGACCAAATCATGCATCTTATGCAGAACCAGAAAACGAATCACCTCCCGATGTTCAGGAGTCATGCACATGGTTACCTGTGTCCAAAACTGCGGCTTATTTTCCGCCAATGGCGTAGCATCAATACCTCTAAGAGGGATAGGATTTACCAACGGCTCAAGAACAAAACCACAGCGTTTGGCAAATGAAAAATCCATAAGACTCAGGGCAGCACCTGAATCCACAAACGCCATAACAGGGTAGGAAGACAATGAGCAAATTAAGGTCACAGACAAAATAAATTTAGGTTGCAAATTACCAATGGCGACAGGACTAACCACCTTTGTTAAGCGTTTAGAGCATGCTGATATAACATGTGTAGGATCACCACAGTAAAAACACAACCCATTCTGACGTCTATGATTTTTCCGTTCATTTCTAGTCTGAATTCTACCACATTGCATTAAATCAGGTGTTTGTTCAGACAACACCACCAGAGGATTAGCGGCTTTGCGCTCCCGCAAACGCCGGTCAATTTGAATAGCCAGCGCCATGGAATCATTCAGACTTGTAGGAATGGAGAAACCCACCATCACATTCTTAATGGCTTCAGAAAGGCCATTTCTGAAATTTGCGGCCAGAGCACACTCATTCCACTGAGTAAGCACGGACCATTTCCGAAATTTTTGGCAATACACTTCAGCTTCATCCTGGCCCTGAGAGATAGCCAGCAAAGCTTTTCCTGCCTGAATTTCAAGATTGGGCTCCTCGTAAAGCAACCCGAGCGCCAGAAAAAACGCATCAATATTTGCCAATGCCGGATCTCCTGGCGCTAACGAGAAGGCCCAATCCTGAGAGTCGCCCCGCAAGAAAGAGATAACAATTTTTACTTGCTGAGCTGAGTCTCCAGACGAACGAGGTCTCAGAGATAGAAACAATTTACAATTATTCCTGAAATTCCTAAACTTAAATCGGTCTCCAGAGAACAGTTCAGGAATAGGTATTTTAGGTTCTGACATAGGACTACAAGTAACAAAATCTTGAATGCCCTGCACACGAGCAGCAAGCTGATCCACACTAGTAATCAAAGTCTGGACATTCATGTCTGCAGCAAGCTCAAGCCACTCAGAGATAAAGGGGAGGAAGAAAGAAAAAAAAACAAAAAAAACTCAGAATTTCCTTTCTTCTAATCCCACTTCTGCAATGCATTAAGTATTACTTTTGGCCTGGCATACTGTTATGACCCCAATGGCAGAGGGTCTCAGAGGTTATTACCAAGTCTGCACACACAAAGAACCAGCTCATAGGGCAGTGATAACTAGGCTGACCGTATAACTGATCCTAGCACAACAAATAGCAGTAGCCGGGGAACGTACCTACGTTGGTTCTAGACGTCTCGCGCCAGCCGGAGAACTAACTAACCCTAGAAGGGAAACAATAGACCTTTCTTGCCTCCAGAGAAAAGACCCCAAAAGTTGGATACAAGCCCCCAACAAATAACGGTGAGGTAAGAAGAAAAGACAAACGTAAGAATGAACTAGGTTTTAGCAAAGAGAGGCCCACTGACTAATAGCAGAATATAGGAAGATGACTTATACGGTCAGCAAAAACCCTATCAAAATTTCCATGCTGAATATTCAAGAACCCCCGAACCGTCTAACGGCACGGGGGGAGAATATCAGCCCCCTAGAGCTTCCAGCAATATCAGGAATCACATTTAGTACAAGCTGGACAAAAATAAGAGCAATGCAAATAACCAAAAAATAAGGAAGCAGGACTTAGCTTATTTTGCAAAGAACCAGGACCAGCAGACAGGAGCAAACAGAAAGGAACTGATTACAACGATGCCAGGCACCAGACTGAGAATCCAGGGAGTTTAAATAGCAACACCCCTGGACTAACGAACCAGGTGGGTACCAAGCTGAGGAAAGAAAATCAAAGTGTCATGTCGCTAGTGACCACAAGAGGGAGCCAAAAAGTTCAATTCACAACAGACATCACTTCCCGTGCGACCGGAAGTCGTCACCTTTCACTTCGACGCCAGCGTCAGCGAAGGACACGCCCCTTTTTTCCCCGGACTAGCCTCCTGCCCGGGGAGTCAAGCGGGGGGGATGAGGCGCGGCATGCAGGAGCCCTTCACCCTGACAGCACCGTATGAGATGCCGCCGAGAACGGCTGCCCCCACCGCGGACCTCAGCCTCCAGACTGGCAATCATCTGAGGGAGATCCCTCTGGAGGTAAGACCTCTGCCACAGGCATCCACCTGCAGGAACAGGAAACCAAAACTGAGGAGAGAGGTGCCGCCCCCTTCTTTTATCTCTGCTGCAGCTTTCTGTTTACCAACTGGCTGCAATGAAACAAAAAGTGAAAAATTTAAAGAGGTCTGAATATTTTCGGTACCCACTGTACAATATTATATATATATATATATATATATATATATATATATATATATATATATATATATATATATATATATATTAGTAGTGCAGCGGTGTCCACATTGTGAAGTGAAGAGTCAGTGACCAAGGAAAGTTCAAAGTAAATGTAGGTTTAATGTCCCAAAAACTTAAAAACAAAAGAAATGGTATCCTCCGGATCGCAGCCGGGAAACAAAACAGTCCATAAATGTGTCCAGTTGCCGAGGGCAACCACACCACTGTATTACGCTGCGGGGTGCCACATTTGTCACCATGAATTTCCCTGTGACTTCCCCACCCAATGTTCCACTGAGAAACTAAAGTTTTGTAGGGACAGGAACCATCAGGTGACTCGAGCATTCCTCTCTTTTGCATTGATCATCCAGACGAGGGGTGAATGGTCTGTTATCAAACGAAACTGCCGCCCGAGCAAATAGTAGCGTAGGGACTCCAAGGCCCATTTAATAGCCAAACACTCCTTCTCCACTATGCTATAATTCTTATCGGCCGGGGTCAGTTTTCTGCTCAAATAGGTGACTACATGCTCATTCCCGTTCACCTCTTGCGACAGCAATACTCCTAGACATACCTCTGAGGCATCTGTCTGCACGATACGGGTTTCCTTGAAGTTGGGGCTGATGAGGACTGGCTGTCCACACAACGCCAACTTCATGGATTGGAATGCTTCCTCCGTTTGATTCCATCATACCATTACCGACTTTTTACCTTTTAACAGGTCAGTTAGGGGTGTCGACCTTCCAGCAAAATTGGGTATGAACCCGCGATAGTACCCAATTATGCTTCACGCTCTCACCTGTTTGGTACTTAGCGGCTTGGGCCAGTTTTGGATGGCCTCAATCTTGTTTACTTGGGGTTTGATAACCCCGTGGCCAATCACGTAACTGAAGTACCGGGCTTCCATGAGTCCTATCATGCATTTCTTTGGGTTCGCTGTTAACTCCGCTATTCTGAGAGACTCCAGGGCTTGTACCTGGGAGAGATGGGTATCTCATTTGGTACTAAAGATTACTATGTCATCCAAATAAGCCAACGCGTATTTCCGATGAGGCTCTGACATTGTCCATCAGCCTCTGGAACATGGCCGGAGCCCCATGTAAACCAAAAGGCAAGAAGACAGTAAAAGAGACCCTCTGGTGTTATAAAGGCGGTCTTGTCTTTCGCCGATTCTGTTAACGGGACCTGCCAGTAACCTTTGGTCAGCATTCTATAATGCTGTATATAAGCCCCCAATCCGACCTGCAAGAGAATAAAATAACTTTTATTATACTCAGCTGCAGGGCGGTCCGGTCCGATGGGTGTCTCAGGTCCTGGTCCGGCACCTCCCATCTTCTGTCCCAGATAAGTACGCCTGCGCAGGAGTGTGATGCCGGGGAGCTTGTGTGGATGATGCAGGGACCAGTCATCCACATGAAGCAAGAAGGAGGATGGCATCACAAGAAGATGGGAGCCGCCTAACCAGGACCTGCGACGCCTATCGGACAGGACCGCCACCAGGTGAGTATAATAAAAGTTATTTTTCTTCTCTTGTAGGTCTGATCGAGGGCTTATCTACAGCATTAAAGAATGCTGTATATCAGCCCTGAAAGGCAGGGGCCGTAACTCGCATTGGGCAAACCTGGTGACAGGTTCCCTTTAAACCACTGCATGTCATGAATCATTATTTGTAGCTTTACTGTAGCTGTATTTTTCACCATTACTATATGTATGGTATTTATATATATTTTCATATTCCATCTCTTTTATTCTGCAGCAGTTTGTTGGAAGATAATAGTGTTATAGAAATAATAAGAAAGCTGCGAGTGATTATTCCAATGAGACTCTATATGCAAAATACATCAATACCATCAAAGCTAAAAACATCTAGTCCGTGACATACAAAACCTTCTAGACCAGTAAATTATTATGTACTCTCCCAAATAAAAGAAATACATTTCCTGTAATTAGGTGAACTGGAAAGTAGATCGTTCAATTTACATCAAAGGAAGAAATAAATTTACATTTCAATGAAGATTCTTAAGTGTGAAACCTTTTTCTGGTGATATAGAGACTGCATTTGTTTTTTTTCACCTCTAATAGCACAAAAATGGAGCTGGAAATCTGAAATTCATCAGAGGATAAGGAGAAGTCACCCACTTTAATTTCCTTATGTTCATATTTGTTTATTAAACAATGACACCTCCGTGTAAGGCTCAGTTCACATGTCCAATAGTCATACATTAGAATGGAGCCAGCAGTAATCCATTGACAAAAGAGCTTTACAGACAAAATATTGTAACATTGAAGTCTATGGAAAACAGATCCGTTAAATAGTCATCCGTTTTCTTCTATTGGAAACTGAATCAGTAAGCAAAAAACGGATTCTTTTAAAATGAAAGAAAAACAGATTGCGGTTTAACAGATCTGTTTTACATAGACGTCATTGTTAAAAAAAAAAAAGGATCAATTTGAAACCATTTTTTTAACCGGACAAAAGAGTTGTGTCAGCACAAATCTGGTCAACGAATTGCTCCTAGATCCGTTCTAACGTATTCACAGTATCAAAATAGGATAGATGGTAAGAGTAGGAATAAACTAGCTCAAAGCAGAATTCTAAACTTTTTGGAGTTAAAATATAACTTAATTCACATCAACAAAATATCAAATATATACATGATGTGAAATCAAACACCATTACCAAGAAACTAATAAATGTATATAGCACAGGAAGGTGCCTGCCCCTGTAAAATAAGGAGCCTCCCTGAGAATAAAATAATAAGGGAACGGATAGAAAGGACTAAAGTGCTTAGTGCTTTAACAAATGAAAGGTGCTGTCAATATCCTCATAGTGGCTCGGTTCAATAGAGAAATATATAGCATATGTATAGCGACTCCAAATATTGAGATAAAGAGTCAGGTGGTTACAGAGAAAGAGAGATGAAAGATAAATGCATATGTACCAAGTATCGTGATTAATGACCTTAATTAATGTGATATGGTCTGTGAAAGAACATATGACTCAATTATAAAGAAAGTCTGGCTTCTCAGCCTTAGCATTAATAGTCACACTCCAAGACTGAATATACATAAGATGGAACAAATACTTCATATGTCCTGAGGGTAATAAAGATTAATGTAATTGTGCCAAAAATATAGGAATATAGGTCCTATCCGGTAGGCTATATGTCCTATTGAATCCTATAAATGAGCAAGGTTAATGTAGCAAACAGCCCCGGAGTCTGTATATCCTGGGCTCACAACAGATCCTGTGATAGTGCTATTATGCAATGAGGCTGCCAATGCCAACCCTGTGCATGCTAAACCTCTCCAATATAACAGACCATAACGAAGAGCTATTAGCTCCTATATCATAGCTATGCAATGCGGATACACATAACCACCATACAGAATGTTTTATATTCTCACAATGCTCATAAATAAATGCCCTTTAGTTATGTCAAATAAACAATCGGTACCAACCAGTATAAATAACCCACATCATGATGTCATACAATGTTCATAGAATGTTGGTAACAGATTGACACCCAATACAAGCCAGTATGAATAACCCATATCATGATTTCATATAACAGCGACTCATAAGCAAAGCCTTGCAAACAATATTCTATGACCTCCTGCACGCGTTTCCCCTCTTCCGAGGTTCACCAGGAGTAGGTTGTTAATCAAGGAATATTTAGCTGGTAGTTGTCCATGTTCTGAGATGGCTCAGTGGCCAAACGTTACGTGACATCCAGGGTTAGTTCCCTCTGATAAGATGCACCTTGTCTGTATCCCTGTATATACATCTCATCAGAGGGAACTAACCCGGATGTCCCGTAACGTTTGGCCACTGAGCCATCTCAGAACATGGACAACTACCAGCTAAGTACTCCTTGATTAACAACATACTCCTGATGAACCTCGGAAGAGGGTAAACGCGTCCAGGAGGTCATAGAATATTGTTTGCAAGGCTTTGCTTATGAGTCACTGTTATATGAAATCATGATATGGGTTATTCATACTGGCTTGTATTGGGTGTCAATCTGTTACCAACATTCTATGAACATTGTATGACATCATGATGTGGGTTATTTATACTGGTTGGTACCGATTGTTTATTTGACATAACTAAAGGGCATTTATTTATGAGCATTGTGAGAATATAAAACATTCTGTATGGTGGTTATGTGTATCCGCATTGCATAGCTATGATATAGGAGCTAATAGCTCTTCGTTATGGTCTGTTATATTGGCGAGGTTTAGCATGCACAGGGTTGGCATTGGCAGCCTCATTGCATAATAGCACTATGTTGAGAGCTGGCTCAGGGATAGGAAACAAAGGGTGGTTATTAATGGAGCACACTCAGACTGGGTCGCGGTTAGCAGTGGGGTACCACAGGGGTCAGTATTGGGCCCTCTTCTTTTTAACATTTATTAATGACCTTGTAGGGGGCATTCAGAGTAGAATTTCAATATTTGCAGATGACACTAAACTCTGCAGGGTAATCAATACAGAGGAGGACAATTTTATATTACAGGATGATTTATGTAAACTAGAAGCTTGGGCTGATAAATGGCAAATGAGCTTTAATGGGGATAAATGTAAGGTCATGCACTTGGGTAGAAGTAATAAGATGTATAACTATGAGCTTGATTCTAAAACTCTGGGCAAAACCGTCAATGAAAAAGACCTGGGTGTATGGGTGGATGACAAACTCATATTCAGTGGCCAGTGTCAGGCAGCTGCTACAAAGGCAAATAAAATAATGGGATGCATTAAAAGAGGCATAGATGCTCATGAGGAGAACATAATTTTACCTCTAAACAAGTCACTAGTGCGACCACACTTAGAATACTGTGCACAGTTCTGGTCTCCGGGGTATAAGAAAGACATAGCTGAACTGGAGCGGGTGCAGGGAAGAGCGACCAAGGTTATTAGAGGACTGGGGGGTCTGCCATACCAAGATAGGTTATTACACTTGGGGCTGTTTAGTTTGGAAAAACGAAGGCTAAGGGGTGATCTTATGTTAATGTATAAATATATGAGGGGACAGTACAAAGACCTTTCTGATGATCTTTTTAATCATAGACCGGTGACAGGGACAAGGGGGCATCCTCTACGTCTGGAGGAAAGAAGATTTAAGCATAATAACAGACGCAGATTCTTTACTGTAAGAGCAGTGAGACTATGGAACTCTCTGCCATATGATGTTGTAATGAGTGATTAATTACTTAAATTTAAGAGGGGACTGGATGCCTTTCTGGAAAAGTATAATGTTACAGGGTATATATATTAGATACCTTGATAAGGCGTTGATCCAGGGAACTAGTCTGATTGCCGTATGTGGGGTCGGGAAGGAATTTTTTTCCCCATGGTGGAGCTTACTCTTACCACATGGGGTTTTTTTGCCTTTCCCTGGATCAACATGTTAGGCTATGGGTTGAACTAGATGGACTTAAAGTCTTCCTTCAACCTTAATAACTATGTAACTATCACAGGATCTGTTGTGAGCCCAGGATATACAGACTCCGGGGCTGTTTGATACATTAACCTTGCCCATTTATAGGATTCAATAGGACATATAGCCTACCTTATAGGACCTATATTCCTATATTTTTGGCACAATTACATTAATCTTTATTACCCTCAGGACATATGAAGTATTTGTTCCATCTTATATATATTCATTTACCAAACAGCGGCCAAAAATAAATAGCTCTTTCACATCATATACAATATATTACCCAAAGCAAGAAAAAGTGAATCACAGAGCAGAATACAATTAAATGTATTACTTTTATTAAGAATTAGTACAAACAGTAGCCATTAAAATACATAACAGGAAAGTAACAAGGATAGTGACACCTAAGTGCCATGACCAGCAAAAATATGATGCAATACAAGTGTAAGGGGGTATACACAAAATATACGGTCGGAAAAAAGCCCAGAAAAGGGGGGGGACGAAATTTAGTACATTTGTGAAGGGACAAATTAAGAAAGATTCTCCATTTTGTGCTTTTCGACTCCATTTTGCTGTTCTAAGATAAATTTTGTTAGTAGGCTAAAGTTTACAGCTGTTATGAGACCTTGATGAGACCTTGATTGTTGCAATCTAAACAGAACATAAGACTGAGGGTGTATTGTTCTACGAAACTTTGACGCACAGACTGTTCCTGCATTCTTATAGGTTAAGAACTGTGAGCGTGTTCTTATGCTGATTGGTTGAAGTATAATTTCTATGACTATGAAAAGTCATACACAATAAACGGGGGCCAGAGAGATCAGCTTGATCCCCCCCAAACAGAGACATACGTCTCCGTCTGGTCATTTTCAGTTGCCGGCAACGCCTTGTAGATTAATTTGGAAATCACTGAGTTAACCGTGAAGGATCACTTTAGATCCTCCCTCAGCAGTTGGCGCCCGAAATATGGGTCCCCAAGCAGGAACGCCTCTGCCCCCCGGAGGACAACAAGACAAAGGACCCTCGGACCGGACACAGGCACTGGAAAATTGGGACTGATCATCCCCCACAACAACCACGGTAAGTTGGCAGTTATACTGTCCAGACTGACCGTTTGGTGTGGTTTTCCTGTGTTTGTGCTGCAAAGAGGATCTGAGGTTTGTCCCCGATGGTGGGGTGATTCTTGGGTGGAATCATATAGAGGTGTAGTTCCGTTGGGAGCCCAGTGCTCGAACCGTACCTCATAAGGGACGGACACCCCGGATTGACCAGTGATGTAATTCTCTTTATAGTCAAAATATCCTGAATTCCTGATCACTGTTAGAATCAGGCGCAGTGAGGTGATCGAAGATGGGTAGGATGCGTAACTCAGGAATATATAGATATATATGTGTATTTCAGAGGTGTCCGGAGGGCTAGTTTGAGACGACGCCCTCCTCCTTTCACTAAGTACCGTGTTTTTTGGGTTGTCCCAGCGGGGGACAGGTAAACCCGGTAGAATAGATTATACGGCCGTTTTAGTTTTGTACACAACTTAAGTAAGGATATTTAGCTCTAAAGGAGAATCAGTTTCCGTGGAAGAAGAAGACTTTTAATTTGTGTGATGAATTTGATATTGTTAGCCCAAAGATGGGGAAAGAAATCTGTCAGGAATGCAGGGAAAATATTCTCAATCATTGGTTTTTCTAAGGTGTTCTGGCATGTGAATTGTGTGATGAAGGTTTTGTAGAAATTAATTAAGTCTGAGAACTGCTGTATTCTGTTTCTGTAGATTTCTGAGATACCTGATGGGAGGGGTCAAACAGCTGTGCGATTGCTTTCTTCTTTCTGTGCTGAGGAATGTTGCGATTTTCTTATCTATGCTGTGTCTCTGGTATGGAGGGGGCACGTAGCTGCGTTCTAAGTCTCTCTGTATTTTCTTGGTGTAGTACGCGCTGGGAGATCTGTGTTTTGTTTAAAGCGACAATATTGTTTTGAAGTACAAAGAAATATTGTAAATTGAAATTGGAAATTGAAAGTGAAATATAGTGCCTAGTTTTAGAAGGAAACTTGTAAGTGATTGTTTGGTTATCAGTGTGATTGAAAGATTGGTAAAAGATTCACCTGCTTCAAGTTGAGTGGTTGATATATAGCAAATTGAGGATCAACAGAGGACGTGAATTCTGATTTTGTCACGTTGAAAAGGGAAAGTTGTCTATTACTATGACAAAAAACTGGATGTTTTGTGGTACTAGAAGGAACTGAGAAAGTGACTGAGATTAATGTGTCAGGAAAGCAAACAATAAAAAATTTGGGACAGGGGTGTCTCCCTGCTAGATAATGTGGTCCCTCCCCAGGAAATTAAGCCTCTACTCCCGACTGTAAGCCCTATGCCCTTTAACCCCAAGGCACCAATATATCCTGGACTGCCAAGAAGTTCTATGGGCGTCTTATGGTAGTATTTAAAGATCTGGGATTCTCATTGTAACAAAAAGCCCATACACACCTTTTTGTAGTAGCTTTAATGTCCGGCCTTAAATCTGAATTGAAAGAGGCAATAATGTCAGTTAGACCCGATATTGAGACTTCCACTCCGGATGATGTATTAAAAGTAGTAAAAAAGGTTTTAAGAACTTACCCCGCTCTGCATCAGCAGGGAAATTAAAGGTTAAATCAGTGGCCGCAGTGATTCCTGCTCCAATCTCAGCCCCCCCGCCCCCACAGCTGCAAGGACGCAGCTCTGTTCCTTATCAGTGGCCCATGTAACAGACTTCAGCTCCTGCCCTCCCCACCTTACACAAATCCAATATCCTTTTTAACCCTGTCTGGGAATGTCACTCCCCTGCCCCGCCATGTCAATTCTCAGATCAAGAGCTTGTTTTAATTAGAGTAGATGACAGACCCAATAAATATACTCTTACAAAACCCATCCCATTGGGACCCTTCCCTGAAGTTACTGTTCAGTCCCTAATCTCTCCCGTATGTCCGGTAAATTTACTGGGGGCAGATTTAGTATCACAGTTCCGCTCCAGAATACAATTCCAAGATGATGGTCAGATGTTCCTTACGTTATATAACCCTATGCAGATGAACATAATGTGGCTGATCTTTTGTTGTGTGCACGAACAGAGCAGGAAGCCATTGCTGCCACTGTTAGCCTCCTAAAGTATCTGGCAGTTCTGAACTGTCGGGTTTCGGCCTCGAAACTTCGGTTCTGCCTTGGTCATATGATATTTTTGGGTCACTGTCTCCTTCAGGGTGTCAGACACCTCACAAAAGAAAGAATAATAGCCGTCACTTCCCTTCCTTTCCGAAAGATGAGAATGAACTCCAACGTTTTCTTGGACTATGTACTTATTGTCGTCAGTGGATACCGGACGCATCCCGCATAATGCAACCTCTCTACAATGCCCTGAAAGACGGTTCAAGATGTGCTGATGAGTTTGGCAGATTCCACACCGGATACACTGTTACTACGAAAGACACTGTGGTGCACGGAGCTGCACTCCCTCCCTCCCTCACCGTCAGCACAAGAAGTAGAACTTCAGGCTCTGTCTACTGCATGTATTCTGGCCAAAGACAGGCGGGCTAATATTTACACGGACTCACAGTATGCATTTGGTATTGCTCATGATTTCGGAGCCCTTTGGGTCAATCGAGGGTTTATTACCACCGCCAGGACTCCAGTGGAGAATGCTGAAGCTGTTAAAACCCTCATGGACTCAATCAAATTAACCTACCCAGGTGGCCATTATAAAAGTTAAGGAGCACGGTCCTAGGAACAGTCCACAGACTGTTGGTAACGCCTTTGCAGATATGCAAGCAAAAGCTGCTGCTCTCCTACCTATTGAAATAATCATACCAGCTATGGTGACCATACGCTCTCAGCGTAAACAGTTACAAGAAACACTGACTCTACAGGAACCTGATGATCCACGCCAGACTGAGGTTTTCTGTCGGACCCCGCGAGACCGCTTAATGACGATGCAGAGAATGTCCCCAAAGGAAGAAGTGAAGCAGTGGAAGTCTGATGGAGCATGTATGGACAATGGTCTCTGGAAAAAGGACCAACTTGTGTGTCTCCCTAAGCGGATGTACCCTGCTATTGCCATGTGGGCACATGGGCCCACACATCGAGGAAAAAAACAGGCCCTAGCCCTGGTACAAAAATTCTACTGGGCTCCAGGTATTTCTACAGTCCTGACAGCACTCAACCGTGCATGTAACATCTGTCAGACCTGCAATCCCGGTCAACTTCAAAATGTACCCCCGAAGCACCTTGCTAAGCCCGACTATCTGTTCCAAAGGCCCCAGGTGGACCATATCACGTTGCCTAAGTCTGAAAGGTATGAATATTGTCTGGTGGTTGTCGACATGTTCTCCAGTTGGCCAGAGGCATTCCCCGTTACCAACATGACTGCAAAGACTACAGCGAAGAAACTGGTGAAGGAAGTCATATCCAGATATAGTGTTCCAGAAGTCGTCGAAAGTGACCAAGGCCCGTCCTTTTCTTCTTATGTGTATCAGGAGGTTCTGACAATGCTTGGATCCACTGTAGCCCTCCATACTCTGTACTATCCACAATCCAGTGGGAAAGTTGAGAGGCTGAATGGCACACTGAAGGGACAATTGACCAAAATGATGCAAGAGACTACGGCTCCATGGCCAGAGCTCCTACCCATTGTACTGTACCACATTTGTACTACCCCTAAGGCAAAACATGGCCTGTCCCCATATGAGATATTGTTTGGTGCTAGGTCCCCAGTTGCAAATTTCCAGTCTCAGTAGTTGTCAGAAGAAACTGACCGTGCTATTCAATATGTTATTCAGCTTAGTAAAAATCTTGCTAACACCCATGTTTTAGTTTCTTCTTCCCTTCCTGATTAAGCAGAAACCGACACTTGTCACAACTTGAAGTCTGGTGATTTTGTGGTCGTGAAAAGCCATGTCAGAAAACACGGACTAGAACCCTTGTATGACGGTCCCTACCAAGTCCTCAGTATCATTTCTATGTCAGTAAAGCTGGAAGGAAGGCTGACGTGGATCTACGCATCGCACTGCAAGCTGGTCAAACAGACTAGTAGCAAATAAGGAGACATAATGTTTTGGTTTTTCGTATTTCCATATAATAATATTGGTAACCACATGGGACAGCCCAAATTCCCCAATATCCTTGAATAATAAGTTTGTACAATATCATGAAAGATTAATAGCACAGATGGGTATAGCCAATAAAATTGTCAGTTCTATTTCCATTTACCCTATGATTACACAAATGTGGGATAAATTGCTTAGGGCCATAGATTTTCTAGATGATCAAATTTGGGATATATTGGATATACTTAATACTACTGTCGTTGTCCAAAGCCAATAAATCATAGTCACTAATTAATATACTGTAGTACTGGATTACTTAACAGCAGCACAGGGTGGTATGTGTCAGGTTATTGGACCCGCTTGCTGTCATTATATAGATCCCAATAGTACTCTAAAAGTTAAAGTTAAAGTTAGAGAACATTCAAAGACTCAGAGATTAATATAATAAAGACAATGACCGTAATAAGGACAGTTGTGGGCAGACACCTTCTCCTTTCTTAATCTAGCCAATTGGTTTGAGGGACTTGGGGGCTGGATAGCTGGAATCTTGCAAAGTTTGTTACATATCGCTGCCTTTATCTGTTATGGCTGGATCTGGTGGTTAGGAGCACCGGGAATGACCTGATAGTCAAAAGTGCAAAATAGAGCGAGCTCTGGGAAGTGGGAGCTCTGCTGACCGCAGCCCTAATCTATTATCACACACACTAGAATTAGCCGTGGATCGTACCTGACTCTGCCTAGACGACTCTTCACAGCCTGAGAGGTAACTACTCCTAAAGAGAAATATAGCCTCACCTTGCCTCAGAGAAATTCCCCAAAGGAAAAGAGCAGCCCCCCACATATATTGACTGAGTTAAGAGGAAGGCACAAACACAGGAATGAGACAGGTTTCAAAGGAGGCCCGACTTACTAAATAGACAGAAGATAGATTAAGGGATCTTTGCGGTCAGCACAAAAAAAACTACAAAAAGCCACGCAGAGTGAGCAAGAAACCCCCCACGCCGACTCACGGCGCGGTAGGTGCCACTCTGCAACCCAGAGCTTCCAGCTAGCGAGACAATATCATGATAGCCAGCTGGACAAAACTTAGCAGGTACTCAGAAATATATTCAGCATACAAATGAACAACAAATGAGCTAAACAGGGACTTAGCTTCTGCTGAAGTAGACAGGTCATCAGGAGATCCAAGTGAGATCTGAACCAGTACAGATACATTGACAACTGGCATCAGGTATCGATCTGAGCAGAGTTAAATAGGGGAACCAGCCCAGTCTTAAACGATGCAGCTGAGGAAGCCACCTCCAGACCAGCAGCTCCACTTTCAGCCACCAGAGGGAACCCACGGACAGAACTCACAGAAATACCATTCCTGACCACAGGAGGGAGCTCGAGAACAGAGTTCACAACATTTATCCTTGTCATGTATGTAATACTAAAACTTGTTCTTTGGTGTATTTCTGTGTGTATTAGGAAATTCTGCACTAAGACAACTAATGATGAAACCAAAAGCTTTGCTACTCCTGCTCTTCTCTACACCGATTTTATAAAGTTATCTGATGAAGATGTTGAAGCCAAGCGCATGGCTATCTTCAAAAGATCACCACCACTGTTATCAATAATTGTTATTTGTAAATTCTAGTATACAGGGGGGACGGGTACGCCGCAACAGCCATGGCTGGTAACAAGGCACCAGCCATGTGAAGACCAGTACCCCTCGAGCTTATAGCTTGGGATAGTACCTCTGATTCTGGACATTAATTAACAAAATTTATCTAGGGGGGAATGTGAAGGGACAAATTAAGAAAGATTCTCCATTTTGTGCTTTTCGACTCCATTTTGCTGTACTAAGATAAATTTTGTTAGTAGGCTAAAGTTTACAGCTGTGATGAGACCTTGATTGTTGCAATCTAAACAGAACATGAGACTGAGGGTGTATTGTTCTACGAAACTTTGACGCACAGACTGTTCCTGCATTCTTATAGGTTAAGAACTGTGAGCGTGTTCTTATGCTGATTGGTTGAAGCATAATTTCTATGACTATGAAAAGTCATACACAATAAACGGGGGCCAGAGAGATCAGCTTGATCCCCCCCAAACAGAGACATACGTCTCCGTCTGGTCATTTTCAGTTGCCGGCAACGCCTTGTAGATTAATTTGGAAATCACTGAGTTAACCGTGAAGGATCACTTTAGATCCTCCCTCAACAGTAAAGGAGGGGGACGAAATTTAGTACATTCAAGGGTTAATACTATGGCTTACATAAATATGTAAGTGCACAAACAATATAGGTAACAAGTCACCGTATATTACGTCAATCAATGCGGTCAAAGTATGTAAAGCCATCAAAAAATACAATCACACTATGAGCAAATAAAGTTAGCGCTAATAGATAAAAGTCCCCAACACCCACAGTAGATGTATCAGCAAGTGCTTCATGGTAATGAAGGTAATACCAACCTAGATGCCGGACACGGGAGAGGCCCCGATGCGAGTTTCGCTATCAATGCTTCCTCGGGGGGCGTTATATATATTCAGTCTGGGAGTGCAACTATTAATGCTAAGGCTGAGAAGCCAACTTTCTTTATAATTGTGTTATATGCTCTTTCATAGACCATATTACATTAAGTAAAGTCATTAATCACCATACTTGGTAAATATGCATTTATCTTTCATTTCTCTTTCTCTGTAACCACCTGACTCTTTATCTCAATATTTGGAGTCGCTATACATATGCTATATATTTCTCTATTGAACTTAGCCAGTATGAGAATATTGACAGCACCTTTCATTTGTTAAAGCACTTTAGTCCTTTCTATCAGTTCCCTTATTATTTTATTCTCTAACTCAATAGAGGGACAGCCGCCGCCGAGAGGGGGTGCCAATCTCGTCATCATAGGGTGCCGACACTCGCAGTCAGGTAGGCAACCAGATCATAAGGACAGGTTGGTAACATCTATTAAGGTTGTTCCTGTTCTGTGTCTCTATATGCTATGACACATATGCTAGTGGTCAATTAATTTAGACGATCAACATTATATTAAATGATTTTCATATATCAATACATATCTTCTAGACTCTACCTATTAAGAATTTCTCTACTCCCCTGCCTCGATTATGGCCTAATAGGGTTAACAGCGTGAGCAGTTGACGAGCGGGGGTGCCAGGTGTATAGGGTGCCAACCTTCGCTGGCAGGTAGGGAGACTCTGTATTTTACAGGGGCAGGCATCTCACTGTGGTATCTACATTTTTTTGTATTTTGGTGATAGTGTTTGTTTTCACGTTATGTACACCGCTCAAAAAAAATAAAGGGAACACTTAAACAACAGAATATAACTTCAAGTAAATCAAACTTCTGTGAAATCAAACTGTCCACTTAGGAAGCAACACTGACTGACAATCAATTTCACATGCTGTTGTGCAAATGGAATAGACAGCAGATGGAAATTATTGGCAATTATCAAGACACCCTCAATAAAGGAGTGGTTCTGCAGGTGAGGACTGTCATGATTCCCCAATGGCATGGGAACATCAGAAACACAAAAATAACAGACTAGCTCTCGGGTGATGGAAACTCAAGCTGACCGTGACCTAAATCTACCACACAACTAACAGTAGCCAGGAAGCATTCCTACGGCTGCCTAGATGCCATGCACCAGCCGGAGAACTAACTACGCCTGGAAGAGGAAGGAACAGACCTGGCTTACCTCTAGAGAAATTCCCCAAAGATGATAGTAGCCCCCACGTATATTAACGGTGAGTTCAGAGGAAAAGACATACACAGTATGAAGGTAGATTTAGCAAAGCGAGGTCCACTTACTAGATAGAGGAAGGATACAAAAGAGGACTTCACGGTCAGCTGAAAAACCCTTTCAAAAACCCATCCTGAAATTACTTTAAGACTCCTGTGTCAACTCATGACACAGGAGTGGCAATTTCAGTCCACAAGAGCTTCCAGTAACAGGAAATGACAAAACTGTAAACTGGACAAGAAAAACAAAGCAATAAGGACAAGAGTCCACTTAGCTGATCAGCAGACTAGTAGCAGGAACATGCAACTGAAAGACTCAGGTTACAATGATGACCGGCAAGGAAGTGACTGGAGAGCAAGGCTAAATAGGGAACTCCCAAAACTGATGGAAGCAGGTGAGCTGAGGCAGAAAAGCACACACAAGTCTCCAGTACCACCAGCCACCACCAGGGGAGCCAAAAAGCGGATCACAACAGTACCCCCCCCTTAAGGAGGGGGCACCGAACCCTCACAAGAACCGCCAGGGCGACCTGGATGAGCCCTATGAAAGGCACGAACCAAATCCGAGGCATGAACATCAGAGGCAGTTACCCAAGAATTATCTTCCTGACCATAGCCCTTCCATTTAACCAGGTACTGGAGTCTCCGCCTGGAAATACGGGAGTCCAAGATCTTCTCTATAATGTACTCCAATTCACCCTCAACCAGCACAGGAGCAGGAGGCCCAGCAGAAGGAACCACCGGCACCTCGTATCTCCGCAACAACGACCGATGGAACACATTATGGATAGCGAAAGATGCCGGAAGGTCCAAACGAAAGGAAACAGGGTTAATAATCTCCAAAATCCTATAGGGACCGATGAACCGAGGCTTAAATTTAGGAGAAGAAACCCTCATTGGGACAAAACGGGAAGACAACCACACCAAGTCCCCAACACGAAGGCGAGGACCAACCCGACGCTGGCGGTTAGCAAACCGCTGAGTCCTCTCCTGGGACAAATTCAAATTGTCCACCACTTGTTCCCAAATCCGATACAACCGATCCACCACAGCATCTACTCCAGGACAATCCGAAGACTCCACCTGACCAGAAGAAAAACGGGGATGAAACCCCGAATTGCAAAAGAAAGGGGAAACCAAAGTGGCAGAACTGGCCCGATTATTAAGAGCAAACTCCGCCAACGGCAAAAAGGCAACCCAATCATCCTGATCCGCAGACACAAAACACCTTAAATACGTCTCCAAAGTTTGATTAGTTCGCTCCGTCTGGCCATTAGTCTGAGGATGGAAGGCAGACGAAAAAGACAAATCAATGCCCAACCTGGCACAGAATGCCCGCCAAAATCTAGAAACGAACTGGGTACCCCTATCAGAAACGATATTTTCAGGAATACCATGCAAGCGAACCACATTTTGAAAAAACAAAGGAACCAACTCAGACGAGGAAGGCAACTTCGGCAATGGCACCAAATGAACCATCTTAGAAAAACGGTCACACACCACCCAGATAACAGACATCCTCTGAGAGACAGGAAGATCAGAAATAAAGTCCATCGAGATGTGCGTCCAAGGCCTCTTCGGAATAGGCAAGGGCAACAACAACCCGCTAGCCCTAGAACAACAAGGCTTGGCCCGAGCACACACATCACAAGACTGCACAAAAACACGCACATCACGAGACAGAGATGGCCACCAGAAGGATCTAGCCACCAAGGATCTAGCCACCAAATCCCTGGTACCAAAAATTCCAGGATGACCCGCCAGCGTAGAAGAATGAACCTCCGAGATGACTCTACTGGTCCAATCATCAGGAACAAACAGTCTACCAGGTGGACAGCGATCAGGTCTATCCGCCTGAAACTCTTGCAAAGCACGTCGCAGATCTGGGGAAATAGCGGATAATATCACCCCATCCTTAAGGATACCTGTAGGTTCCGAATAACCAGGGGAATCAGGCTCAAAACTCCTAGAAAGGGCATCCGCCTTCACATTCTTAGAACCTGGTAGATATGAGACCACAAAATTAAACCGAGAGAAAAACAACGACCAGCGCGCCTGTCTAGGATTCAGGCGCCTGGCAGACTCAAGATAAATCAGATTCTTGTGATCAGTCAAAACCACCACCTGATGTCTAGCACCCTCAAGCCAATGACGCCACTCCTCAAATGCCCACTTCATGGCCAAAAGCTCCCGATTACCGACATCATAATTTCTTTCGGCGGCAGAAAATTTTCGAGAAAAGAACGCACAAGGTCTCATCACTGAGCAATCGGAACTTTTCTGCGACAAAACCGCCCCCGCTCCGATCTCGGAAGCATCGACCTCAACCTGAAAGGGGAGAGAGACATCGGGCTGGCGCAACACAGGGGCAGACGAAAAGCGGCGCTTAAGTTCCCGAAAGGCCTCCACAGCGGCAGAGGACCAATTGGCAACATCAGCACCCTTCTTAGTCAAATCCGTAAGAGGCTTAGCAACACCAGAAAAACCAGTTATAAATCGACGATAAAAATTAGCAAAGCCCAAGAACTTCTGAAGACCCTTTAGAGAAGTAGGCTGCGTCCAGTCACAAATAGCCCGAACCTTGACAGGGTCCATCTCAACAGAAGAAGGGGAAAAAATGTACCCCAAAAACACACTTAGAACCCTTTACATACAGAGAATTCTCCCGCAAGACCTGAAAAACCCTCCTGACCTGCTGAACATGAGACTCCCAGTCCTCAGAAAAAATCAAAATATCGTCCAAATACACAATCATAAATTTATCCAGATATTCACGGAAAATATATCATGCATAAAGGACTGAAAAACTGAAGGCGCATTAGAAAGGCCGAAAGGCATTACTAAATACTCAAAGTGGCCCTCAGGCGTATTAAATGCGGTTTTCCACTCATCCCCTTGCTTAATTCGCACCAAATTATACGCCCCACGGAGATCAATCTTGGAGAACCACTTAGCCCCCCTTATGCGAGCAAACAAATCAGTAAGCAGCGGCAACGGATACTGATATTTGACAGTAATTTTATTCAGGAGTCGATAATCAATACAAGGCCTCAGCGAGCCATCCTTTTTAGAGACAAAGAAAAACCCAGCTCCTAAAGGTGATGAAGAAGGACGAATATGTCCCTTTTCCAGGGACTCCTTAACATATTCTCGCATGGCAGCATGCTCAGGTACAGATAGGTTAAACAAACGACCCTTTGGAAATTTACTGCCTGGAATCAGATCTATGGCGCAATCACACTCTCTGTGGGGAGGGAGAGAACCAATTTTAGGCTCTTCAAAAATATCCCCAAAATCCGACAAAAATGCAGGAATCTCAGAGGGAATAGATGACGAGATAGGAACCAAAGGTATGTCCCCATGAGCCCCCCGACATCCCCAGCTTAACACAGACATAGTTTTCCAGTCCAGTACTGGGTTATGAGATTGTAACCATGGTAATCCAAGCACTAAAACATCATGTAAATTATACAACACGAGGAAGCGAATCATCTCCTGATGGTCTGGAGTCATACGCATAGTCACTTGCGTCCAGAACTGTGGTCTATTACAAGCCAGAGGTGTAGAATCAATACCCTTCAGAGGTATAGGAACTTCCAGAGGCTCCAAATCAAACCCACAGCGCCTGGCGAAGGACCAATCCATGAGACTCAGAGCGGCGCCAGAGTCCACATAGGCATCCACGGTAATAACTGATAATGAACAAATCAGAGTTACAGACAGAAGAAATTTAGACTGTAAAGTGCCAATAGAAACAGACTTGTCAACCTTCCTAGTACGTTTAGAGCATGCTGATATAACATGCGCGGAATCACCACAGTAGAAGCACAAGCCATTTTTGCGCCTATAATTCTGCCGCTCGCTTCTTGACAGAATTCTGTCACATTGCATTTTCTCTGGCGTCCCTTCAGAAGATACTGCCAAATGGTGCACGGGTTTGCGCTCCCGCAAACGCCGATCAATCTGAATCGCCATTGTCATGGACTCATTCAGACCTGTGGGCGTAGGAAACCCCACCATGACATCCTTAACGGCATCAGAAAGGCCCTCTCTGAAATTTGCCGCTAGGGCACACTCATTCCACTGAGTAAGCACAGACCATTTACGAAATTTTTGGCAGTATATCTCAGCTTCATCTTGCCCTTGAGACAGGGCTATTAAAGCTTTTTCAGCTTGAATCTCCAAATTAGGTTCCTCATACAGCAACCCTAAAGCCAGAAAAAACGCATCCACATTGAGCAACGCAGGATCCCCTGGTGTCAATGAAAATGCCCAATTTTGAGGGTCACCTCGCAGCAAAGAAATCACAATCTTAACCTGCTGAACAGGATCTCCAGAGGAGTGAGGTCTGAGAGAAAGGAATAATTTACAATTACATTTGAAATTCAGAAACCGAGATCTATCTCCGGAAAATACCTCTGGTATAGGAATCTTAGGTTCAGAAATAGGAGTACGTATAACATAATCTTGTAAATTCTGAACCTTCGTAGCAAGATTATTTAAACCTGCAGCCAAACTCTGAGGGTCCATCCTTAAACCGGAGAGATCAGAGCCATTCAAGGATTAGAAGGAGAGAAAGGCAAGGCTGTAAATAGAGCAGAAATACAACTGAGCCAACTAAGTAGCAAACATGAGAGGAAAAAAAAAAAAAAAAAATCTACAGACTTCTTTTACTCTCCTTTCTTCTGCCAATTACTTTAACAGTGGCCGGTCATACTGTCATGATTCCCCAATGGCATGGGAACATCAGAAACACAAAAATAACAGACTAGCTCTCGGGTGATGGAAACTCAAGCTGACCGTGACCTAAATCTACCACACAACTAACAGTAGCCAGGAAGCATTCCTACGGCTGCCTAGATGCCATGCACCAGCCGGAGAACTAACTACGCCTGGAAGAGGAAGGAACAGACCTGGCTTACCTCTAGAGAAATTCCCCAAAGATGATAGTAGCCCCCACGTATATTAACGGTGAGTTCAGAGGAAAAGACATACACAGTATGAAGGTAGATTTAGCAAAGCGAGGTCCACTTACTAGATAGAGGAAGGATACAAAAGAGGACTTCACGGTCAGCTGAAAAACCCTTTCAAAAACCCATCCTGAAATTACTTTAAGACTCCTGTGTCAACTCATGACACAGGAGTGGCAATTTCAGTCCACAAGAGCTTCCAGTAACAGGAAATGACAAAACTGTAAACTGGACAAGAAAAACAAAACAATAAGGACAAGAGTCCACTTAGCTGATCAGCAGACTAGTAGCAGGAACATGCAACTGAAAGACTCAGGTTACAATGATGACCGGCAAGGAAGTGACTGGAGAGCAAGGCTAAATAGGGAACTCCCAAAACTGATGGAAGCAGGTGAGCTGAGGCAGAAAAGCACACACAAGTCTCCAGTACCACCAGCCACCACCAGGGGAGCCAAAAAGCGGATCACAACAGAGGACCACAGGCCACATCTCAGTACCAATGCTTTCTGGCTGATGTTTTGGTCACTTTTGAATGTTGGTTGTGCTTTCACACTTGTGGTAGCATGAGACGGACTCTACAACCCACACAAGTGGCTCAAGTAGTGCAGCTCATCCAGGATGGCACATCAATGCGAGCTGTGGCAAGAAGGTTTGCTGTGTGTCAGCATAGTGTCCAGAGGCTGGAGGCGCTACCAGGAGACATGGAGGGGGTCGTAGGAGGGCAACAACCCAGCAGCAGGACCGCTACCTCAGCCTTTGTGCAAGGAGGAACAGGAGGAGCACTGCCAGAGCCCTGCAAAATGACCTCCAGCAGGCCACAAATGTGCATGTGTCTGCACAAATGGTTAGAAGCCGGCTCCATGAGGATGGTCTGAGTGCCCGACGTCCACAGATGGGGGTTGTGCTCACAGCCCAACACCGTGAAGGACGCTTGGCATTTGCCACAGAACACCAGGATAGGCAAATTCGCCACTGGTGCCCTGCGCTCTTCACAGATGAAAGCAGGTTCACACTGAGCACATGTGACAGACGTGACAGAGTCTGGAGACGCCGTAGAGAGCGATCTGCTGCCTGCAATATCCTTCAGCATGACCGGTTTGGCAGTGGGTCAGTAATGGTGTGGGGTGGCATTTCTTTGGAGGGCCGCGCAACCCTCCATGTGCTCGCCAGAGGTAGCCTGACTGCCATTAGGTACCGAGATCCTCAGACCCCTTGTGAGACCATATGCTGGTGCGATTGGCCCTGGGTTCCTCCTAATGCAAGACAATGCCAGACCTGATGTGGCTGGAGTGTGTCAGCAGTTCTTGCAAGATGAAGGCATTGAAGCTATGGACTGGCCCGTTCCCCAGACCTGAATCCGATTGAACACATCATGTCTCGCACCATCCACCAACATCACGTTGCACCACAGACTGTCCAGGAGTTGGCGGATGCTTTAGTTCAGGTCTGGGAGGAGATGCCTCAGGAGACCATCCGCCGCCTCATCAGGAGCATGCCCAGGTGTTGTAGTGAGACCATACAGGCACGTGGAGGCTACACGCACTACTGAGCATCATTTCCTTGTCTTGAGGCATTTCCACTGAAGTTGGATCAGCCTGTAACTTCATTTTCCACTTTGATTTTGTGATTTTGAGCATCATTCCAACTCCAGACCTCTGTGGGATATTAGTTGTGATTTACGTTGATCATTTTTAGGTTTTATTGTTCTCAACACATTCCACTATGCAATGAATAAAGGTTTACAAATGGAATATTTCATTCAGTGATATCTAGGATTTTAGTGTTCCCTTTATTTTTTGAGCAGTGCATATATTAGATATTTTATTAATGTGAATTAAAAGTTATGTTTTAACTCCAAAAAGTTTAGAGTTCTGCGGTGCGCTGGATCTGTTCTAACAAAGGATCACTGGACATGTGAACATAACCTAAGGCGGATGTCATGCTCCTGGATTCGATCCCTTGAGTTTGTGTTTTATGGTCAGCCTGCCAAGCTACAGGAGACACACCTTTTCTCTTGGTATTTAGGTTCTGATTTTCTGGCTGCAGTCTGCTTAGCTTAACATAGGTGTTTTCATTTGTGTGCCCATCATCTTGTGTGCAGATTTATATTCTGTCCCTGTGCTGGCATTTCCTGCTAGTGATAGATTAATTTGGATGTTCGGACATTCTGTTGATCTTTGGAGTTGGTCTATGAGATTCTATCTAAAGATTTTTGCTTCGCAGTTTCTTTCCACCCATCTTCTGTTTAACTATAGGAAGTAGGCAGTATATTTGTTAACGTTGTATTTGCCTTCTTTGTTTTGTATTTCGTGTTTTACTTTACTCACTCTAGGATCTTTCCTTTGTTCAGCACACGTCTCTTCTTGTAGGTAATTCACAATCTGCTCTACCCTCCGATTCTTTAGGAGGAACGTGAAGCAACCTGTTAGGCCGTTTACGCCAGAGTTGCCATCTTCTAGTCTGTGCTAAGTTCTACCTCTGCACCCGCAGGCGCCACTAAGGACTGTGGAGTCAGGATATCTAGTCTGTACAGGAACTGAGATTCAGTTGCAGTTTTTGGTCAAAGAGTATAACCTATTTTCCAGAGTAAGTTGCTACACAGGCATAGCTATTCTAGGAGCTGTTAGGGGTACTCAGGGTGAGCCATTGTTGTGTGAGGTACCATTGTGTTATCTTAGGGATAGACCAGGGCTTTTACCAGTCTGAATCTGTCAGGTTCAGGCTTTTGTCCACCTGGTTTGTACACGTCTGGTGTGCTTGAACGGTGATAACAGTAGAGTTCACAGGACAGGTAATCATCCAGTAGAAATGGGTCCAGTAAGCAAAAAAAATGGATAGCTATTTAACCGTTTTTCATAAACTTCAAAATGGTAAAAAAAAAAAAAAGATCCAGTTACAATCCGTCATTTCAGTCTTATTCCCGGTCCACAAGCGTGTGTGTGTGTGCGCGTGTGTATATATGTCTATGTATATATATATATATATATACAGTGCCTACAAGTAGTATTCAACCCCCTGCAGATTTAGCAGGTTTAATAAGATGCAAATAAGTTAGAGCCTTCAAACTTCAAACAAGAGCAGGATTTATTAACAGATGCATAAATCTTACAAACCAAAAAGTTTTGTTGCTCAGTTAAATTTTTATAAATTTTAAACATAAAAGTGTGGGTCAATTATTATTCAACCCCTAGGTTTTATATTTTGTGGAATAACCTTTGTTTGCAATTACAGCTAATAATCGTCTTTTCTAAGACCTGATCAGGCCGGCACAGGTCTCTGGAGTTATCTTGGCCCACTCCTCCATGCAGATCTTCTCCAAGTTATCTAGGTTCTTTGGGTGTCTCATGTGGACTTTAATCTTGAGCTCCTTCCACAAGTTTTCAATTGTGTTAAGGTCAGGACACGGACTAGGCCACTGCAACACCTTGATTTTTTGCCTCTTGAACCAGGCCTTGGTTTTCTTGGCTGTGTGCTTTGGGTCGTTGTCTTGTTGGAAGATGAAATGACGACCCATCTTAAGATCCTTGATGGAGGAGCGGAGGTTCTTGGCCAAAATCTCCAGGTAGGCCGTGCTATCCATCTTCCCATGGATGCGGACCAGATGGCCAGGCCCCTTGGCTGAGAAACAGCCCCACAGCATGATGCTGCCACCACCATGCTTGACTGTAGGGTTGGTATTCTTGGGGTCGTATGCAGTGCCATCCAGTCTCCAAACGTCACGTGTGTGGTTGGCACCAAAGATCTCGATCTTGGTCTCATCAGACCAGAGAACCTTGAATCAGTCAGTCTCCAAGTGATCATGAGCAAACTGTAGACGAGCCTTGACATGACGCTTTGAAAGTAAAGGTACCTTACGGGCTCGTCTGGAACGGAGACCATTGCGGTGGAGTACGTTACTTATGGTATTGACTGAAACCAATGTCCCCACTGCCATGAGATCTTCCCGGAGCTCCTTCCTTGTTGTCCTTGGGTTAGCCTTGACTCTTCGGACAAGCCTGGCCTTGGCACGGGAGGAAACTTTCAAACGCTGTCCAGGCCGTGGAAGGCTAACAGTAGTTCCATAAACCTTCCACTTCCAGATGATGCTCCCAACAGTGGAGACAGGTAGGCCCAACTCCTTGGAAAGGGTTTTGTACCCCTTGCCAGCCTTGTGACCCTCCACGATCTTGTCTCTGATGGCCTTGGAATGCTCCTTTGTCTTTCCCATGTTGACCATGTTTGAGTGCTGTTCACAAGTTTGGGGAGGGTCTTAAATAGTCAGAAAAGGCTGGAAAAAGAGATAATTAATACAAACATGTGAAGCTCATTGTTCTTTGTGCCTGAACTACTTCTTAATACTTTAGGGGAACCAAACAGAGTTCTGGTGGGTTGAGGGGTTGAATAATAAATGACCCTCTGAAAAAACTTTTCCCAATTTAAAAAAAAAAATAAACAAAGAAATAACATTCTTTTTTGCTGCAGTGCATTTCACACTGCCAGGCTGATCTACAGTCCAAATGTCACAATGCCAAGTTAATTCCAAATGTGTAAACCTGCTAAATCTGCAGGGGGTTGAATACTACTTGTAGGCACTGTATATATATATATATATATATATATATATATTTATTATAGTACAGACCAAAAGTTAGGACACACCTCATTTAAATATTTTTCTGTATTTTCATGACTATGAAAATTGTACATTCACACTGAAGGCATCAAAACCACCAAGACTACCTCTTGAAGCTCATGAAGAGGATACCAAGAGTGTGCAAAGCAGTCATCAAAGCAAAAGGTGTCTGCTTTGAAGAACCTAGAATATAAGACATATTTTCAGTTGTTTCACACTTTTTTGTTAAGTATATAATTCCACATGTGTTAATTCATAGTTTTGATGCCTTCAGTGTGAATGGACAATATATATATATATATATATATATATATATATATATATATATATATATATATATATATATATATATATAGTTTTTGGCAAAGCCAGCTTACCGCTTTGAGGAAACAGGAATACATCCAACCTATGGTTACAGTTCGCACGGAAAACAGATTGGGACAAGACCACACATGTAAAGAAAAAACTTTTTGTTCCTCCAGCGATCAGTCCAATGGTGGAGTAAAATATATACCTTTTATTTATCCATTAAAAAGTTCCAGATTTCTTCAGTAACAATATTGCATACATTCAATCCCTCATGGACGAGATGTTTCGACACCACGTGTCTTCCTCCAGGTCCAAATGAGTACTCATTATCTGGAACTTTTTAATGGATAAATAAAAGGTATATTTTACTCTACCATTGGACTGATCGCTGGAGAAACAAAAAGTATATAACTTTTATCCAATGTGAACATTTTTTTCTCACTTGTCATCCGTGCAAGCCGTATTTTTCAGCAGCAGCCATTAATAATTTACTAGACCATTTACAGTTACCTATGTTAAATAATTGCAATGTATCCATGAAAGTTGGATGCTATACGTACATCTTTTATGCACACCCATAGACTTGGATGGGTGAGTCTCATCTGATTTACAGAAGAAACTATTGCATGCTGCAATTTTTTTTTTCACATACAGATTCAGTCTGGGGATTTAAAATAAATAGCTCATCGGCACTGTCGCATTGAATAATATTTGCCAGAATGCGGTCCATTTTTTGGTGAACAGCGCTTGGATCAAAAATAAGGTCGTGTGAACGAGCCCTTAGGCTGACTTGACATGTCCAGTAATCATCTGTTTGAAACAGATCCAGTGAACAAAAAGCCAGATCAGTTTCAAAGTGATGCAAAATTGTCCCGTTTCCATCAGTTTGAAATTGATCCAGTTTTATTTGATTTACTGGATACATTTCAAGAGGATGATTGATGGAAATGTGAACTCAACCTAATGCTAAAAAGACAAACAAAGGCTTCCATACCCATTAAGGTACCTTCACACTGAACAACTTAACAACGATATCGCTAGCGATCCGTGACGTTGCAGCGTCCTGGATAGCGATA
Organism: Ranitomeya variabilis; assembly: GCF_051348905.1. Classification (NCBI taxonomy): domain Eukaryota; kingdom Metazoa; phylum Chordata; class Amphibia; order Anura; family Dendrobatidae; genus Ranitomeya; species Ranitomeya variabilis. Next base: position 506,133,080 of record NC_135237.1, read on the forward strand.
TCGTTGTGTTTGACACGCAGCAGCGATCAGGATCCCGCTGTGACATCGTTGGTCGGAGCTAGAAGGCCAGCACCTTATTTCGTCACTGGCTCACCCACTGACATCGCTGAGTCGGCGTGTGTGACGCCGATTCAGCGATGTCTTCACTGGTAACCAGGGTAAACATCGGGTTACTAAGCGCAGGGCCGCGCTTAGTAACCCGATATTTACCCTGGTTACCATTGTAAATGTAAAAAAAAACAAACACTACATACTTACATTCCGGTGTCTGTCGCGTCCCCCGGCGTCCGCTTCCCTGCACTGTGTCAGCGCCGGCCAGCCGTAAAGCAGAGGTGACGTCACCGCTCTGCTTTCCGGCGGCGCTTACACAGGATGCAGGAGGAGTGCAGGGAAGCGGACGCCGGGGGACGTGACAGGCCCCGGAATGTGAGTATGTGGTTTTTTTTTTTTACATTTACAATGGTAACCAGGGTAAACATCGAGTTACTAAGCGCGGCCCTGCGTTTAGTAACCCGATGTTTACCCTGGTTACCCGGGGACTTCGGCATCGTTGGTCGCTGGAGGGCTGTCTGTGTGACAGCTCTCCAGCGACCACACAACGACGAAACAGCAACGCTGCAGCGATCGGCATCGTTGTCTATATCGCTGCAGCGTCGCTTAATGTGACGGTACCATTAGGTAAAAGACAAGTCCACTGAACCCATCGGAACTGGACAACCATCCAACGTGTACGGGGGCCTCCTGATTGTTTTTTGGCATGGAGATACGCCACTTACAGATTATTCTGGGAGAAGCTCTCTCATACAGAACATAGAAACACTTATTCCAACCAAGTGTTAACGTATATGGGAGAGTTGGGAGAGATAACTGTCTGCTGAACAATAGCTGTACTTTTTTTGTTATATAGTAAAGAAAGAACATTTATGTCCAAAATCTTATTCAGAGCGGTCAGTCATGTTCCAATTATATGAAACAAAGCTTGAAAAATCATACTTGTCATTTTCGGCACACCTGTCCATTTAAAGGGAGATTTAATGAACAGTTTGACTGCCCCTTAAAGATTAAATGGTCAATGAAAACAGTTGAAATCCTCTTACAAAATCTAAAGTCTACGGTGAGCATATCCCATTCCTATGAATGTCTCTGTAGAAGGGGAGACACCAATTTAGTCCCGAGATTACTGTGACAATTGAATGGTACAAGACGTATACCATTTAAGCTGCAGGGGAAAACACCTGAAAAGGACACCATCATTACCATCTCTTCCAAATCCCTTATACACACTTGACTCGTGTTTTCAATATAGAGCGTGGGAAGGATGCTTCTTGTGGCATTATCTTGGAAGGCTCGGATACACATTATATGTTAGCAATTCCCGCTGAGATCGGCAGGTTTCCATCTTTAATATACTGTATGTGGAGGCTTTAACACTACTCAAGTCAATGGAATATGCAGTCTAGTGCATTGTTACATATACTTTTCTTGTATATTTTCTCCCCTGCCACGACAGCACCCACTGAGAGAGGGGCTCCGCCCCTAGGAACAGGAAACCCTACGGAGAGATAAAAGGGGCGGTCCCCCTCGCTCCCACAGTTTGGTTTCCTGTTCCTATGGGAATCCACGGAGAAGAGGATGCCTAGCCTGGATGCCGCTTGCGCAGTTTACCTGAGAGGACGGCAAGGGCTCCAGAGCTGGATGCAGCGTCGGGGGTTCCTTTTTTCAGCTTCCCCCCTCTGCTGGCAGGCGCCGTGAGGCCAGAACTGTGGGAGTTACTGGCTCATGGAGATCCACCCGGGAAACGTCTGCGGGACCAAGCGCGACATATGAGGACCGCTTAGGTAAGCGCTTTGGCAGTGTGGAGGTCCACTGTTTCCCCGGGAGGATTGCGGTATCCTCCGGGGTGAGGGAGGAGACAGACGGCACCTGCGCTGATTCCGGTGGCAGCGCAGGCGCATAATGCAGGGCCGCGACCCGGAAGTGGTTAGCACTTCCGGGTTCAACCGGAAGAAGATGGCGGCCCCATATGAAAAGGACGCCGGCGCAATTGCCCCGGCGTCCACAATGGATTCATCGCAGATCCCTGCGATGCTTTCTGTAGAAGACACCGCATCTACCCCACGTACACGTGGCAGCAGCAGTCGCTCTAAGCAGAGCGGATCCTCAAGGAAAAAGTCGGACCAGGCTGGTCCTCCGCCCCGGTCTCCCCCTCGTCAATCGGTACTGTTAAAGCTTCACTGGGGTGAGTGTGCATCTACCCGCATAGGCTGACTATTGTTCCCTCTCCTTCTACACACCCTAGGGAAAGAAAACTGAAAAAACGAAACACAAACAGTGTGCGTTATGTCTCCAGCCCCTCCCAGATAGTTACAAAAAGAGGCTTTGTAAGTTATGTATTGATTCCACCTTGCGGGAGGAAGCCTCAGTTAAATCAGAGGACATCAGACTTATAATTAGACAAGAGTTACAAGCCTTACATAGTTTAGATAAAGAACCGCGTGCCAAGGGTAAAAGAGGATACGAATCCCCTATATCTGATCCATCTTCTGACGTGGAGAAAGCAGACTCTGATATTTCCCACGAATATGTATCCTCTGATGAAGACCAGGATACATGCTTTCCCACCGACAGTATTGACAACCTTGTCAGGTCCGTGTGTAATACGATGGGCATCGAGGATTCTAAAGTCCCCAGAACACAGCAGGATATTATGTTTGCCGGCTTATCGGAAAAGAAAAGGCCTTCTTTTCCGGTGATAGCAGCAATAAAAACTTTAGTCAAAAAAGAGTGGGAAAGCCAGGGCCAAAGAGGGTTACCTCCGTCCTCAAAAAGACGGTATCCCTTCAATGATGAAGAGTTTTCGACATGGACAAAAGCGCCAAAAGTGGACGCTGCGGTAGCATCCACATCCAAAAAATCTTTGCTACCTGTGGAGGATTCAGGCTCATTACAGGACCCGTTAGACCGTAAAGCCGACTCACTATTAAAAAGAGCCTGGGAGTCGTGTACGGGAGCCTTCAGGCCATCTATCTCCGCTACTTGCACCGCTAGGTCCATGTTGGTCTGGCTGAGTGACTTAGAGGAAGGACTTAAAAGTGGTCTTTCTAGAGACAAACTGTTGTCCTCTATACCCTTAATTAGAGGGGCTACAGCTTTCCTGGCGGATTCATCTGCCGACTCTATACGCTTGGCGGCCAAATCGGCAGGTCTCACAAATGCGGCACGTAGAGCCCTATGGCTTAAGGGCTGGAAAGGCGATCCCCAGACGAAGTCCAAATTATGTGGCCTCCCATGTCAGGGAAAGCGTTCCGGAAGCCCATATTTAATAAAAGAAAAGATTTTAAAAACCAAGATCGCTGGACCCCTAGAGACACCAAACAAAGGGGTGCATTCTTTGGGAAGCGCCCTTTTAAAACTGAAGACAAGCCCCGTTAGGGCAGATCTACCTGTGGGAGGTAGATTATCCTCCTTCTCAAACCAATGGAGAAGAATAACATCGAACGTTTGGGCAAATAGTCTCGTCACCTCTGGCTTAAAGTTAAAATTTGCCCGAGTCCCTTCGGACTCATTTCTATTGACTTCTTTAAAGTCACAGTCTCAACAGGAGGCATTACAGCAAGAAGTAATGAATCTTCTATCCAAAGGAGTTTTGGTGGAGGTTCCATTTCTTCAGGAGGGGAAAGGGTTCTATTCCCCGCTATTTCTAATTACAAAACCTGATGGATCATTCAGAACCATCATAAATCTTAAAAAACTGAACACCTTCTTAGAAAATCAAACCTTTAAAATGGAATCTATTCGATCCACCGTAAAACTCCTGTTTCCCCATTGCTTTATGGCGGTTCTGGACTTGAAAGATGCGTATTACCATCTACCAATCTTTAAAGAACATCAACAGTTTCTCCGCGTAGCGGTTGTATTGAATGGATGTATACGGCACTTTCAGTATACGGCAATGCCCTTTGGACTATCAATTGCTCCAAGAGTATTCACTAAACTAATGTCAGAGGTCATGTCATATCTAAGATTAAAAGACACCCTCATAATCCCATACTTAGACGACCTTCTAGTAGTGGGAAGATCCCCCTCACAATGTCGGCAAAGATTATGTCATATGATTTCATCCTTGCAGAACTTAGGATGGTTAATAAATTGGGAAAAATCTAGGCTGATCCCGACTACTCGGCAGGTATTTTTGGGAATTATATTAGATTCTGTAAGTCAAAAATGTTTTCTCCCGGAAGCTAAACAAATAACAGTTAGGAATAAAGTTCAGTCTATACTAGATAAACCTATAATTTCCCTCCGGGAAGGCATGTCCTTACTTGGCTCCTTCACGTCATGTATCCCAGCGGTTCCATGGGCCCAGTTCCACTCGAGGTGCTTACAGTATACAATTTTACATGAGGAGATAAAATTACAAGGGCGATTAGACGGTAAAATTTCCCTTTCTAATGACGTAATCCAATCCCTAACCTGGTGGCTACAACCAGATCATCTAGTTAGCGGGGTTCCCTGGGAGGTTAAACCCTCAAACATAATATTTACGGATGCCAGCCCTCATGGTTGGGGGGCACACTTGGGGGACCAGGTTGTCCAAGGGCTGTGGTCGGTTACGGAATTAGACGACTCGTCTAATAAAAAAGAACTAAAAGCCATCTATCATGCCCTATGTGAATTCCTCCCACAGTTGCACGGAACACATACCAGGGTACTCTCAGACAACATGACATCGGTGGCTTACGTCAACCATCAAGGCGGAACGAGATCAGGCACTCTCATGTCTATAACCGAAAACATCTTGACTATAGCCGAAAAACATCTTCTGTCCTTATCAGCACTTCATGTCCGAGGGATAGACAACGCAAAAGCAGACTTTCTCAGTCGTCATACCCTCCATCAGGGGGAGTGGGTGTTAAATCGTCGGATATTCAAAATGATAACTATAAAATGGGGTATACCCGACATAGATCTCTTCGCTACAAGAGACAACAGGCAAGTAAAAACATTCGCCTCAATGTTCCGAACCGACAACCCCGATGTTCTCGACGCCCTCCAGATTCCGTGGACATTTCAGAAAGCATATGCCTTTCCCCCGATGGTTCTTCTTCCAACGGTAATCAGGAAGATAAGAGAGGACAGAGCGAATATAATCTTAATTGCCCCGTTCTGGCCAAAGAGACCATGGTTTTCCCTGCTCAGAGCCATGTCCATCTCGGATCCATGGATTCTCCCAGAGAATCAAGATCTGCTTTTCCAGGGGCCCTTCAACCACCCTCATGTGAAGGGTCTACGGTTGACAGCCTGGGATTTGAGAGGCAGCTATTAAAGCTAAGGGGCTTCTCTGATAAAGTAATTGATACCCTATTGCTGAGTAGGAAAAGATCCACTACATCAATCTATGTAAAAGTATGGAAGAAATTTTTAAGCCTCTATCCCTCAGCCCTGTCAAAGGAAATTCCAGTCTCTATTATTCTTGAATTTCTCCAAAGAGGACGTGATTTAGGCCTTTCAGTTAATACCTTAAGAGTGCAAGTTTCTGCGTTAGGGGCTTTGTATAGTCACAACGTTGCAGGAGATAGGTGGATATCCAGATTCATTTCAGCCTGCCAGAGAGCAGAACCAGTCCATATTCCCCACTCACCTCCTTGGGATGTTAATCTGGTCCTTGAAGCCTTAACAGATCACCCTTTTGAGCCTCTACATTCTGCTCACATTAAACATGTCTCCCTCAAGACTGCTCTTCTTGTCGCCTTAGTATCGGCAAGAAGGGTAAGTGACATACAGGCACTATCAGTAGATCCTCCATTTATGTCAATATTGCCAGATAGGAAGGGTCTGTTTTCAGGACAATCCTACTTGCCTAAAATGTGTACTAAATTCCATAGATCTCAAGAAATTCTTCTTCCTACCTTCTATAATAACCCTACAAATCAGGAAGAAGAAAAGTACCATACTTTAGATGTGAGAAGGGCTGTGATAACCTATCTAGACAGGACTAGTCCCTGGAGGAAGAGCAGGGCTCTCTTTGTTTCCTTCCAGGGTCAAAGGAAAGGAGCTGGTGTTACAAAAGGCACATTATCCCGATGGATTCGGGAGGCGATATACCTGGCCTATTCGTCTAAAGGGGAAGATCCACCTGAGACTGTAAAGGCACACTCCACCCGGGCGATAGCCATCATCCTGGGCAGAGCGAGGAGAGGTTCCAATAGAACTCATATGTAAGGCCGCAACCTGGTCGTCTCCTACTACCTTCTATAGTCACTATAGACTAGATTTATCTGCCTCCACTGACTTGTGTTTCGGTAGATCAGTTCTTAACACGATAATCCCCCCAAATAACTATCTCTGAAAGTCTCTCAGTGGGTGCTGTCGTGGCGAAGAGAAAACACCGGATTACGTACCGGTAATGCTCTTTTATAGAGCCACGACAGCACCCCTTCACTTCCCTCCCTTATATATTAGTTTGAATATGAGCACGGATAAGGGTGATTGGTTCTTGTAAATATTAGTAGTTAAGATAAAATGATAATATAGAATTGCCTACTAATACTGGTGGGCGGTTCCTCGCAATCTCTGTAACCCAAACTGTGGGAGCGAGGGGGACCGCCCCTTTTATCTCTCCGTAGGGTTTCCTGTTCCTAGGGGCGGATCCCCTCTCTCAGTGGGTGCTGTCGTGGCTCTATAAAAGAGCATTACCGGTACGTAATCCGGTGTTTTGCACATAAAGCAGAACTGTGCCAAAAGGCTGCTGTTCTTTAAGACTAAGTTAGGTTAGCTACTTTGGAAAACTGCCAGGCAAAGTGAAAATAAACCAATTTGTGAAAAATGTTGTTGAAAATACAAGTATTAAAAACCAATAATTCCAGAAACAGAAACAAAGGCTAAAATTGACCCCTGAAGAAGCCATAGTGAAACGCGCGTTGGATATTTGGTGGGTGAGCCCCTTTGTTATTGAATATTTATTTTCATTATCTGTGACCTTTACTGTGGGTTGATTATATTGTCTCTCCATACTAAACACTTTTTGGTAATCATACATTATTGACTATTTATGAGCATGACTTTATAATTTACTATAATTCAGTGTGCTGTGCTCTATACTGATTACATTGGGGTTCCCCACTTTGGCTCACCCTCCAATTTTAGCCTTTGTTTGTGTTGCTGGAATTACTGTTTTTTAATATTTATATTTTCAATAAAGTTTTTGACAAATTGGTTTATTTTCCCTTTGTCCAATTCTCAGTTATTTCTGTTGCATTGGCGCCTTATGACACGGTTACTTAATACCTCCCAGGATAACAATTCTTAGGGTATGTGCACACGTTGCATATTCTCTGCGGATCCGCAGCGTTTTTTGCAGTGCAGTAACGCTGCAGAACCGCAATTGATTTACAGTACAATGTAAATCAATGAGAAAAAAAATGCTGTGCACACTTTGCGGAAAATCCGCTGCGGTTTAAAAGAAGTAGCATAATATATTTATTAGATGGGATAGGTGCGTTCGCAACCCGGGATCCACCGTGCAGGAAAGAACCTGCTGCTAAGTAAGGCGGTGAAGCAAATTAGAATAAACAAACTCTTACTTCACAGAGCCCGTAGTAAAGAGAACGCTGTGCCCTGTTTAGCTCACAGGGGACACAGCTACTGTGTAGAGCCGACAGTGGTCATGCAGTCCAACCAACACGCAGCTCCTCTCCGGTGGAGCCGGAATTCTATCGGCTATTAGCCAGCCCTGAATTCACACATAAACTCCTCATCGGAGGTGCCAGCATTCTAGGGGCTTATTTCAGCCGGGTCCCTGACCACACACACGACCACACTAGCGCTGAGCTTGTACATATTTGACACTAGCGCATGGCCGTGCGGTCATGAGAACCTTATATAGCTGCAGCACCTACAGGACCTTCCAAGAAGGACCAGTGGAAGGCTGCCACAGAACTTGATCAGGTACAGGACCTTCCTGGAGGACCAATGGAAGTTGCTGCAGTACCTGAGCATGTGACCCTTGATCTCCACTGAGAGATCCTACCCTGGGCATGCTCAGTGTGTGCAAAGCAGGACTTAGTCCCAGAAAAGCCTGGTCGCCGCAGATCAGTGCAGGGTACAATAGCAGAGCCTGGAGAGACAGCAGTAACCCTTTGCACAGTATCAGACTCAGTGAGACGCTGGGACCGACGTCTCCGCTGAGCAGGCTCCACTGCGGCCGATGCAGAATGGGAGACCGCAGCAGACACGGCTCGAGATTCCCCCTGTGCAGCAGCGGGAACTCGACTCCTAACAGCATGTCACTTCTTTTTTGTGAATCTGCAGCGTTTTTGTACCCATTCCATTATAGAAAACCGCAGGGGTAAAAAACACAGCAAATCCGCAAGAAAACCGCAGCAAAAACGCACAAAAAAACGCTGCGAAACCGCACAAAAAAACGCAGGTGCGTTTTCTGCCAAGAGAGACAGAATCCGCACCAGAAATTCCTAAGCCTAATCCGCAACGTGTGCACATAGCCTTTGTTGTTTTTTTTGCAACAGCTATTTCAGTTTCATATATCTAATAACTGTTGGACACAGTAATGTTTCTGCCTTGAAATGAGGTTCATTGTACTAACAGAAAATGTGCAATCTGCATTCAAACAAAATTTGACAGGTGCATAAGTATGGGCACCCTTATCATTTTCTTGCTTTAAATACTCCTACCTACTTTTTACTGACTTACTAAAGCACTTTTTTTGGTTTTGTAACCTCATTGAGCTTTGAACTTCATAGCCAGGTGTATGCGATCATGAGAAAAGCTACTTAAAGTGGCCACTTGCAAGTTGTTCTCCTGTTTGAATCTCCTCTGAAGAGTGGCATCATGGGCTCCTCAAAACAACTGTCAAATGATCTGAAAACAAAGATTATTCAACATAGTTGTTCAGGGGACGGATACAAAAAGCTGTCTCAGAGATTTAACCTGTCAATTTCCACTGTGGGAACATAGTAAGGAAATGGAAGAACACAGGTACAGTTCTTGTTAAAGCCAGAAGTGGCAGGCCAAGAAAAACATCAGAAAGGCAGATAAGAATGGTGAGATCAGTCAAGGACAATCCTCAGACCACCTCCAGAGAGCTGCAGCATCAACTTGCTGCAGATGGTGTCACTGTGCATCGGTCAACTATACAACGCACTTTGCACAAGGAGAAGCTGTATGGGAGAGTGATGCGAAAGAAGCCGTTTCTGCAAGCACGCCACAAACAGAGTCGGCTGAGGTATGCAAAAGCACATTTGGAGAAGCCAATTTCTTTTTGGAAGGTCCTGTGGACTGATGAAACCAAGATTGAGTTGTTTGGTCATACAAAAAGGCGTTATGCATGGCGGCAAAAAAACACAGCATTCCAAGAAAAACACTTGCTACCCACAGTAAAATTTGGTGGAGGTTCCATCATGCTTTGAGGCTGTGTGGCCAATGCCGGCACCGGGAATCTTGTTAAAGTTGAGGGACGCATGGATTCCTCTCAGTATCAGCAGATTCTTGACAATAATGATCATGAATCAGTGACAAAGTTGAAGTTACGCAGGGGATGGATCTTTCAGCAAGACACTGATCCAAAACACCGCTCCAAATCTACTCAGGCATTCATGCAGAGGAACAATTACACTGTTCTGGAATGGCCATCCCAGTCCCCAGACCTGAATATCATTGAACATCTGTGGGATCATTTGAAGAGGGCTGTCCATGCTCGGCGACCATCAAACTTAACTGAACTGGAATTGTTTTGTAAAGAGGAATGGTCAAAAATACCTTCATCCAGGAACTAATTAAATCTACAGGAAGCGACTAGAGGCTGTTATTTTTGCAAAAGGAGGATCTACTAAATATTAATGTCACTTTTCTGGTGAGGTGCCCATACTTATGCACCTGTCAAATTTAGTTTGAATGCAGATTGCACATTTTCTGTTAGTACAATAAACCTCATTTCAAGGCAGAAACATTACTGTGTCCAACAGTTATTAGATATATGAAACTGAAATAGCTGTTGAAAAAAAAACAATTGTTATAAAACATTAAGCTTAAGATTAATAGGGGTGCCCAAACATATATATATATATATATATATATATATATATATATATATATATATATATATATATACACACACACATACACACACATCTCTGGCAAAAATTAAGAGACCACCACATCAAAACCCTGTCATGGGCAGCCCGATCTTCAGACCTGAACCCCATTGAAAATCTATGGAATCAAGTGGATGATGGATAGTCACAAGCCATCATTCAAAGAAGAACTGCTTAAATTTTTGCGCTAGAAGCAGTGTGAAAGACTGGTGGAAAGAATGCCAAGACGCATGAAAGCGGTGATTGAAAATCACGGTTATTCCACAAAATATTGATTTCTGAACTCTTCCTTAATTAATATGCAAACTGCCTCTTCAGAGAAAAAAAGAGGACTTAAACTCTATAGCGCCACCTGTTGGAAGTAGCGATCCTACAGGTCACAATCAGCCCTTTAACGAGTTTTGCAATATGACTTAGGATAAAAGCCAAATCAGTCTCTCAATTTGCAGACACAGTGTTTTGGGCTGTTGGCCCTCGTCAGTGCTAAGCATGAGACCTGATTTGGCTAGGTGAGAGGCTCTGGACTCTGGTCTAAGGAATAAGGTTTCCATGTGGAGAGTGACATACCAGCAGTAGTTTGTCAAGGTAAGGAGGCTTATTCGCCGTGCAATGCTCCTCTGGGAAATTTAATATGCAAATTGCCCCTTCAGAGAAAAAGAGTTGAATTAAAACATTAGTATTGTTTTTTCTAAATGATTATGAACTTGTATTCTTTGCATTATTTGAGGGCTGAAAGCACTGTTTGTTTGTTTTTAATTTTGACCATTTTTCTTTGTCAGAAAAAAAATACAAAATTTATCGCTTGGAAATTTGGAGTCATATTGTCAGAAATGTATAGAATAAAAGAACAATTTACATTTTACTCAAAAGTATACCTATAAAGAGAAAAATCAGACAAACTGAACATTTTGCAGTGGTCTCTTAATTTTTGCCAGAGGTGTGTGTGTGTGTGTGTGTGTGTGTGTGTGTGTGTGTGTGTGTGTGTGTGTGTGTGTGTGTATGTATGTATGTATGTATGTATGTATGTATGTATGTATGTATATTATATATATTCATGCTCAAAATAACAAAAAATCTGATATCACGGTTTCCTATGGGGTTAGTTCACAGTCCATTGGTATTATGTCACGCCGAGCCGGATAGAGAAATGCTACATGAAAGTTCTCTGTCTGCTGATTGATGCTGGACAAACAGTTTGGCTATACAGGCTTAGGCAAAAAATTTAAAAAATCCTGTTTAGCCACAAATAACATGTGGAACTAACCCTAAATAGGTGACCGCTCTAAGAGTTTGTGCACATGATCATATTATCGGTCCGAGTGCGTCCTGACATAACATCGGATTGCACCTGGATCAATTTAACGCACATGTTTAATTTGTTCCTTGGACAGACTCAGTGTGAGGGAGACAAAATCCCCCACCAAAAAAAAAAAAAAATCACAGAATGCCAAAGTTTGATCCGATATTTGGAGCATTCTGAGCCATGCAAGTCAACGAGTCCGTGGAAACCATCTACTGGAAGATGCGCCTATTCTGGCACTTGGCCTCTCTCTTCCCACTCCCGTGTAGCGGTGGGATATGGGGTAATGAAGGGTTAATGTCACCTTGCTATTGTAAGATGACATTAAGCCAGGTTAATAATGGAGAGGCGTCAATTATGACACCTATCCATTATTAATCCAATTGTATGAAAGGGTTAAAAACACACACACATTATTAAAAAGTATTTTAATGAAATAAACACACAGGTTGTTTTAATATTTTATTGCTCTCTCAATCCACCTGAAGACCCTCGCTCTGAAAAATAATAAACCAACAATATACATACCTTCAGATGAACTGTCACGTCCCACGAAGTAAATCCATCTGAAGGGGTTAAATCATTTTACAGACAGGAGCTGTGCTAAAGCACTTGCTCGTGCCTGTAAACCCCGGGTGCTGAAAGGAAAGCTGGGTGATCTGTACTTACCTTGAGTTGCGGTGATGCGCCCTCTGCTGGATGTCCTCATATGAACTCGAGCGTGGGAACTTTTTCAAGGCTTTTTCTTGCCTTGCGCAGGCGTGTACTATGGAGGACAGAGAATGAACTTCAATCCCATATTGCAGCCAGCATGCAGCCAGCGGGTAAGGAAAGGGTGAATCAAACACCCGTAAACCCCGCCCCTATGGCTAAAGATTGTTCCCTCCAAATTCAGGTGACAGTGTCCCTTTAACTTTTTTTTTTTTTTTTTACTTCTGCCATGCTTCAATAGCCTCCATGGGAGGCTAGAAGCTGGCACAACTCGATCGCCTCTGCTACATAGCAGCGATCATCAGTTGCGAGCAGGGACCTCACTCCTAATGTCACTGTTTAAATTGTCTTAACTTGTATTGAATTTGTCTGTACATTTCCCGCTTAATTGTAAAGTGCTGCGGAATATGTTGGCGCTATATAAATAAAAATTATTATTATGCAGCAGAAATGCAGGTGTGCTATGAGCGCCGACCACAGGGTGGCGCTCACAGCTACCGGGGATCAGTAACCATAGAGGTCTCAAGGACCTCTATGGTTACTATACAGAAGCATCGCTGACCCCCGATCATGTGACGGGGGTCAGCGATGCGCTCATTTCCGGCCGCCTGGCCGGAAGCGCCGGTTAAATGCCGCTGTCTGTGTTTGACAGCGGCATTTAACTAGTTAATAGCGGCGGGTGAATCGCAATTTCACCCGCCGCTATTGCGGCACATGTCAGCTGTTCAAAACAGCTGACATGTCCCGGCTTTGATGCGGGCTCACCGCCGGAGCCCGCATCAAGGCGGGGGTTCTGACCTCGGACGTACTATCCCGTCCGAGGTCAGAAAGGGGTTAAGTGATATCAGTTGTCGGGCAGCGCGAACTGCGCATGCCCAAGGCAGAATATGACCGCACAGGCGCCTGGACAACTGAATAACGCTGAGGAGGCGGTGCCCTTCTCGCAGAGTGACGACAGGGAGGAGTTTGCATGAGGGGGAAAAGACCTGCCTTCCTGGAAATTTCACAGGTATGAAGGACCAAATTCAAAAGCGATTATTTCTGCAGTGCAGCGAACAATAACTAAAAGAGCCACCTTGTCAGAATGCAGCATTAGTGCTGCACAAGGTGGCTCTTTTAGTTACAAACGCCTGAGGGGGGTGACAGGTTCCCTTTAAATAAAATGGATCCAGCTTCAATCATTTATTTTTAAGCTGGACAAAAAAAGCTGTCTGCACACCATTTTTGTCTTGCTAAGGATAACTGATTGAAATGGATCCAGCAGAAAACTCTGGAAAATTGTACCCAAGGCCCCAAGTTAAATGCTCGTCCTCTACTCCATTCATTCATTGCAAAAAAAAATGCATTGTATTTTTTCCCATTCATTTAAATCAGTGAAATATGGTGAAAAAAAAAGACAGAATTGACATGCCGCAGATTTTTTTTTTTTTTTTTTTTAAAAACTTTGATGGTTCAAATTCACAAGAACATTTTTTTTTTATAAAAATCAGTGTAAGATTTGATAGTACTTTAAAATGCTGCGTTTGTTTTACTCGTGAAAAGTGCGCAGAAAAAAATTGGGCAAAAACCCAGTGTATGGTCAAGCCTTGCATGCTCCCATCACTGTCACTGAAGCAAGTGCACTGTCTGAACTTTTATCAATTAACTCTTAACTGATCAGTTAAAAAAATGGATGAAACTCTGAACACTGAAGTACAAAAGTATGTCTTCTGTGTTTCATCGTCAGGCTCTGAGTACCACAAACTGGAGATGCAAATTCGTTTTTATAATGGATGTGTGTGAGGATTAGGCCGGGGGTCACACTAAACACATGGAAAATCAGTCCGAGTCTCCCTGCTGAGCGTCGCACAAGTGTTCTCCGTATGGCTGTCCGTGTGTAATGCGTTTGCAATGCGATGATGTGATTTTCTCGCACCATGTATCTGTATGGCATGGGCATGGCTTTACATTTCTCACTGATTTTCCTCATTGAATTTAATGGCTCAATGGGCTGAAATGAGGAAAATGTGTGCGTATTTCTCGCAAGTCACACGGATGGTCTGTGTGGTGTCTGAGTTTTCCTCACACCCATAGACTTGTATTGACGAGACTCAGCTGATATACGCATACAGTTGCAGCATGCTGCGATTTTACACGCACGTCGAATACGCCTGAGAAAAAGACACGGTGACGTGAGCTGCCCCATAGATTAACAGTGGTCCAAGTGAAATGCGATGTTTTCTCACATAGCACTCATCCGTATTCTACGGTAGTGTGACCTCGTCCTTAATAAAACTCTACAGGTCTTCAACTGATAACAGAAAGATCAGGTGGCAGTTGATGGGAAAAAAAAAAATGTCTGCAACTGTAAGTTTTAGCAATGCTGGTTATCAAAAATAGAGCGGTCTCCATGCAGTTTTTTTAAATTATTTAAATAAATAAAAAAATAGTGTGGGTTCCCTCCCATTTTTCACAACCAGACAAACTAAAGCAGACAACTGGGGGCTGGTATTCTCTGGCTGGTAAGGGGCCATTGATTTTTGCCCCCAGCCACCCCAGCGAGTGCATCTATTAGATGCACCAATTCTGGCACTTTGCCTAACTCTTCCCACTTGCCCTGTGGCGGTGGCAAGTGGGGTTAATATTTGTGGAGTTAATGTCACCTTTGTATTGTCCGGTGACATCAAGCCCACGGGTTAGTAATGGAGAGGCATATAAAACCTTTAGCTAGGCTGGTTGTAAAAAAAATGGGATGGGGGGGGGGGGGTGGAGAAGCCACGCCGTTTTTTAGGAAAGATAATTATTTATGTTTTCACTCTCCTTTCCTTCCACGAATCTGACAGAAACTGGATGTGATTGGTCAGCCACAGATCTCACTTCCTCTGATGTCTGTTACTGGAACAGCATCAGCATCACAGGTGAGTGTAAGTGTTATTTTAATCGGGCAAAGATTGTGAGTGAGACTGGGCTGTCTGAGTAGTGGACAACCCCTTTATTGCCTATATCGACAGGTTTGACCAACAGACAACTAATCTTCAGGCTATATTTCCATTAGGCTCGGATTGCCAATCGTTTTTGTCCCCCGAGATAAGCTGTAGTGAGACATGTCTGAAGGCACCTTAATATAGGGAACACAGGAGCGCTTGGCGGAATAAGTGCATGGGAGAGATGGCCAAAGCATCGTTCAACTGACAGCCATCTAACGTGTATGGCTGATTTTAGGTAGAAACTTCTGATTTGTTATCTTCTTCACAGACCTTGGTAAATCTGAGTTCTCGCTTTCATTAAAAATGTGATTAAACACAAAATGGCTTCAAAAGCTCAGACCAGTGTGAAGGGCAGGCCCCTATCTGTAATACAATGGGCTCTTGTGCGCCTCCAGATAACATGGAAATGAAATTAGTCCCAAGCCCTAGTAATAAAAAAAAAAAGGCCATCCACAAATGCCTTTTGTCTTCTCCTTAACCCTATCAGTGCTGACCCCGAGCACAATGTATAGGAAACAGGATTTAAAATAATAATGAATGGAACGACAGGAGCAAGCACCACTTTAACAATGACATCTTGTGTGCTATGAACAGAGCATCTCATAAAGGCCTAAGTGACCTGTAGCTGTCCAGATGCTAAGAGGCTACAAATTCGTCCATATCAGGGGTACAAAAATGCAAAATGACCTTACCTGATATTTCCTGAGGGACCGATCTAAAATTAAGAATATTTCTGGTAGATATAACAGTGTCTCATTGCCCCATTATAGTTCACGTCTACGAGGCCTTCATATTACCCTGATCATATTTAATTTTTTCATTGCTAGTGATTTAAGCTGCCTCCTATAAAATACTAAATTATACCGCTACAGAAAAAAAGTTAATAAAGTTCTCTAAAAGTTTATAAAGGTAGTGTCTAATAATCTATATAATAACAAAGAGAAATACATATAGCAAAATTAGATTTTATTATATAAATATACTATGACGACAGCAAAGTACGCACCCCTGGGTGTCACTTACCTTGTGTGAATCACTCCATGCACTGGCTATGCCTGTGCTATTTTCATGAGGGTCTGCCAATGTAAGGTTTGCAGGTAGGGAAGCCATTGATTCCATATTAGCCACTTTCCCTTAGAGAGGGATAAAGGGGCAGATTGATTAACAGTTCATAGAAAGTTGGCATCAGTTTGTGTAGGGCTGGCATCAGACCCTGGCAGGGTGTGGATGATCACAGCTGGTGCACAGTGCTACTGGCTTTGTTGGCAAGCTGATATTCCCAGTGTGCAGTCACTTCCTACCCCAGGAGGGTGTGTGAGCAATCTCTCAGTCCACACCCCTTGTTCATAGCAGCTTTGCAAACAGCTCTTGTCAGAGTCTGCTGGGGAAAAGTGAAATATTAGTCAGTGTCACAATCCCCATGTGAGTGCTGGTGGGAAGCTTTCATAGCTGTGCTACAAGTGGGACAGACTCTGGAAGAGACAATGCCATGAGCAGCTGCAGCAGTCCCTAGTTCTCCTCCATATCCCTCTGTACACTTCAAGTTGCTGCATTTTTTTAATTAAGTTTTTATTGCTGTTTTTTTTTTACCTCAAAACATTACAGATACATCTTACTTTAGAGTATATTGTCAAATATATATCTTCATACTTTGGAGGTTTATTTATTTTTTTGCATGTTTACTTTTTACTTTTTTTCAAAATTCAGTAAAATAAGTTACTTTTGTTAAATTTGAGTCTGTTTTTTTTTACATGCATTTTTATTGCGTTTTTAATGCTGCCCTTTTTTTTATCTCTTGGCGTAATGTTATAAACCAAGTTGCTTTGTTCTCCATACTTCCTAGTATTTGGCTTCGATAAAACTTGATTGATACAGTCATGTGCTGATTACATGTGATTTACATGTGTCTATTATCCGTCTTATCCGCCACAGATTTGCACTAAAAACACTGTGCATTTTTTACCTGCGGATTTAGCATGTTTTATGCACTTTAATTGCCAGCCAGCAAATTGGTGCGAGTCTGGAAACATGAATCAATTTCACAGCAGGAGCGCTCATCTCCCACAAATATGCTCATCAGCCACAATGTGCAGTATGGATTCAATAGAAAGTTTATGACTCACTATTAGGCTGCCGTCACACTATCAGTATTTGGTCAGTATTTTACATCAGTATTTCTAAGCCAAAACCATGAGTGGGTGATAAATGCAGAAGTGGTGCATATGTTTCTGTTATACTTTTCCTCTATTTGTTCCACTCATGGTTTTGGCTTACAAATACTGATGTAAAATACTGATCAAATACTGCTAGTGTGACGGCAGCCTTAGGCCAGTCTCACACGTCCAGATAATTCCGGTACCGGAAAAATCGGTACCGGAGTTTATCCGTGTCCCTGTGTCCATGAGCTCACGTGGCACATCAGTGTGGCACACGTGCGGCAGCCGTGTGCCGCCCGTGTGCCGACTGGGTACCACACGGACCGTGCAGGAGACAGCGCTAGAGATAAGCGCTGTCCCCTGCATCTGGTGCTGAAGCCGGAATTCATTCCTTCTTCCCAGCAGCGTTCGCTGGAGAGAAGGAATGAAAAATCATTGGGTTTTTTTGTGGTTAAAATAAAGATCCTTGTCACCACCCCCCTCCCACCTCCTGTGCGCCTGCCCGCTGGAAATAAAATACTCGCTCAGCTCCCTCGATGCTTCCTCTCAGCGTCGCAGCTTCTTCCTGTATGAGCGGTCACGTGGTACCGCTCATTACAGTGATGAATATGCAGCTCCACCCCTATGGGAGGATCTTTATTTTAACCACAAAAAAAAAATAAAAAAACAATGATTTTTCATTCGTTCTCTCCAGCGAATGCTGTTGGAGAGAAGAAATGAATGGCGGCTTCAGCATCACAAGCTGGGGGGACAGCGCTTACTGTAGCGCTGTCTCCTGCACAGCACACGGACGGCACACGGACAGCATCCGTGTGCAGTACGTGTTTTACACGGACCCATTGACTTTAATGGGTCCGTGTGATCCGTGCGCTCCCACGAACACTGACATGTCTCCGTGTTTTTCAAACGGACACACGGTCTGTGAAAACATGCTGACATGTGCAGAGACACATGTCTACGTGAGTCAGGATCTCCGGTACGTGAGAAAACTGTCACCACACGTATCGGAGCCACTGACGTGTGAAACAGGCCTTAGGCTGGAGTCACACACAACGTATAAAAATACGGTCCATTTTTTTGCAGACCAGATACGCAGAAATGTGCCCTGAACAGTGACCCGTATGTCATCCGTAGGCAAGCTGTGGCTGCGTATTTTACGCATGTAAACCTCTGTATGGCATCCGTAAGGCGAGATTTTCTCACCGGCTTGCAAAATGGACATAGAATGGATCCATGGGCTCAAATATTCGTGAAAACATATATACAGTCTATAAATTTATATATATATATATATATATATATATATATATACTGTATGTCAGTGAGACATATATATATATATATATATATATATATATATATATATATATATATATATATATATATATATATATATATATATATATATAGTACAGACCAAAAGTTTGGACACACCTTCTTCTCATTTAAAGATTTTTCTGTATTTTCATGACTATGAAAACTGGACGTTCACACTGAAGGCATCAAAACTATGAATTAACACATGTGGAATTATATTCTTAACAAAAAAGTGTGAAACAACTGAAATTATGTCTTATATTCTAGGTTCTTCAAAGTAGCCACCTTTTGCTTTGCACACTCTTGGCATTCTCTTGATGAGCTTCAAGTTGTAGTCACAGGGAATGGTTTTCACTTCACAGGTGTGCCCTGTCAGGTTTAATAAGTGGGATTTCTTGCCTTTTAAATGGGGTTGGGACCATCAGTTGTGTTGTGCAGAAGTCTGGTGGATATACAGCTGATAGTCCTACTGAATAGACTGTTAGAATTTGTATTATGGCAAGGAAAAAGCAGCTACGTAAAGAAAAACGAGTGGCCATCATTACTTTAAGAAATGAAGGTCAGTCAGTCCAAAAATTGGGTAAACTTTGAAAGTGTCCCCAAGTGCTGTGGCAAAAACCATCAAGTGCTGCAAAGAAACTGGTTCACATGAGGACCGCCCCAGGAAAGGAAGGAAGGAAAGGAAGACCAAGAGTCACCTCTGCTTCTGAGGATAAGTTTATCCGAGTCACCAGCCTCAGAAATCGCAGGTTAACAGCAGCTCAGATTAGAGACCAGTTCAATGCCACACAGTGTTCTAGCAGCAGACACATCTCTGCAACAACTGTTAAGAGGAGACTTTGTGCAGCAGGCCTTCATAGTAAAATAGCTACTAGGAAACCACTGCTAAGGACAGGCAACAAGCAGAAGAGACTTGTTTGGGCTAAATAACACAAGGAATGGACATTAGACGAGTGGAAATCTTTGCTTTGGTCTGATGAGTCCAAATTTGAGAACTTTGGTTCCAACCACCGTGTCTCTGTGCAATGCAGAAAAGGTGAACTGATGGACTCTACATGCCTGGTTCCCACCGTGAAGTATGGAGGAGGAGGTGTGATGGTGTGGGGGTGATTTGCTGGTGACACCGTTGGGGATTTATTTAAAATTGAAGGCATACTAAACCAGCATGGCTACCACAGCATCTTGCAGCGGCATTCTATTACATCTGGTTTGCGTTTAGTTGGACCATCATTTATTTTTCAACAGGACAACGACCCCAAACACACCTCCAGGCTGTGTAAGGGCTGTTTGACCAAGAAGGAGAGTGATGGGGTGCTACGCCAGATGACCTGGCCTCCACAGTCACCAGACCCGAACCCACTCGAGATGGTTTGGGGTGAACTAGACCGCAGAGTGAAGGCAAAAGGGCCAACAAGTGCTAAGCATCTCTGGAAACTCCTTCAAGATTGTTGGAAGACCATTCCCGGTGACTACCTCTTGAAGCTTATCAAGAGAATGCCAAGAGTGTGCAAAGCAGTCATCAAAGCAAAAGGTGGCTACTTTGAAGAACCTAGAATATAAGACATAATTTCAGTTGTTTCACACTTTTTTGTTAAATATATAATTCCACATGTGTTAATTTTTAGTTTTCATGCCTTCAGTGTGAATGTGCAATTTTCATAGTCATGAAAATACAGAAAAATCTTTAAATGAGAAGGTGTGTCCAAACTTTTGGTCTGTACTGTATATATATTTAATACCGAGCTAGATAGCAGAAAAGCCGGTAATTCAATTGCCGGCTTTTGCTATCTCCTTCTCAAACCCGACAGGATGTGAGACATGGTTTACATACAGTAAACCATTTCATATCCCTTACTTTTTGACATATTCCTCACTAATAATGTTAGAAGTGTCTGTGTGCAAAATTTGGGAGCTCTAGGTGTTAAAATAAAAGGTTAGATCACGGAAAAAACTGGCGTGGGCTCCCGCGTAATTTTCTCCACCAGAGTGGGAAAGCCAGTGACTGAGGGCAGATATTAATAGCCTAGAGAGGGACCATGGCTATTGCCCCCCGTGGCTAAAAACATCTGCCCCCAGCCACCCCAGAAAAGGCACATCTGTAAGGTGCGCCTATTCCGGCACTTAGCCACTCTTCCCACTCCCGAGTAGCGGTGGGATATCGGGTAATAAGGGGTTAATGTCACCTTGCTAATGTAAGGTGACATTAAGCCGGGTTAAAAATGGAGAGATATCAATAAGACACCTATCCATTATTAATCCAATAGTAATAAAGGGTTAATAATACACACACACATTATGTGTATTTTAATGAAATAAATACACAGATGGGGTTGTAAAATCTTTATTGTATGCTTAATCCACCTGAAGACCCTCATTCTGTAAAAGAAAAAAAGCAGAAAAAAGCAACAATATCCCTTACTTCTCCGGCATTCAGTCATGTATCACGATGTAAATGCATCTGAAGGGGTTAAATAATTTTACAACCAGGAGCCTGCTAATGCAGCTGCTACTGGCTGTAAAAACTGGGGAATGAATGGAATGCAGGGGAACATAGCTTCGTAGACTTGCCGTGATGCGCCCCATGGTGGCATAAATTCATATGAACCCTAGCGTGGGAATTTTTCTGAATATTTTCCCACGCTAGAGTTCATATGAGTTTATGCCACCAGGGGGCGCATCACCGCAAGTCTACAAAGCTACGTTCCCCTGCATTCCATTCATTCCCCAGTTTTTACAGCCAGGGGCAGCTGCAATAGCAGGCTTCTTGTTGTAAAATTATTTAACCCCCTTCAGATGGATTTACATCGTAGGACATGACTGTACGGTGTAGGGCGGACAGTTATGGGATATTGTTGCTTTTTTATTTTCCCTTTTTTTCAGATGACAAGGGTCATCAGTTGGATTGAGAGTACAATAAAGATGTTAAAACCCCATGTGTATTTATTTCATTAAAATACTTTATTCATAACGTGTGTGGTTTTTAACCCTTTATTACTATTGGATTAATAATGGATAGGTGTCTTATTGACATCTCTCCATTATTAACCTGGCTTAATGTCACCTTACATTAGCAAGGTGACATTAACCCCTTATTACTCCATATCCCACGGCTACAGGGGAGCGGCAAGAGAGTGGCTAAGTTCCAGAATAGGCGTATCTTACAGATGTGCCTTTTCTGCGGTGGCTGGAGGGAGGTGTTTTTAGCCGGGGGGGGGCAAAAACCATGGTCCCTGGCTAGGCTATTAATATCTGCCCTCAGTCACTGGCTTTCCCACTCTGGCGGAGAAAAGTGCGCGTGAGCCCACACCAGTTTTTTCCATGATTTAACCCTTTATTTTAACACCTAGAGCTCCCAAATTTTTCACACAGACACTTCTAACATGATTAGTGAGGAATATGTAAAAAAATAAGGAATATGAAATGGTTTACTGTCTGTAAACCATGTCTCATATCCTGTTTGATAAGTTTGATAAGGAGATAGCAAAAACCGGCAGTTGAATTGCCGGCTTTTCTGCTATCTAGCTCTGTATTAAATATAAACATGTATGTATATATATATATATATATATGTGTGTGTGTGTCAATTATATATATATATATATATATATATATATATATATATATATATATATATATATATACAGTGGGGCAAAAAAGTATTTAGTCAGTCAGCAATAGTGCAAGTTCCACCACTTAAAAAGATGAGAGGCGTCTGTAATTTACATCATAGGTAGACCTCAACTATGGGAGACAAACTGAGAAAAAAAATTCCAGAAAATCACATTGTCTGTTTTTTTTATCATTTTATTTGCATATTATGGTGGAAAATAAGTATTTGGTCAGAAACAAACAATCAAGATTTCTGGCTCTCACAGACCTGTAACTTCTTCTTTAAGAGTCTCCTCTTTCCTCCACTCATTACCTGTAGTAATGGCACCTGTTTAAACTTGTTATCAGTATAACAAGACACCTGTGCACACCCTCAAACAGTCTGACTCCAAACTCCACTATGGTGAAGACCAAAGAGCTGTCAAAGGACACCAGAAACAAAATTGTAGCCCTGCACCAGGCTGGGAAGACTGAATCTGCAATAGCCAACTAGCTTGGAGTGAAGAAATCAACAGTGGGAGCAATAATTAGAAAATGGAAGACATTCAAGACCACTGATAATCTCCCTCGATCTGGGGCTCCACGCAAAATCCCACCCCGTGGGGTCAGAATGATCACAAGAACGGTGAGCAAAAATCCCAGAACCACGCGGGGGGACCTAGTGAATGAACTGCAGAGAGCTGGGACCAATGTAACAAGACCTACCATAAGTAACACACTACGCCACCATGGACTCAGATCCTGCAGTGCCAGACGTGTCCCACTGCTTAAGCCAGTACATGTCCGGGCCCGTCTGAAGTTTGCTAGAGAGCATTTGGATGATCCAGAGGAGTTTTGAGAGAATGTCCTATGGTCTGATGAAACCAAACTGGAATTGTTTGGTAGAAACACAACTTGTCGTGTTTGGAGGAAAAAGAATACTGAGTTGCATCCATCAAACACCATACCTACTGTAAAGCATGGTGGTGGAAACATCATGCTTTGGGGCTGTTTCTCTGCAAAGGGGCCAGGACGACTGATCCGGGTACATGAAAGAATGAATGGGGCCATGTATCGTGAGATTTTGAGTGCAAACCTCCTTCCATCAGCAAGGGCATTGAAGATGAAACGTGGCTGGGTCTTTCAACATGACAATGATCCAAAGCACACCGCCAGGGCAACGAAGGAGTGGCTTCGTAAGAAGCAATTCAAGGTCCTGGAGTGGCCTAGCCAGTCTCCAGATCTCAACCCTATAGAAAACCTTTGGAGGGAGTTGAAAGTCCGTGTTGCCAAGCGAAAAGCCAAAAACATCACTGCTCTAGAGGAGATCTGCATGGAGGAATGGGCCAACATACCAACAACAGTGTGTGGCAACCTTGTGAAGACTTACAGAAAACGTTTGACCTCTGCAACAAAGGATATTTTACAAAGTATTGAGATGAAATTTTGTTTCTGACCAAATACTTATTTTCCACCATAATATGCAAATAAAATGATAAAAAAAACAGACAATGTGATTTTCTGGAATTTTTTTTCTCAGTTTGTCTCCCATAGTTGAGGTCTACCTATGATGTAAATTACAGACGCCTCTCATCTTTTTAAGTGGTGGAACTTGCACTATTGCTGACTGACTAAATACTTTTTTGCCCCACTGTATCTACCTATTCTATGTGTAAACATTTATTTTAGCTATTCTAACCTGTCAGTGTGATTTTACTGTACACCGCACTGAATTAACGGCTTTTCTATAGAACACCGATGCGTATTTCTCGCAAGTCATGGTCCGTGTGTAATCCGTATTTTTCTCGCTCCCATAGACTTTCATTGTCGGATATTTTGCGAAATACGCTGACAAACGCAGCATGCTGCGATTTTCTCAGCCCGTAAAATATGGCCGAGAAATATACAGGCAGATAGGAGCTGCCCCATAGAGAAACATTGGTCAATGTGCAATGCATTGTTTTTGCGCCTCTCATACGTCCGTATTCCTCTCTAGTGTGACCCCGGCCTTAACCGAACACTGTTCTGTGTACGCGCAGGACAGGAGTTAGGGGCAGGCAAACTAGGCATTTGCCTAGGGACCACACTACCCCAGGGGCCTCCAGCCAGTGGCATGCCACTAGTAACTGCAGACCACGCTGTGGGGCCAGTGAGTTAGTGGTCCCTGGTGCCAATGCCCTTCTCCCCGCATTCAACTGAATCAGCAACAAAGATGCTGATACAGTTGAAAGCAATGATGGAGGAGAGAGCGTCAGCTGATGCTTCCTGTCCCATCATCCCCACCTCAGCCTCTAATGCAGCAGGCGCAATGATGTCACTTCATCGCACACCATGCTATGCCAGCCAGTGGAGCTGCTGAGGTGAGGAGACACATTGCAGAGACCAGAGCAGTGGGGGAACAAGGAGAGGTAAGTATTGTAGTTATTTACCTTTTTAATAAGAGAGTACATGGTGGCCATAATACTGGAGGACTATGGGATTGCATTATACTCCTGTGGGGGCTTCATTATACCCCTGTGGGGCCTGCATTATGCTCCTGTGGGGGCTGTATTATCCTCCTGTGGGGGCCATATTATACCCCTGAGGAGTCTGCATTATACTCCTATGCGAGCTGCATTATACTCCTGCGGGGGTTGCATTATACTCCTGCGGGGGTTGCATTATACTCCTGTGGGGGCCACATTATACCCCTGTGGAGGCTGCATTATACGTCTGTGTGGGCTGCATTATACCTCTGTGGGGGCTGCATTATACCTCTATCAGGGCTGCATTATACTTCGGTCGGGGCTGTATTATACCCCTGTGGGGGCTGCATTATACCCCAGTGGGGACCGCATTATACCTCTGTGGGGGGCTGCATTATACGTCTGTGTGGGCTGCATTATACCTCTGTCGGGGCTGCATTATACCCCTGTGGGGGCCGCATTATACCCCTGAGGGGGCTGCATTATATTTCTGTGGGGGGCTGCATTATACCTCTGTGGGGGGCTGCATTATACCTCTGTATGGGGCTGCATTCTACCTCTGTAGGGGACTACATTGTACCTCTGTAGGGGGCTGCATTATACCTCGGTCGGGGCTGCATTATACCCCTGTGGGGGCTGCATTATACCCCAGTGGGGCCCGCATTATACCTCTGTGGGGGGCTACATTATACCTCTGTGGGGAATACATAACTTGCAAGAAGGAGGAACGCAGCAGCACTCTGTAGAGACCAATTTATATGCGCACACAAAATCTATCATAATTGCTGAGTAAACTGTAAAGGTTGTTACCGATGCCTTTCTGACTCTGCACCCCGCCCATCACCCCATGGGTGTTTATAATCAACTGTGGGTCCTACCAGCTTACTTTAATGTGCAAGTTTGTAACCCAGGAGAGGCATGTTTGCCCATACACACTGTAGACTTTATAGCACAAGAGCGCCATAGTCCCATAGTGGGATGTCTTGAAATCCCATCCACTATGCTCTAACATCTGGCCGCTGCGCGTGAGGCCGGTTTCACACGTCAGTGTCTCCAGTACGTGAGGTGACAGTTTCCTCACGTACCGGAGCCACTGACACGTAGACCCATTAAAATCAATGCATCTGTGCAGATATCATTGATTTTTTGCGGACCGTGTCTCCGTGTGCCAAACACGGAGACATGTCAGTGTTCGTGGGAGCGCACGTATTACACGGACCCATTAAAGTCAATGGGTCCGTGTAAAACACGGATCTCACACGGACGTTCTCCGTGTGCGGTCCCTGTGGCGTGCAGGAGACAGCGCTACAATAAGCGCTGTCCCCCCCACATGGTGCTGAAGCCGCGATTCATATCTTCTGTGCAGCAGCGTTTGCTGCATAGAAGATATGAATAATAGTGTTTAAATGAAAGATCTACCTGTCCGCCGCCCCCCCACCCCCTGTGCGCCCCCCCGCTGTTCAGAAAATACTCGCCCGCTCCCACATTGGCTGTCACTGCTTCCTGGTCTGGCCGCGGCTTCTACTGTATGCGGTCACGTGGGGCCGCTCATTTACAATCATGAATAGTCGGCTCCGCCCCTATGGGAGGTGGAGCCGCCTATTCATGACTGTAAATGAGCGGCCCCACGTGACCGCATACAGTGGAAGCCGTGGCCAGACCAGGAAGGAGCGACAGCCAACGAGGGATGCGGGTGAGTATTTTCTGAACAGCGGGGGGGGGGGGGGGGGGGGGCGCACAGGGGGTGGGAGGGCGGCGGACACATAGATCTTTCATTTAAACACTATTATTCATATCTTCTATGCAGCAAACGCTGCTGCACAGAAGATATGAATCGCGGCTTCAGCACGATGCAGGGGACAGCGCTAAACTTTAGCGCTGTCTCCTGCACGCAACGTGTGGTACCCACTCGCCACACGGGCGGCACACGTGTGCCGCACGTATGGCCTACGTGAGCTCACGGGCACACGGACACGGATAACTCCGGTACCGATTTTTTCCGGTACCGGAATTATCTGGACGTGTGGGACAGCCCTTAGACGCTGCATAAGTACACAGCATCCAACGTGCAACGTTTACTGATCGTGTGCACATACCCTCAAATGTCCTATGTACATTTATACACAATTTTGTAGAAACATATTTTCTTTTCTTTTTTTTTTTTTCAAAACATAGAATAACAGACACCTTTATAAGAAACAATCAATTCATTCATTTTATAAGATCACAAAGCACGTGCACTTACCAGATTTTATCTGATGGTCTATTGGATTAATTACAGGTTGTTTGGCCTTTAAATGCTTCAATTAACACAAATGTGGAATCTCCCATCAAACAAGTCTGGAATAGATGACACAAATCATTATGGATAATTACAGTGTACTTCTTATGATGTAGACTGTAATTATACTCATCTACTCCTTTTATTATCTGAAGTGGGCACTGCAGATGATTATTGAAGGTCCAGCTTTTGAAACCATTCCCCCAGAGTAATGATTTATTAAGAATGGATGGCTGTCTAAGTAACATGGATCTCAGGTATATCAAAAGCAGGAAAAAGGAAGTCACAACACTTGGTTATGTAGAAGTCACTTTTCATTGGGAAAACAGCATTTGATAATGTATAACCCTTGTGAATGCAATGTTTCAGTTCTCTTGGACCTTTATCAAGCCCAGTTTCATGATCCGCTTAGAAGCACAGCTCATATTACTTGGATAGCTGCTCTTGTAGAGCCATCATAACACAGGCCTTGATAAAGATCCAGGAAGAGCAACTCATGATACAGGCCTTGATAAAGGTCCAGGAGGAGCAAATCATGACACAGGCCTTGATAAAGGTCCAGAAAGAGCGAATTCTTAATAGCATGTCGAGTTCCATAGTTTACCGTTCTTCTACTTGTATGAATTGACCAATTTGGACGATAACAGGTTGCGCTGCTGTAATATAGAATCCTTAGGACCAAGATGAGTTGAACGACTTTTACTTCTACAATGCTTTTCAGCACTGGACTAGCGTCTTTTTCAAGTGAAAAAACAATTACTTGTATGGATTGATTTCATACCGGTGAGAACTGGAACAACTACACGAGTGCCAAAATTTTACATTTTTTACTATCTTATAGCAATGGCCTGGTTTAATGTGGTGCCGTAACACCAGGGCTTGAGTGTCATGGGACCCAAAAACCTCTACTATTATTATAGCTAGTTAGGGAGCTTTTTATATACAAGGGTTGATTTAGTGAGCGGTGACAATAAGTAATAGATATTCAGTTCTAGTAATGTCCGAACCCACCTATTTTGGTGTGACCATCTGGATTCAACATACCTTATACTTTGTTCCCATGGGAGATAGGCAGCTGCCAGAGGTGCCTGACGGCAGCTTATTCTCATCTCTCTATGGAAAACATATGTGCACTTTATTAAGCCAAGGATGCAAATGGATGAGAGGAAAAGAGGACACTGTTTTGGCATGTATCGGGACTTAGACCCTCAGTGTTTATGGACACACTCAGTATATGTTGTCCTTAAATATACTAGAAATGACATTCAGTTTACTATTCCTACAATTCATGTAATCCCCATAGATATCTGTCAGTTATCATTGTGTATGTCCTTACTGTGAGATCAGGAATATTGCTAAATCTGTTCTGATCACGGTAAGCTAAGGGGAATAGAAGTCAGATTCTTTCACCTAAACATCAGCATCTGGGATGAGAATAGCAAAAGAGCACGTGTTACACTGCTAAATGAAAAACACAACCACATGTCATCTCAGATGTCCACATATGACCCCATGGAGAAGATCATTCAAGAAGTAATCAAAGTCTTGTAACTCATGATGACGGAAGATGGACACATTAAACAATATCATCTTCAAACCTTCAATCCTTGAGGTTTAGAAGCAGCCAAACCTCAGACTGCATCCTGCAAATGGAAAACTTTCCAGTGATCCCAAGGATGAAATCTGCTTGTGCTTTACTGTTCTTCAGTTAATGAAGTTTAGACCTTATTCAGACCTGGATCTCCAGACTAGAACACTCTATAGGATATTCTTGACCAAAAGGGGGAGATGTAGCCGCATAGATAAAAGTACTTTGACTCTGTCACATTCCATTATTTTCAGTAAGTCAGAAGAAAGCATCCCTTCCCCTTTGTTGTATCCCCCCTCCTTTTGTCATAAATTATAGCATATGATTTGATATTTAATTAATGATCATGTTATATATAAACACATAAAGGGAAAAAAGAACAAAATCATGAGTTTTAGAATCTTTTGGTCTTTAGTTCACTTGTGGCTTTTAAAACATTTTAGTGGGAATTTAGTTGATGGCTTGTATTCTAAGGTTTAAGCATTTTTTAATCAATGCTTAAACCTGCCTTTACCATTATTACTTAATGGCAATGGACTTGTACGACCATACCACCATAACATGTTCTCAGTTTCTTGGGTTTGGTGGTGGTGTTATCATGCAGAGTTAAGGACACTCTCTATTTTTCAATATTTCAATCCTTTTTATACTCTGTATATAACACATTCACCAGCGCAGGTTCTACTACAGGGGTTTGGAACCTTTTTTGTGGAGGATTTTAGCAAAAAATGGGAATTAAAACTCAACTTTTAATAAACATTTAAAAGGTACCAAGGCACAAAAAATATATACGGTAATTAGAACTTTAAAAACAGATGTTCAAACAAATTATCAGGTTCTGATAAGGCCCCAACTGCCCGCAATTGACTACCTGCTATGCCAGTACCATTGGTGTGTAATGGAAGGACCTGAAAGGGTGCTATAAACCAATAGTTTGAAACAATCTCACCCAATTTCAGTCCACATTAGGATCTCTGGCAAGGCTCTTCAGACGCTCATGTGGATTTGTGAGCATCTAGCCACTATACAGATTTCCATATCAGGGGTAAAAGGTATAGGTCTCAGTTAAAAGAAAATAACCTCCTCCCATTTTTAGTTGAGATAAATTAACTGCCTCAATTAACCGCATTTTTTCTAAAAGTGGGAAATTCATCACTGCTCATGTAACGTTTATAAAACGCAAGCAGTAGGAGGTCTTCAGTATACATCACATAGGAGACCCCAAGACTGCTGTATATACATCACATAGGATACACTGGAGCTGTAGGAGCTGGAGCATATACACTGCATGGAAGATGTGGCGACTGTGGCATATACAACACTCAGGAGATGCTGGGGCAGGAGCATATACATCACATAGGACATTTTGGGGCTGAAGCATATACATCACATAGGAGATATTGGGGCTAGAGTATATGCATCACATAGGGGACACTCAAGTTGGACCATATGCAATAGGAGATATTGGGGCTGGTGCACACATCACAGGAGATATTGGGGCTAATGCATACATCACAGGAGACACTTCATGGCTGGTGCATACATCATAGGACACTGTGGCTGCCGCTGTTGACACAGTCTTCATCCCGTGCTGACTGCACCCACAAAGTACGTCCAGACGCTGGAACTAGCCAGCATCATCAAGATGTAATCCTTCAATGCTTTTGCGCGCTCGCAGTGCAAGAAGAAATTAAAAGGCCAGCGGTCGGAAAAACAGGGCTGACAGCCTGACCACTGCAGTCCCCGGTAAAATTTCATACCCACCTTTATTCTAGTGTAATGAATTTAACCCCTTAACCCCTTAAGCCCCGAGGGTGGTTTGCACGTTAATGACAGGGCCAATTTTTACAATTCTGACCACTGTCCCTTTATGAGGTTATAACTCTGGAACGTTTAAACGGATCTTGGTGATTCTGACATTGTTTTCTCGTGAGATATTGTACTTCATGTTGGTGGTAAAATTTATTCGATATAACTTGCGTTTATTTGTAAAAAAAATGGAAATTTGGTGAAAATTTTGAAAATTAGATATGTCACGCAAAATACTTAATAAGTAACATTTCCCACATGTCTACTTTACATCAGCACAATTTTGGAACCAAAATTTTTTTTTGTTAGGGAGTTATAAGGGTTAAAAGTTGACCAGAAATTTCTCATTTTTACAACACCATTTTTTTTTAGGGACCACATCTCATTTGAAGTAATTTTGAGGGTCTATATGATAGAAAATACCCAAGTGTGAAACCATTCTAAAAACTGCACCCCTCAAGGTGCTCAAAACCACATTCAAGAAGTTTATTAACCCTTCAGGTGTTTCACAGAAATTTTTGGAATGTTTAAATAAAAATGAACATTTAACTTTTTTTCACACAAAATTTATTTCAGCTCCAATTTGTTTTATTTTCCCAAGGGCAAGAGAAGAAATTGGACCCTAAAAATTGTTGTGCAATTTGTCCTGAGTACGCTGATACCCCATATGTGGGTGTAAACCATTGTTTGGGCGCATGGCAGAGCTCAGAAGGGAAGGAGCGCCATTTGACTTTTCAATGCAAAATTGACTGGAATTGAGATGGGACGCCATGTTGCGTTTGGAGAGCCCCTGATGTGCCTAAACATTAAAACTCCCCACAAGTGACATCATTTTGGAAAGTAGACCCCTTAAGGAACTTATCTAGATGTGTGGTGAGCACTTTGACCCAACAAGTGCTTCAAAGAAGTTTATAGTGCAGAGCCGTAAAAATAAAAAATCATATTTTTTCAGAAAAATGATCTTTTCGCCCCCAATTTTTTATTTTCCCAAGGGTAAGAGAAGAAATTAGACCACAAAAGTTGTGCAATTTGTCCTGAGTACGACGATACCCCATATGTGGGGGTAAACCACTGTTTGGGCGCATAGCAGAGCTCGGAAGGGAAGGAGCGCCATTTTACTTTTCAATGCAAAATTGACTGGAATTAAGATGGGACGCCATGTTGCGTTTGGAGAGCCCCTGATGTGCCTAAACATTAAAACCCCCCACAAGTGACACCATTTTGGAAAGTAGACCCCCTAAGGAACTTATCTAGATGTGTTTTGAGAGCTTTGAACCCCCAAGTGTTTCACTACAGTTTATAACACAGAGCCGTGAAAATAAAAATTCTTTTTTTTTCACAAAAATGATTTTTTAGCCCCCAGTTTTGTATTTTCACAAGGGTAACAGGATAAATTGGACCCCAAAAGTTGTTGTCCAATTTGTCCTGAGTACGCTGATACCCCATATGTGGGGGGGAACCACTGTTTGGGCCCATGGCAGAGCTTGGAAGGGAAGGAGCGCCATTTGGAAAGCAGACTTAGATGGATTGGTCTGCAGGCATCACATTGCATTTGCAGAGCCCCTGATGTACCCAAACAGTAGAAACCCCCCCACAAGTGACCCCATATTGGAAACTAGACCTCCCAAGGAACTTATCTAGATGTGTTGTGAGACCTTTGAACCCCCAAGTGTTTCACTACAGTTTACAACGCAGAGCCGTGAAAATAAAAAATCTTTGTTTTCCCACAAAAATGATTTTTAGCCCCCCAAATTTTTATTTTACCAAGGATAACAAGAGAACTTGGACCTCAAAAGTTATTGTCCAATTTGTGCCGAGTACGCTGATACCCCATATGTTGAGGTAAACCCCTGTTTGGGCGCACGGGAGAGCTCGGAAGGGAAGGAGCACTGTTTTACTTTTTCAACGCAGAATTGGCTGGAATTGAGATCGGACGCCATGTCGCGTTTGGAGAGCCCCTGATGTGCCTGAACAGTGGAAACTCCCCAATTCTACCTGAAACCCTAATCCAAACACACCCCTAACCCTAATCCCAACGGTAACCCTAACCACACCCCTAACCCTGACACACCCCTAATTCTAATCCCAACCCTAATCCCAACCGTAAATGTAATCCAAACCCTAACCCTAACTTTAGCCCCAACCCTAACCCTAACTTTAGCCGCAACCCTAACCCTAACTTTAGCCGCAACCCTAACTTTAGCTCCAACCCTAACCCTAGCCCTAACCCTAACCTTAACCCTAGCCCTAACCCTAGCCCTAACCCTAGCCCTAACCCTAGCCCTAACCCTAACCCTAGCCCTAACCCTAGCCCTAATCCTAACCCTAGCCCTAGTGGAAATAAATACATTTTTTTAATTTTATTATTTTTCCCTAACTAAGGGGGTGATGAAGGGGGGTTTGATTTACTTTTATAGCGCTTTTTATATCGGATTTTTATGATTAGCAGCTGTCACACACTAAAAGATGCTTTTTATAGCAAAAAAGTTTTTGCATCTCCACATTTTGAGACCTATAATTTTTCCATATTTTGGTCCACAGAGTCATGTGAGGTCTTGTTTTTTGCAGGACGAGTTGACGTTTTTATTGGTAACATTTTCGGACACGTGACAGTTTTTGATCACTTTTTATTCCGATTTTTGTGAGGCAGAGTGACCAAAAACCAGCTATTCATGAATTTCTTTTGGGGGAGGCGTTTACACCGTTCCACGTTTGGTAAAATTGATAAAGCAGTTTTATTCTTTGGGTCAGTACAATTACAGCGATACCTCACTTATATCTTTTTTTATGTTTTGGCGCTTTTATACGATAAAACCTATTTTATAGAAAAAATAATTATTTTGGCATCGCTTTATTCTGAGGACTATAACTTTTTTATTTTTTTGCTTATGATGCTGTATGGTGGCTCGTTTTTTGCGGGACAAGATGACGTTGTCAGTGGTATCATGGTTATTTATATCAGTCTTTTTGATCGCGTGTTATTCCACTTTTTGTTTGGCGGTATGATAATAAAGAGTTGTTTTTTGGCTCTTTTTTTTTCTTACGGTGTTCACTGAAGGGGTTAACTAGTAGGACAGTTTTGTAGGTTGGGTCGTTACGGACGCGGCGATACTAAATATGTGTACTTTTATTGTTTTGTTTTTGTTTTTTTTTAGATAAAGAAATGTATTTATGGGAATAATATTATTTTTTTTTTCTTTATTTAGGATTTTTTTTAACACATGTGGAAAATTTTTTTTTTACTTTGTCCCGGGGGGGACATCACAGATCGCCGATCTGACAGTTTGCACAGCACTCTGTCAGATCGGCGATCTGACATACAGCAGTTCAGGCTTACCAGCGCCTGCTGTGGACCCGGAAGTACTCCCTGCAGGACCCGGATGCATCCCCGCGGCTATTTTGGATCTGGGGACTGCAGGGAGGAGATGCTCGGTACAAGGTGAGTACATCACCTTGTACCGATCATCTCAGGGAAGCACGCAGGGAGCCCCCTCCCTGCGCGATGCTTCCCTGTACCGCCGGTACACTGCGATCATGTTTGATCGCATTGTGCCGGGGTTAATGTGCCGGGGGCGGTCCGTGACTGCTCCTGGCACATAGTGCCGGATGTCAGCTGCGATAGTCAGCTGACACCCGGCCGCGATCGGCCGCGCTCCCCCCGTGAGCGCGGCCGATCGCATATGACGTACTATTCCGTCACGGGGAATTAAGTCCCAGGTCACCTTGGCGGGATAGTACGTCAGATGGGATTAAGGGGTTAAGGACCGAGCCATTTTGTAGGTTAATAACCAGGCCCCATTTTTTAAATGTCACCAGTGTCTCATGAATTTTTTCCATTGAAATCATGCACATTTTCCGTTCTCTCTCTCTAAAAAACGGATCAGTTGCATCAGTTTTTCACTATTTGCAACGGATCCGTTTTTCCACAAATTCACTGGATCCTGCCTGACGGAAACAAACTGATGTGTGAAAGTAGCCTAACTATCCATATATCTATCTACATCTATCCATCAGGCAGATGAAAAAGCGGATCCGTAGCAAATAGTGAAAAACTGATGCAACTGATCCTTTTTTTTTTTTTTTAGAGAGGGAGAGAGAATGAAAGATGTGCATGATTTCAATGGAAAAAATGCATGAAAAACCGGATTCGGAGGCTGGATTCTTCATTTCTAGTGTTGAGCGATACCTTCCGATATTTGAAGGTATCGGATTGGATCGGCCGATATCCAAAAAATATCGGATATCGCCGATACCGATACCCGATACCAATACAAGTCAATAGGACACAAATATCGGAACGTAATAGGGAGCGATCCTGGATGGTTCCCAGGGTCTGAAGGAGAGGAAACTCTCCTTCAGGCCCTGGGATCCATATTCATGTAAAAAATAAAGAATAAAAATAAAAAATATGGATATACTCACCCTCGGACAGCTCCTGTCTCTCAGCGGTGCAACCGGCAGCCTCCGTTCCTAAGAATGCAGTAAGTGAAGGACCTTCGATGACGTCGCGGTCACATGAGCGGTCACGCGACCAATCACAAGACCGCGACGTCATCGCAGGTCCTACACTCACTGCATTCTTAGGAACGGAGGCTGCCAGTTGCACCGCTGAGAGCCAGGGGCCGTCGTTGGGTGAGTATATCCATACTTTTTATTTTTATTCTTTATTTTTTACATGAATATGGATCCCGATTCCGATTTCCGATATCCCAAAAATATCGGGACTCGGTATCGGAATTCCGATACAGCGAATATCGGCCGACACCCGATATTTGCAGTATCGGAATGCTCAACACTATTCATTTCACATCTCAGTTTCATACATTTTTCGCCGGATCCGTCGCTGTTCGTTTTTTGCCGGACAGAAAAACCATTCTTGTGTACGTTTTCTCCATCCGTCGGAAACAGCTTTTCTGACGGATCCGGCAAAAAACGGATGAAAGAGTGGCCATAAGGCGCAATCCGGCGCTAATACAACTCTATGAGAAAAAACGGATCTGGAGGAAAAAAATGGATCCGTTTTTTTCAAAACTCACCGGATTGTGCCTGACGGCAAAAACCTGATGTGTGAAAGCAGCCAGATATATGGATAGATGCATCTATGTATCTATAGATATATCTATCTATGAATATATCTATAGGTCGATATAGCCATAGATATATAATAGAAAGGCCGATGTTTCTTAATGAGCGCTTAATTTAAAAAAAAAAAAGGAAAAAATGGCATGGGCACCCGCGCAATTTTCTGTGCCAGAGGGGGAAAGCCGACGGCCGGGGGCCAGTGTTTGTAGCCTGGGAAGGGGTTAATACCGATGGCCCCTCCCAGGCTATGAGTATCAGCCCGCAGCTGTCAGCATAGCCTTTACTGGCTATTAAAATAGGGGGACCCCCCCAAAAAAGGGACGTGGGGTCCCCCTATATTTTATAGCCTGAAAGCTGGGCTGATATTCATAGCCCAGAGAGGGGCCATGGATATTGGCCCCCCCAGCTACAAATACCAGTCCGCAGCCACCCCAGAAATGGCGCATCTGTAAGACGCGACAATTCCGGCACTTAGCCCCTCTCCTCCCACTCCCGAGTAGCGGTGGGATATGGGGTAATAAGGGGTTAATGTCACCTTGCTATTGTAAGGTGACATTAAGCCGGGTTAATAATGGAGAGGCGTCAATAAGACGCCTATCCATTATTAATCCTAGAGTAGTGAAAGAGTTTAAAAAAATTAAGACACAGCCAGAAAAAAGTATTTTATTATTCTTCATTTAACCATACTTACCATACTTCAGCGCCTGCAATAAACGTAAAATAATAAACCGTATACTCCCTGTCCGCCGTAGTCCAATTAATAACGAGTGTCCCACGACGATCTCCCCTATAGAACAGTGACATTGGGTGATGTCACTGCTCTATAGGACCTCCAGTGACACACTGACAGGAGACAATGGCTCCTGCAGTGCATCACTGAGAGGTTACTGTAGTTCACTGGTCTCACTTTATGGCATTTGCTGCGTGGGAACTTTCTCACACAGCAATGCCAAAAGTGAGACTAGGGACTATTTTTTACAGTGGCGGAGGAATACAGTGCGGAAGGATACCTTCCTCCCGTCATTGTATTCCTGGAGCCCCTAGAGAGTGGTCGCATCAGCTGATGCTGCAGCTCTCCACGGGACATTGTCGTGGGACACTCGTGGACTTCTGCGGATCAGGGAGTATATTGGTTGTTTATTATTTTAATATTTTTTACAGGTGACACTGGCTTCGGGGATCAAAGTGACAAGTGATGGCGAGTATGTACTCTATGTTATATGTACTGTATGTCTATATGCTGTATGTATGTAATGTATGAATGTATTGTATGTAGTATGTATGTAGTATGTTGTATGTAGTATGTATGTAGTATGTTGTGTGTAGTATGTTGTATGTAGTATGCTATATGTAGTATGTATGTAGTATGTACTGTATGTAGTATGTTGTATGCAGTATGCTGTATGTATGTATGTAGTATGCTGTATGTTTGTATGTAGTATGTATGTAGTATGTTGTGTGTAGTATGTATGTAGCATGTAGTATGTATGTATGTATGTTGTATGTAGTATGTTGTATGTAGTATGTATGTAGTATGTATGTAGTATGTATGTAGTATGTATTTAGTATGTAGTATGTATGTATGTAGTATGTTGTATGTAGTATGTATGTTTGTGTTTTGTTTATTTTTACATTCAACACATTAGCCGGATGATGGGACTACTACTGTCCCATCATTGGCTAATGTGTCAATCACTGTCATTGTAGCAGGCATAGCCCGATGGGACTTGTAGTCACATCGGACGATGCCTGCACACATACACAAAGACCCCTGACAGGCCCGCACAGACCCCCCGACGGTCCCGCCCAGACCCCGCCCACACACACAGACACGCAGTCTCTGCCCACGCACCGCCCACACACCGCCCACACTCTTCCCCCCTCCCGATCACGTTTCACCACAGCTAAACCGCAGATATTTTTATATCTGCGGCTTTGCTGCGGAATTGCCTGACTCAATGCAAGTCAATGGGTGCAGAAACGCTGCAGATCCGCACAAAGAATTGACATGCTGCTGAATGTAAACCTCTGCGTTTCCACACGTTTTTTTCTGAAGCATGTGCACTGCGGATTGCGTTTCCCATAAGTTTGCATTGAACTGTAAACTCATGGGAAACTGCTGCAGATCCGCAGCGTCAAAAACGCTGCGGATCCGCGGCAAAAACCGCAACGTGTGCACATAGTCTAATAGTCACTTGAAGCATCAGCTGACTGTTGATAATAGAGTTTTCCATGTAGACCAGCCATGTAGTTGGAGCTCTCTGGTGTCAGCGCTGAATCTGCTACTTCTGTGGAGTTCGGGGTTCTGTTTATATATCCTCTGCGGTGTGGAGCTTGGCAGCGGAGTCTGGAGCTTAGTTTTATATGTGCATTGTGCCGTCTGCTGGAACTCTGTTGGGTTGTGACATTATTACCAACCAGTAATATTTTTCAGGGAACCCACAATTAGTACAAATGATTTCTATGCTGACGTGTCTACTTGTGGCTGCACCACAGAATTAGCAGTCCAGATTTATTTGCTGGAAAGTCAATTTGACACAGGATCCTATCTATCTGAACTAGCTGAGAACAAACCCCATAGCTAACTATCTGACTACTTGCAGGAGCAGCCTCACTTCGCTGTTACGCTCACAAAATGTCACTAAAGCCAAATGACCGCTTATTATATGGAGAGGGACGTGTGACTTCGGCAGCCAGGGACAGAAACGTTTTGTCTGGACGTTGTGAATGGTTTCTGCGCCCTAATTGGCTGCTGGAATGTACACACATTAAGTTAATAATAAAAAAAAAATAAAAATAATAGCCCGCCGTTCTCTGACCTTTCCGCTCATCAAACCCGTGCCCCCTGCTCATCATACAGCACCACTATCCCAGTCAAAGTCCTAACAAAGCATTAGTGGAAACTTGTTCATTTACCAAACTTTGGCCGAATTTTGCCGATTTTGAGGAAAAAGATCGGGAATCCGAACACGAATCACAGTGTGCAATGTTTGTGTTGAATTTGAGATTAGCGAACATTTTTAGAACAAGTTTGCTCATCTCTAGTGGGAATGTGATGCAGGCGACTGGAGAAGATAGACGTCTGCAGAGACGAGCTGTGGATGAAAAAGTCATCATGCAGTGTGGACAAGATGAAGAAGGAAATAAAAGAGAACGACTCCAATCAGAGGCAACGTCATCTAAGAGGTGCCTGGATGTAAATGTTTTTGTTTGTGATACTGACTAATTCTTATATTTTCTATTTATGTTAGGAGCATTAAAGGGGTTATGCAAATTTGTCATGAGTCTGCAGTCATTCTATGTGACAGCAGACTTCTGAATTCTCACAGTGAGCCCTGCACGCTGTCAGGATTCTCTGGTGCTGGCAATTTGCATACATGCGGTCACGTGCCGACTAGACATGAGTGGCATCACTCAAAGAAAATGAATTTAGCAAGGCCGTACACTTCTAGTCAGAATGTGTCCAGAAGTACAAATCACATACTTGTGCTGACCTGACCATCCACACTTGTCTCCAGCAAGGGAGAATCCTAAAAATGTGCAGTGCATGCGCTGTGAGAATTCAGAAGTCTGCAGTTGTGGCGCCCCTGGGGTCCAGTCACCACAGA
Source organism: Ranitomeya variabilis (assembly GCF_051348905.1). Classification (NCBI taxonomy): domain Eukaryota; kingdom Metazoa; phylum Chordata; class Amphibia; order Anura; family Dendrobatidae; genus Ranitomeya; species Ranitomeya variabilis. Next base: position 506,172,060 of record NC_135237.1, read on the forward strand.
GGTACTGAATCTCACCCAGAGGTGTGGTATCCCACTCTCAGGTAAGGAGGGAGCATTACCCAGGACTCTAACACTCACATCCAAAGCACACTAGTTCAGTCAGGGCACCTGAGCGTACCCTTGGGGAGGAAGGCCTCATCCAAGGCTGGATAGGAAAGGGTGTTGGAGGAGTGGGTGGGATAGGTAGAGTAGGGGAGGAGCTTAGGAAGCAAGAGTTAGGGGAGATTGTGAGAGAACTGGAGCTGAGCAGATGTGCAGGTCTGCAGCTCCCGAGAGACAGAACAGAGAAGTGAGCAAGAAAGACAGAAAGAAGCTTCCAGAAAGACAGAAGGGGTCCTAGCGGCATGGGTAGTAGCTGAAACTACCCGTGGAGCCTGCATCCAGAGTGGAGGGATCAGGTCGCAGGCAAGGGGACCGGCCCCAACTTAGTGGAATACTTCAAGTTCAGCTAAGAAACCGGAGGCTGTGGCTTTTGCAAGAAGCACAGCCACATCCACCCATACTTCGCCGAAAATACAGCCATTTAGAATCCAGGGGACTCAGAGAACGTCACCCGACAAGGTTCGTGGCTGCTGGCTTGGGACACTGTGGGTTAGGCACTGGGCAGGAGAAGAGGAAAGCCAAAGTAGTGAGACGGCCAGAGAAAGGCATACGAAAGGAGTCCTGGAAAGGTGCAGCCCAATTTGCCTGGGAGTTTGCTGGACGACTAACCTGAAGAACACAGCATCAGGCTTGCGTTTGTGGACTGGAGAACTGTGAGTAAAGCATTGGAAACTGCACCTTGCTGTGTCTTTGTGTCCTTTATACAACACCTGCCCGGCCTACCACAACCACCATCTTCATAAACAATTCTACACCAGCCCTGGGGTTAGCTCTACCTGTCCGCCCCAGCGGACTTTGAAGCAGCGTCGGCTAACATCTTTATTGCCGAGTAACACAGGTGGCGTCACGAACAAATTCCCTTTTCCCATAAACTTTATTTTTCCCTTTAATTACCATTACAATTCTATTGGACACCCAGCGCCACGGACCGGGTCACCGCCGATGTGACTTCCCCTTTAAGAACTGTGCCGACCGGGTACCGAGTTCCCCACGGCTCTAGCGGGCGCTTCACAGTCACACAGCGTGACTGCAGACTTTTATCTCAATCCTTTTTTTTTTTTTAGAAAACACCAGTGATTGTCTTACCGCTGTCTCTAACATCATGTCCTCCCTCTATCTGAAACTGAACCTGTCAAAAACTGAACTCCTCGTGTTCTCTCCCTCTACAAACCTACCTTTGCCCGACATTGCCATCTCTGTGTGCGGTTCCACCATTACTCCAAAGCAACATGCCCGCTGCCTTGGAGTCATCCTTGATTCCGAGCTTTCATTCACCCCCCACATCCGATCACTGGCTCGCTCTTCTTATCTGCATCTCAAAAACATTTCCAGAATTCGCCCTTTTCTTACTTTCGACTCTGCAAAAACTCTTACTGTCTCACTTATTCATTCTCGTCTGGACTATTGTAACTCTCTACTAATTGGCATACCTTTTACCAGACTCTCCCCACTCCAATCTGTCCTGAATGCTGCTGCCAGGATCATATTCCTCGCCAACCGTTACACCGATGCCTCTACCTTGTGCCAGTCATTACACTGGCTACCCATCCAATCCAGAATCCAGTACAAAACTACTACCCTCATCCACAAAGCACTCCATGGCTCAGCACCACCCTACATCTCCTCTCTGGTCTCAGTCTACCAACCTACCCGTGCCCTCCGCTCTGCTAATGACCTCAGGTTAGCATCCTCAATAATCAGAACCTCCCACTCCCGTCTCCAAGACTTTACACGTGCGGCGCCGATTCTTTGGAATGCACTACCTAGGTTAATACAATTAATCCCCAATCCCCACAGTTTTAAGCGTGCACTAAAAACTCATTTGTTCAGATTGGCCTACCGCCTCAACGCATTAACCTAATTATCCCTGTGTGGCCTATTAATAAAAAACAACAACATAATCACGTTCCTCCATCATGTTCTCATACACTTTATGCAGTTAATAGCCTCTGTGTCTGTACTGTTACATACTTAGGCAGTTAACTGGTTCATGCAGCTTTACATGAACACCCGAGCCTTACACTATGGCTGGTCCAAATAACTAAAGCAATTGTTACCATCCACCTCTTGTGTCTCCCCTTTTCCTCATAGATTGTAAGCTTGCGAGCAGCAGGGCCCTCATTCCTCCTGGTATCTGTTTTGAACTGTGATTTCTGTTATGCTGTAATGTCTGTTGTCTGTACAAGTCCCCTCTATAAGTTGTAAAGCGCTGCGGAATATGTTGGCACTATATAAATAAAATTATTATTATTATTATTATTATCCTGGACAAGCCCTTCAATTATAAAATGAAGCCCTTTAGTATGCCAATGCTATCAGCGTCTAATATACTCACTGTCAGGATTCAGATCTGCAGGTTCCAGCAGTCATCACATGGCCACTTCACTCATATGTAATTTTCATACTTACGGTCACGTGACAATGAGCTTCTCTTCCTGCTTCTCTCAGATTTTGGCTGGAGTCACACACAACGTATAAAAAATAGGTCCGTTTTACATGAACGAGAATCGTAGAAGTGTTCCCCAACAGTGACCAGTATGTTATCCGTGTGCAGTGTGATGATGCAATTTTTTTCTCCAAAAAATATCTGTGTGTCATCCGTATGACATCCGTATGGCGAGATTTTCTTGCCGGCTTGCAAAATGGAAAATAATGGATTCATGGGCTCAAATATTCGTGAAAACATATATATAGTCTATATATATATATATAATGTCATTGACACACACATATGTTTATATTTAAAACAGAGCTAGATAGCAGATAGCCGATAATTCAATTGTCGGCTTTTGCTAAATCCTTACCGAACCCAGCAGGATATGAGACATGGTTTACATACAGTAAACCATTTCAGATCTGTTTGATTTTTATATATCCCTCACTAATAATATTAGTAGAGTTTGTGTGTAAAATTTTGGACCTGTAGGTGTTAAATTAAAGGGTTAATTTAGGGGAAAAAACTGGCGTGGGCTCCCACCAATTTTCTCCCCCAGAGAGGGAAAGCCAGTGACTGAGGGCAGATATTAATAGCCTAGAGAGGAACCATGGTTATTGGCCCCCCTGGCTAAAAACATCTGCCCCCAGCCACCCCATCTGGCACTTAGCCTCTCTCTTCCCACTGCCCTGTAGCATTGGCATATGGGATAATAAGGGGTTAATGTCACCTTGCTATTGTAAGGTGACATTAAGCCTGGTTAATAATGGAGAGGTGTCAATAAGACACCTATCCATTATTAAGCCACTAGTCTGAAAGGGTTAAAAATACACACACACATTAAGAAAAAAAAGTATTTTAATGAAAGAAAGAAACACACAAGTTTTCAATATCTTTATTGTACGCTCAATCCAAAGCGAAGCCCTCATTCTACTGTAAAAAAAAGCTAAATAAAAAAGCAACAATATACCCATACCTGTCCACCGTACAGTCAAGTCCCACTCTGTAAATCCATCTCAAGGGTGTTAAATACTTTACACCTGGGAGCGCTGCTAATGCGGCAGCTCCAGGCTGTAAAAGACTGGGGAATTAATGAAATGCAGGGAACGGAGCTTCGGTGATTAGCGGTGACATCACCGAAGCTGCGCCCCCTGACAGCATGAACTCTTATTGACACCTCTCCATTATTAACCAGGCTTAATGTCACCTTACAATAGCAAGGTGACATTAACCCCCATATTACCTCATATGCCAATGCCACAGGGCAGTGGGAAGAGAGAGGCTAAGTGCCAGAATAGGCGCATCTTACAGATGCGCCTTTTCTGGGGTGGCTGGGGGCAGATGTTTTTAGTCCGGGGGCAATAACTATGGTCCCTCTCTAGGCTATTAATATCTACCCTCAGTCACTGGCTTTCCCTCTCTGGGGGAGAAAATTGCGCGGGAGCCCACGCCAGTTTTTTCTGCGAATTAACCCTTTAATGTAACACCTACAGGTCCAAAATTTTACACACAAACTCTACTAACATTAGTAGTGATGGATATATAAAAATCAAATGGATCTGAAATGGTTTACTGTATGTAAACCATGTCTCATATCCTGTCGGGTTCGTTAAGGATTTATCTAGCTCTGTATTAAATATAAATATATATATGTGTGTGTCAATGACATAGTATAGGTATATATATATATATATATATATATATATATATATATATATATATATATATATATATATACACTCACTGGCCACTTTATTAGGTACACCTGTCCAACTTCTTGTTAACACTTAATTTCTAATCAGCCAATCACATGGCGGCAACTCAGTGCATTTAGGCATGTAGACATGGTCAAGACAATCTCCTGCAGTTCAAACCGAGCATCAGTATGGGGAAGAAAGGTGATTTGAGTGCCTTTGAACGTGGCATGGTTGTTGGTGCCAGAAGGGCTGGTCTGAGTATTTCAGAAACTGCTGATCTACTGGGATTTTCACACACAACCATCTCTAGGGTTTACAGAGAATGGTCCGAAAAAGAAAAAAAATCCAGTGAGCGGCAGTTCTGTGGGCGGAAATGCCTTGTTGATGCCAGAGGTCAGAGGAGAATGGGCAGACTGGTTCGAGCTGATAGAAAGGCAACAGTGACTCAAATCGCCACCCGTTACAACCAAGGTAGGCCTAAGAGCATCTCTGAACGCACAGTGCGTCGAACTTTGAGGCAGATGGGCTACAGCAGCAGAAGACCACACCGGGTACCACTCCTTTCAGCTAAGAACAGGAAACTGAGGCTACAACTTGTACAAGCTCATCGAAATTGGACAGTAGAAGATTGGAAAAACGTTGCTTGGTCTGATGAGTCTCGATTTCTGCTGCGACATTCGGATGGTAGGGTCAGAATTTGGCGTAAACAACATGAAAGCATGGATCCATCCTGCCTTGTATGGAGCATCTTTGGGATGTGCAGCCGACAAATCTGCGGCAACTGTATGATGCCATCATGTCAATATGGACCAAAATCTCTGAGGAATGCTTCCAGCACCTTGTTGAATCTATGCCACGAAGAATTGAGGCAGTTCTGAAGGCAAAAAGGGGTCCAACCCGTTACTAGCATGGTGTACCTAATAAAGTGGCCGGTGAGTGTATATATACACTGTATGTATATGTATGTATGTGTATATATATATATATATATACGTATATATATACTGTGTGTATATATATATATATATATATATGTGTAGACCTTTACTTTATCTATTCTATTTTAACCTGTTCAGTGTGATTTTACTGTACACCGCACTGAATTGCCGGCTTTTCTATAGGACACCAGTGCCTTTTTCTCACAAGTCACACTGATGGTCCGTGTGCTGTGCGATTTTTTTTTTCTTTTATCGCACCCATAGCCTTGCAATGGCGATTTTCGGCCGAGATATGCTGTGATTTCACTCGCACGTCTAATACGGCCGAGAAAAAAACTGATGATGGGAGCTGCCCCATAGGGCTCATTTCCACATGCGAGGCACACGTCCGTATCTCGCATGTGGAAACCATGCTCTGGCGCCGGCACTTTGGAGCGGAGCTGTGCAGCTCCATGTGTTCCTATGCGGCCGCACGCTCCGCTCTGGAGTGCCGGCTCCACAGCTTGGTTTCCACATGCGAGATACGGACGTGTGCCTCGCATGTGGAAATGAGCCCATATGTTAACATTGGTCCAAGTGCTATGCGATTTTTTTATCACATAGCACTCGTCCGTATTATACGGTAGTGTGACTCCAGCCTTTCACTGAACATTGAGAGATTTAGGGAGAGCAGCTCGTCAGCATGTGATTATGAGTGTGCAAATCGCATATGTGCTTGGGTGGGGGCAAATTGAATTCTTGCCCCAGGTGCCGGAAAACCTAGATACACCTCTGGTTATATAGGTGCATGTGCGGGAAATAATTTTCAGCAACAGCAAGTAGAATTATTGTGGCATCTATGATTGTGACAAGTAAAACGGTATGTGCACATGTTAATTATTTACTGCAGACATTTCTGCATCAAGAAGTGTGTCTTGGCAGGAAAAATGCTGCATAAAAAGTTTATTTTTGATGTGTTTTTTATGTGTCTTTTTCCCCCCACTCATTAATATGGGTGAAAAACTTTGTAAAAACGCAGAAAGAATTGACATGCTGCAGATCTGAAACTGCTTCAGATCTGCGAGGAAAATAATAAGCAAAATGTGAATGAGATTTTAGAAATCTCATTCACTCTGCTAAGACAGTAAAATGCTGTGTTATCAGCAGCAAAAATTCGATATGCGAACATAGACAAACAGTTGCAAAACCCTAACTTTTATTTTAATTTTATAAATTTTTTACTATACCCCGTCAACAAAATATGTAACTCAAAAATGCTATGTTATGAAGTACCGTAAGTAAAAACAGCACTTAACAAATAAGACAGGACAGGAAAAGCTAGGTTGATTCATGTCTCAAAAGCAAATACCTGCAACAACCGGTGATTTTCATGTGGTGGGTACGTGTCTAATATTGGACTATAACAACAATTAGATATGCAAGGCATTGTGCCACCAGCTTTCAGTCATGAGGACTTGCATGAAGCGAATACAATCATTGCTCACTACAGTGTGAGTGGCGGCTGTCAGCATGTCCTGGCAATTTTATTGACAGCTGGCTCTGCAGAAAGTATAACAATCAGTGCCAGGGGATGATTACAGCCGCCACTCACAGTGTAGTTAGCGGTGCTGTGAACGATGACTGTAGCTGCCCCACACACGACCCCATGATTAAAAGCTGGCGGGTGCCTGGTAGGAAATAAGTTCATTTTCACCCTGTAGCTGCACTTTCAGTAAGGTGGCCAGGCAGCAGTGCAATGCTATTTATCTGCAGATTATCCCTATATCTGCAGGTGAATAGAGTTTTCTGTGTGACAAATTGCCTTTAATAATATTAAAATATATGGCTATGGGTAAACGGATCATAATTGGTAGTAACCAACAGTCTATTCCTCACACACTAATCTTCTTCACTGCTGTGATGTTACACTCACTGTCTGTAGAATTTACCGTATATACTCGAGTATAAGCCGACCCAAGTATAAGCCGACCCCCCTAATTTTGCCACAAAAAAACTGGGAAAACTTATTGACTCGAGTATAAGCCTAGGGTGGAAAATGCAGCAGCTACCGGTGAATTTCAAAAATAAAAATAGATGCTCCATACCGTTCATTATGGCCCCATAGATGCTCCATATAAAGCTGTGCCATATATAATGCTCTGCACCGTTCATTATGGCCCCATAGATGCTCCACATAAAGCTGTGCCATATATAATGTTCTGCACCGTTCATTATGGCCCCATAGATGCTCCACATAAAGCTGTGCCACATATAATGCTCTGCACCGTTCATTATGGCCCCATAGATGCTCCACATAAAGCTGTGCCACATATAATGCTATGCACCATTCATTATGGCCCCATAGATGCTCCACATAAAGCTGTGCCACATATAATGCTCTGCACCGTTCATTATGGCCCCATAGATGCTCCACATAAAGCTGTGCCATATATAATGCTCTGCACCGTTCATTATGGCCCCATAGATGCTCCACATAAAGCTGTGCCACATATAATGCTCTGCACCGTTCATTATGGCCCCATAGATGTGCCATAGAAAGCTGTGCCCCATATACAATGCTCTGCACCGTTCATTGTTGCCCCATAGATGCTCCACATAAAGCTGTGCCACATATAATGCTCTGCACTGTTCATTGTTGCCCCATAGATGTGCCATAGAAATCTGTGCCACATATAATGCTCCGCACCGTTCATTATGGCCCCATAGATGCTCCATATAAAGCTGTGCCCCATCTATAATGCTGCTGCTGCTGCAATTTAAAAAAAAAATTACATACTCACCTCTCTTGCTGCCCGCAGCTCCTCAGCGTCCCGTCTCGGCGTCTCTCCACACTGACTGTTCAGGCAGAGGGCGGCGCGCACACTAGTACGTCATCGAGCCCTCTGACCTGAACAGTCAGAGCAAGAGGACGGGAAGACAGAGCGGCGCCCAGGGTGTGGAACGGGGACAAGTAACTATGTAATACTCACCTGCTCCCAGGCGTCCCTGGCTCCTTATCCCGGACAGCTGGTCTCCGGGTGCCGCAGCCTCTTCCTCTGTCAGCGGTCACCGTTTACCGCTGATTAGAGGAATGAATATGCGGCTCCACCCCTATGGGAGTGGAGTCCATATTCATAACTTTAATGAGCGGTCCCACGTGACCGCTGAACAGGGGAAGAGCTGCGGCACCGAAGACCGTGGGACGGGCAGGGGGAGCGCCAGGAGCGCCGGGACTAGGTGAGTATGCGACAGTCCTCTCTCCCCCTCACCCGCCGACCCCACCGCCGATCATGACTCGAGTATAAGCCGAGAGGGGCACTTTCAGCCCAAAATTTTGGGCTGAAAATCTCGGCTTATGCTCGAGTATATACGGTATTTACTATTTTATTTGCTGAGCTGTGACGTCTTCTCACTATCCAGTTTCACCACAAAATGGCTTCTGCAATGCCTTCTACTTTCATATAGGCTATAATGCTGCAAAGAATTATGGTGAAACACACCTGGACACACCATGAATCTAGTGAGCCTTTCCTGGCTGATACAATCTTTTGCAATGTGTAAATTGGCAGAGAGCATGTTTGTTGATTTGCAAGAAGTGAGTCTCAAATTGTTCAGATGCGCCTGATTCAGAGACTTCATAAAAATTCAACACAGATTTAATTCACATTGAATTCATTTGTTCATCTCTACTTAGGGCTTGCTCACACAAGCGTACAACAAGGCCGAGTGCTATCCGATGTTATTCACTCGGGACCAGTGTTATTCTATGGGGCAGTGCTGATCAGCAGGTTTTTTCTCGTGCTGTTTCGGCATGAGAAAAAAAATTGAAGCATGCTTCAAGTGGCTGCACAATTCTGCTTACATGCACCCATTCAAGTTTATGGGTGTGTACAGTCTGATTACGCGGACAGAGACAACGGAGAAGATGGGGAAATTAAGATCTCTATCTTCTCTGCACCTGTAATATGATTTTGTCATGTCAGCGAATCAGATCACAGTAAACTGATACTCTGCTCAAACTCTGAGCAGAAATTGATCCGAATGTCATTAACATAATCGATCTGATTCTTTAAAAAGACAGAATCATCGCTCGTGTGAGCGAGCCCTTATATAGAATCCTGGAAGTAATACTAAAATACAGTGGTGTAAAAAATGCTGCAAAATTACATTAGCAATTGCAGCCCTTTACTTGTCATGATTTTCTCATTTTCTCTGACACAGTAGGATATTCAGTTCTAATCAAGATATCATATTTGTGCTGATTGCAGCCAAACGAGCGGCACATCTGCAATATTTAGCACATGATTGAGTCTTGGAGAGCGTCACAGCGGGCGACACACAGAAACAACACTGATGCTTTGTAAATTATAAGCTGCTTTGATGGGAAGTAAAATTATGGAAATCTGCTCACAATGTCATGTCCAACTGCCAGAGATGTACTGGAAAATAAATATTGAATGACAGAACTTACAAAGTTTGCTTAAATGGAAATTCAGTCAACCTCATCTAACTCCACAAGACTTACAGTTTTCATGGTCACTAACATTACCTGATGGCAACAGGTGATCTTCCAGCATTTGCAGACCACCATAATAAACAATGGAGCTTCTCAGAATTCACTCTATTGATTGGTCTATGGGCAGTTGTAGGGTATGGAGGAGTCTCTCCGGGTTGAAGCATTTTCTTAGCTATGCCCTCCATGCACTTTAGATAGCTGTTGGCCGAACAATGGTTCAGTCAATCAATCGATCGCTCACCCAGCAGATATCTTACCCGACTCCTCCATACTAGAGTGAGCACGAGCTGTGTGTTCTATCAAAGAATCGCTGACAGACCTTTCTGGTGGAAGCTTACTCCTTAGAGAACAAAAGGACTGGCAGTCCGAAATTGGACATTCTGGATCCTTATCTCGAACACCAATCATCTGCCAGGTGCCCCCATAAATATCATACTGTCGTCCAAACCCTGGCATAACTTGAAGTTGAAGCTTCAATTTAAATCACTGCCGAAGCCTTAAGTTTTTATGCTAGGACTTTTATTAAGATGTAAAATAAAAAAGTTTGTAGATACAGCTCACCCCATGTGTGGCACCCCAGGAGTTCGGGTACCTCAGTAGTGCTGCCTTCCTCTCGGGGAGGGCAGTGCTATGCCTGGAAACAAGAGGGATTCCTTTGGCAGGTAAGCTGTACACCCAACACATTCTAACTCCAGGCCAGAAGGGGGAGCTTAAAGCCCTGTTTGGGAGGAACTTCCCTAATATCCATCCTGATCTGGAGGAGGAGTTAGTTTAATCTGGAGCAGACAGCGAAGGGAGAGGAGTGATTAGGAGCTCAGGGAGGCTGCGAGTGGGCCTCCTGTGAGCCAGAGCATAGAAACCGGGAGCCCAAGGACATGGGAGACTATAAGTCATGTGACAGACCCGGAGGGCATAGGACAATACGTAAACTGCCCGTACAACACCTGTGGTACAGCAGCATTCTGGAGCCTAGAGTCACCATGCAGAGACCCCAGAAGGAACGGCTCAAGCTGCCTTCCATACAGGTACTGTCCCAGGACAGGAAAGAACGAGGACCTTGTTAGGACACTTCAAGTAGCAAGGGACTAATAGTGAGCGCAAAGTGGAAGGCTCCCAACCTGACCTGCCAAGGGGATTTCCACTTGTTTCCTGGCTGCCTGGACTCTTTCTGTACCTGTTGCTGGAACCCTGGACTGTGGCCTGCTACCACCAGTAAACCAGGTAAATACTGCAACCCTGAGTCCTCTGTTATTTACCGTCAAACTACCATCTCTGCCATACACCTTGGGAGCCCTGGGGACCCCACTTCACCTGTGGGAAGCGTCACCATCTAGCTGCCATACCATTACCCCAGAGGACCCCTTTAAGCAGCATCGGTCCCCACTGACCGAACACCACAGGTGGCGTCATGAACAATAGACTGTATTCACAAATCCCCTTAAAAGACCGTTCCCCTTTAATTGGGCACCCAGGGCACGGACCGGGTCGCAGCCACGTGACATCCCCTTTAAGAGCGACCGGACCCGGTGCCGAGTACCCCAGACCCTGGAGGGCGACTCACATGTATGCTGTTCAGCCTGGTTTCCTGGATGATCCACTCCACTATGCACAGATAAAGCTTGTGAGGTATGAAGCAGCTTTGGTCAAAATAGTGAAAAGTGCTTTTTCAATCCAGCAAAGTGAATTATAGTAGCAAAAATACTGTATTATGACTTCATTAAAATAGTAGCATGGGCATAAAACATATATTTGATGCGTTTCGAGTCTTGCTGCCTCTTAGGTATAGATAGATCTACAATTAAGATGCAGCTAGGCTCGAAACGTGTCAGATATATATTTTTCATGCCCATGGTGAGCGCCATGATCTTTGGATTACAGCTGTGAAGATTTTGTATACTGTAGAGCTCCTCCGGACTGGACTAGGACGTGTTGTTCTACAGTAGGACTCTCCAGAGCAGCGTCAGTTCCTATTGAAATCTCAGTATTGCCGAGCAATTTTGAGTTCAGACCCCTACTATTAGGGCTCATTCATACCACTGCAATTTCAGTCTGAGTGCTGAGCGTGAAACAAAATGGCCAACGCTCAGACCAATATTATTCAATGGGGCGGTACAGATGAGTGATTTTTTTCACTAACCAAATCTGTGTGTGAAAAAATGTGCTGGTTTCTTCCTTAAAACAGATGAGATGCTCCCATTCAAGTTTATAGGTGTGTGAAAAAATCTGGATAACATACAGGGCAATATTGCCTTGCGCAGGCGTGTACTCCGGAGGACAGAGAATGAACTTCAATCCAATATTGTGGCCAGCATGCAGCCAGCGGGTAAGGAAAGGGTGAATCAAACACCCGAAAACCCCGCCCATATGACCCAAAACTGGTTCCGCCAAATTCAGGTGACAGGTTCCCTTTAATGGATGAAACTCTGAATGATGTTTTATATGTTCGTGTGAACCTACCTTTAAAGGGAACCTGTCACCACGTTTTTGGAAGATGGGATAAAAATAGCGTTAAATAGGGGCAGAGGTGGGCGTTACATTAGTGTGTGTGTTATGCGTTTATTACCCACCTAAGTTGCCGAAATAACTTTGCAAAGTGTCCGTTTTCGCCTGTCAATCAGGCTGGTCAGGTCACATGGGCGTGGTGTCTTCACCCAGATTTGGCGTAGTTTTCCGTTGGTGGCGTAGTGGTGTGCGCATGCCCAAAGTCCGGAATCCTCTTCCAGGGGATTTAAAATAGCGCGGTGTTCGTTATTGCATTGGTGATCGGTGGGCGCGGCCATCTTCCTTTGGCCGCGCGTGCGCAGAAGCGGCGCTCTGCTGGCCGCGGCTTCAGGAAAATGGCCGCGGGATGCCGCGCGTGCGCAGATGGATATCGCGGCGGCCATTTTCCTGAAGCCGCGGCCAGCAGAGCGCCGCTTCTGCGCACGCGCGGCCAAAGGAAGATGGCCGCGCCCACCGATCACCAATGCAATAACGAACACCGAGCTATTTTAAATCCCCTGGAAGAGGATTCCGGACTTTGGGCATGCGCACACCACTACGCCACCAACGGAAAACTACGCCAAATCTGGGGGAAGACAACGCCCATGCGACCTGACCAGCCTGATTGACAGGCGAAAACGGAGACTTTGCAAAGTTATTTCGGCAACTTAGGTGGGTAATAAACGCATAACACACACACTAATGTAACGCCCACCTCTGCCCCTATTTAACGCTATTTTTATCCCATCTTCCAAAAACGTGGTGACAGGTTCCCTTTAAAGGCAGCATTACCTTTTTCAGCAATTTGTACTACACTAGCTTTTCTGTAGTATCAGACCAGTCAGGCTAGCCGATGAATGAGAGCTCTGTAATCACTTGCACAAATTTTCTCCTCTGAATTCTGCACATAAATCTGACCAGATGGCTCTAGCCAGGATTAATTTAAAGGGAATCTGTCACCAGATTTTTGCCACATAACCTGAGAGAAACATAATGTAGAGACAAAAACCCTGATTCTAGCGATGTATCACTTACTGGACTGTTTGGTGTAGTTTTGATAAAATCACAGTTTTATCAGCAAGAGATTATCACTAGAGGACTAGTAAACCTGCTGCTATATAGTTCCCAATATTCATGTGCTCTGTATAACCAGGCCTCCACCACTGATTGGCAGATTTTCACTGTACATGGGCAGAAAGCTGCCAATCAGTGGTGTGGGCGGGGTTATACACAGCTCAGCATTCAGAGAACTTCTTGATCTGCAGCAGATAAAACAGGGATTTTATCAAAACTGCAGCAAGCAGCCCAGTAAGTGACACATCACTGGGATCAGGGTCTTTGCCCCTACATCATGCTGCTCTCAGACGGGGTAGCAAAAACATGCAGACAGATTCTCTTTAAATGTGGTTTTTGACATATTGAAACCTCCAGGCCTGCAGAGCATCACCACACCATACCAGCCCAGTGGTTTACAGCAATACTTTGAGAAGAGACACTCTTTATTCAGTCCATACTTCTTGTATTTATAACCACGAGATGTAAAACTGGAGACTGTTTATCGTTTATTCTCTTGGCTTCCCATCAAATCTGTATTGCAGTAAACACAGGTCAAGAGATCAAACAAACAATTTAGCATCAAATTCAAACCTCAGTACACAAGACAGCAGAAATCGAATCAAAAGTCCATCAGCTACTCATAATGAAAATCTAAACCAGGGTGAAATTAGAGGAAGTCAGAATGCAGCGCTGATCTAATTTCATATTTTAACAAAACAATGCCAATCCAATAAAGAACAGATTTTTCTGTATTTTATACTGCATTAAATCTGATTTATCTCGGAACAAACAAACACTGAAGTCTCCTACTGGCTCCATCTATAAAAAAAAAAAAAAAAGATTAAAAACAGCCAAAAAAAAGCCAGCAATGTATTTTCAAAGCTCTTGATGCACTTTGCAGAGCGTGATGTCCTAAGGGTATGTTCAGAGGTGGCATTTTTGCGTATTTCAACCAGTACCATAATTCATGAGATTAAATCTGAAATTTTTTGCACATATTTTAAGTTCTGCTGAGTTTTTGCATATCGATTCTTTAAGCGATTTGCAGCATTTTTCATCCTGTAAAATAAATGGTTGAAAAACAAAAGAAAAATGATGCAAAAAATGCACGTGAAAAGAGCATGTAAAAGAGCCACGTAAATGTGCGTTTTCTACTCAGTTTGTCGTGCCACCACTAGTTGGCACAGACCAAAATGTGGCAAATACACAACGTGTGAATATACCCTAAGATGACGTAGAAAAGGTAGAATTTTGTCTTTTCCTACAGCCAACATACAGGAGCTTAGCGGGGAGCAGGGGTTGGGGCTGTAGAATTTGATACGAGGCGTGCTGGATGCTTGATGGTGGAAGGAGGTATAGCGAGAAGCCAAGCTGACATCGACAACGTACTTGGAGACAACTCTTTGCTACAACTCTTTTAAAAAAAATGCAGCTGCAACTCCCAAAAAATCCCCCCCAAAGCATATGACCTAGTTGTAAGTTGTATACTCATTATTAATATTTGTAAATTATTATTTAATATAATAATTATAATGTATTTTTAATATCTAAATCCCCCTTGAGAAAGCTAACGGGAAACACTTTTTTGTGCTGTTTTCTCTCCATTAGCACAAAGGGTATTGTTTCATATATTTGATTTATTAACCTTTGCTCGGTTGTATATATCCTTAGATGTGTGTTGTATGATATATTTTCATAACTCGGATGTTGTAATGGATTTCCTTAGTGTATTTTCACAGTTTGGCCGGGTGGTCAGTGCCATATAATAGAAGTGGAGACCTAATTAACTACTTATTATGTCATTTTTTTAAATATTGGTGTCAGGTCTCTGTGTACAATAGTTATGTATTTTTTTTCTTGAGCCACATAACTGTTTATTTATGTTTTTTAAAGATTTTTTTTTTTTTTAGAAATCATTAAAGATGCTTCTAATCCTATTTCTAAGGGCGTGTTGACTCCCTTTTTTCAACTTTTTGGGTGTTTTCACTTGTACTTTTGGAGGTGATAATTGTGCACTGCTAGCAGTAATATTGTTTTCTCTGTTGGCAAGAAGCCTGCTGAAAACTCTTCTGGAAAGGAAGAGTCAAAAAAAGCCCCATTGACCAGTGTGAAAATTATAAGGTTGATATATATATATAATTGTCTAAGGATCACTTTCGTCTTTCTGTCTGTCACGGATATTCATTGGTCGCGGCCTCTATCTGTCATTGAAATCCAAGGGCACAGTCTGGCGGCAAATGGCCGCTCCTTCCTCCCCGCAGTCAGTGCCCGCTCCATAATCCCCTCCAGTCAGCGCTCACACAGGGTTAATGGCAGCGGTAACGGCCCGCGTTATGCCGCGGGTAACCCACTCCGTTACCGCTGCTATTAACCCTGTGTGACCAACTTTTGACTATTGATGCTGTCTATGCGGCATCAATAGTTAAAAGATCTAATGTTAAAAATAATACAAAAAAAAATAAAAAATTGTTATATACTCACCGTCCGTCGGCCCCTCGGATCCAGAACCAGCCTTTCCCGCTCCTCACGATGCTCCGGTGACCGCTCCATGCATTGCGGTCTCGCGAGATGATGACGTACGGTCTCACGAGACCGCTACGTCATCATCTCACGAGACCGCAATGCACTCTTGGGACCGGAGCACGCGAGGAGCGTCGGTAACCGCTTCTCCTGGATCCAGGGCCAACAGAAGGTGAGTTTATAACTATTTTTTAATTTAATTCTTTTTTTTTAACACGGATATGATGCCCACATTGCTATATACTGCGTGGGCTGTGTAATATAATACATGGGCTGTGCAATATAATACGTGGGCTGTGCAATATACTACGTGGGCTGTGCAATATAATACGTGGGCTGTGCAATATAATATGTGGGCTGTGCAATATAATGCATGGGCTGTGCTGTATACTACGTGGGCTGTGCAATATAATACGTGGGCTGTGCAATATAATACGTGGGCTGTGCAACATATTACATGGGCTGTGCAATATACTACGTGGGCTGTGCAATATACTACGTGGGCTGTGCAATGTACTACGTGGGCTGTGCAATGTACTGCGTGGAATGTGCAATATGCTACGTGGGCTGTGCAATGTACTACGTGGGCTATGCAATGTACTGCGTGGGCAGTGCAATATACTACATGGGCTGTGCAATATACTACGTGGGCTGTGCAATATACTACGTGGGCTGTGCAATATACTATGTGGGCTGTGCAATATACTGCGTGGGCTGTGCAATATACTACGTGGGCTGTGCTATATACTACATGGGCTGTGCAATGTACTACGTGGGCTGTGCAATATACTGTGTGGGCTGTGCTATTTACTACGTGGGCTGTGCAATATACTACGTGGGCTGTGCAATGTACTATGTGGGCTGTGCAATATACTGCGCGGGCTGTGCTATATACTACGTGGGCTGTGCAATATACTGCGTGGGCTGTGTTATACACTACGTGGCCTGTGTTATACACTACGTGGCCTGTGTTATACACTACGTGGGCTGTGTTATACACTACATGGCCTGTGTTATACACTAGGTGGGCTGTGTTATACTCTACGTGGGCTGTGTTATACTCTACGTGGGCTGTGTTACACACTACGTGGGCTGTGTTATATACTGCGTGCGTGGGCTGTTATATACTACATGAGCTGTGTTATATGCTACGTGGGCTGTTATAAACTACGTGGCTGTGTTATATGCTATATGGGCTGTTATACACTCTGTGGGCTGTGCTATATACTACATGGCTGTGCTATATACATCGTGGGCTGTGTTATATACTACGTGGCTGTGCTATATACTCCGTGGGCTGTGCTATATACTCCGTGGGCTGTGCTATATACTATGTGGCTGTGCTATATACTATGTGGCTGCGCAATATACTATGTGGCTGCGCAATATACTACATGGCTGTGCAATATACTATGCGGCATGTTATATACTACATGGCCGGCTGCGAACAATCAGCGACAGGCGCAGTCCGGCTGCGAATTGGCGCGAGATTTGAACCACGCTTTGCTAATTGGTTGCGGCCGGCCAAATACTGTGTATTCAATGTATTATTCTAAAATCTTCATAAATAAACTACATACATATTTTAGAATACTCGATGCATTAGAATCAGCTACCATCTAGTATATATATATTAAGAACGTGATGAAAAAAAAGTTGACTTTAAAAAAAAAATATATATATATGTAACACAAAAATTTTATTGAAACAATACGTCATTTTTTTTGATGATCAGTTCCCTTTAACCCCTTCAAGACGCGACCCTTTTTCATTTTTGCATTTTCGTTATTCACTCGCCTCCTTCCCAGAGCCATAACTTTTTTATTTTTCTGTCAATATGGTCATGTGAGGGCTTATTTTTTGCGGGACGAGTTGTACTTTTGAACGACACCATTGGTTTTACCATGTCTTGTACTAGAAAACAAGAAAAAAATTCCAAGTGTGGTGAAAATTACAAAAAAAGTGCAATCCCACACTTGTTTTTTGTTTGGCTTTTTTGCTAGGTTCACTAAATGCTAAAACTGACCTGCCATTGTGATTCTCCACGTCATTATCTATATATATAAGAGGCATCGTGATAACTCGCTAACCCCGCCCCTGCACATATACACAATAATCAATAAGCATCTATAAATGGCTGAGAGCATGATAAATAGTCAGAAAAAGCTCTCCCAATGTAAGAGAAAATCTCTAGAGGAGCATCACTCCCAAGAAAACATATCAGATACTAGCGAATTAAAGGAATATAGATACTCAATAGCATAAAACAAAAGTAAATTTTATTTAGAAATACAAAAAATATATATTGTGTAAGTAAAATACAACAGCATGACAGAATGCATGGCAAATTCCAGCATGCGGACAGGAGGAAGAACAACCAGTACACTGAGAGATAGGGCACACTACCGAGTCTGACCTGGGTGAGTCTAGAGTGGTATAATACGATATGCTTAATCTGAGGTAAAAGTCACAGAGGGAACGCCGCCCTCTCCGTATACTACATACCCATAGATAAATATTGCCAATGGCCTCCACCTAATGGAGACTTACCCATAGTTGGTCACGGTCTGTGTGTTTCCTTCCCGCTACCCCTGACGCGCGTTTCGCACGATGGCTTTCTCAAAGGGGAGGTAACAAAGGTGTCTAGTTGTAGCTGCAGCTTATATAGGGAGTTAGACATCAGATTTTGATTGGCGCATGCGCATCTGCGTCCAAAGCTTAAGGTCATACAATCTCCAATGGCGTAATTATGTGGCGTGTGTGCGGGCGGAAAACCGCCCATGGTACCAGTGTGCATGCACACCGCACAATATATAAACACCATGGAGATTTGAACAGCATCGGATACGCGGACTCGCGCATGCGCACTGCCAATGCCAAAGGTCCCGGAAGTCAATGCGGCCCAACCCGGAAGTACCCGAGAGCCTATGCGTCTACGTGCGGTGAGCATCTGGTATCCACAGGTCCACGGCAATATTGCCATGGAGATCCGGGTGAATATTGCGCGTGCGCATATAGGACACACGTTCACCGGAATATAAGGACTTATTATCAGGCATTATCACACATCTGTGTGCAAATAACAAGTCATATGTCTTAATATAAAGAAATATATGACTATATGTCGGATTGTGGACCCTAGAGCTGAATCTACAAAAATCGGGGGGAATTATATCGGAGGAATACATATATGTTACGAAGTGATTATAGACAGACAATACTAATACCCTCATACGTACCCGATGTAGTTAAAAATCCATATGGATAAATATAAATAAAGTGCAAAATAACATCAAAAATTAGATGTACAATCTGGAAAAGATCCATAAAGTGCCAACTAAGGATAATACTAAGTGTACAGACGTAACCACTACGTGTGTTATAATAGTGCATAAATCGGTGTATATGACACCTACATGTCTGTTATAATTAAAGTGCATAAGTGACAGAGATAAATATCCAGACTTTGATCTGGAGATTATATCAAAAAGCAATCCATTATATTACAGTGAAATATATCAATAGCCACAAAAAGCTTAAGAACAATATAACCAGTGAAGAAAATACAAAAGTGCTGTATAAAATCTATATCTAAAAACATCCCCCTAGAAAATATTCCTCCTTCTTTTGGTTCAGCTCCCGAGAAGAGGAAAGTTCATAGTGTCTTCTGTTTTACGGAACCGTCCCAATATCCAACTCCATATACTTGGCGCAGCAGATTGTATGTCACATATGGAAAAGAGTACTGTATGGAAATATACATAAATGCAAAAATAGAAAGATTAAAACAAAGAAAGACACACATAGTGAAAAGACACATATAGGGCTCCAAAATGTATGTGTATAAAACTCTGATTTATACCACTATGTACAGACTGAATGGCCCCTGCACAGTAGCTCCGCCCCCCACCACATCACCACACATAATCCCACCCCCCACCCCATTATCACACACAATCCCACCTCCACCACATTACCACACACAATCCCGCCCCATCACATTACCACACATAATCCCACCCCCACCACATTACCACACACAATCCACACCACATCACCACATCACCACACATAATCCCGCCCCCCCACCACATCACCACACACAATCCCCACCACATTACCACAGATAATCCCGCCCCCCCACCACATCACCACACATAATCCCGTCTCCCCACCACATCACCACATATAATCCCGCCACCCACCACATCACCACACATAATCCCACCCCCCCACATCACCACACACAATCCCACCCCCACCACATAATCACACATAATCCCGCCCCCCCACCACATCACCACACATAATCCCGCCCCCCAACATATCACTACACATAATCCCACCCCCACCCCATTACCACACATAATCCCGCCCCCTCACCACATCACCATGCATAATCCCTCCCCCCACCACATCACCACACATAATCCCGCCCCCCACCACATTACTACACATAATCCCACCCCCCACCACTTTACCACAGATAATCCCGCCCCCCACCACATTACCACACATAATCCCTCCCCCCAACACATCACCACACATAATCCCTCCCCCCACCACATCACCACACATAATCCCACCCCTCCACCACATTACCACACATGATCCTGCCCCCCACCACATTACCACACATGATCTCACACCCACCACATCACCACACATATAATCCCACCCCCCCACATTACCACAGATAATCCCGCCCCCACCACATTACCAAGCATAATCCTGCCCCCCACCACATTACCACAGATAATCCCGCCCCCCCACCACATTACCACACATAATCCCGCCCCCCACCACATTACCACACATAATCCCGCCCCCCACCACATCACCACACATAATCCCACCCCCAACACGTCAACACACATAATTCCCCCCCACCCAATTACCACACATAATCCCGCCACATCTTATTGAATCCAGTTTGTTTTTGATTTTACACTGTGAATAAAATGTATTATTAGTATTATTCAGATTTGTAATGATTATTATTGTTATTATCGTCATTTTCAGTTAATTTACCACCTGCGTAAGCGCTATTGAATGTTCTCATTATTTACTTTAGGTTAATCACCAGCAGCGTTAATTAGATAGCAATGAGCGTGCCGAGCGCTAGCTGGCTGGAAACAGCTAGTGAGTTCATAGACACCAAACATGTCTAGGTTATTTTTTATCTAAGTGGTGAAAAAAATTTCAAAACTTTGCAAAAAAAAAAATTGCGCCATTTTCTGATACCTGTAGCGTCTCCATTTTTCGTGTTATGGAGTCGGGTGAGGGCTTATTTTTTGCGGGCCGAGCTGACATTTTTAATGATACCATTTTGGTGCAAATATGTTCTTTTGATCGCCCGTTATTGCATTTTAAGGCAATGTTGACCCAAAAAAAACGTAATTCTGGCGTTTCAAATTTTTTTCTCGCTACGCTGTTTAGCGATCAGGTTAATGCTTTTTTTTATTAATAGAACGGGCGATTCTGAATGCGGCTATACCAAATGTGTGTGTGTATGTTTGTTGTTTTTTTTTATTGGTTTATTTTGGATAGGGCGAAAGGGGGGTGATTTAAACTTTTATATATTTTTTACTTTTGCCATGCTTCAATAGCCTCCATGGGAGGCTAGAAGCTGGCATAGCCTTATCGGCTCTGCTACATAGCAGCGATCATCAGATCGCTCCTATGTAGGTTAATTGCAGGCTTGCTATGAGCGCCGACCACAGGGTGGCGCTCACAGCAAGCTGGCATCAGTAACCATAGAGGTCTCAAGGATCTCTATGGTTACTATCCTGACACATCGCCGACCCCCGATCATGTGACGGGGGTCGGCGATGCGCGCATTTCCGGCCGCGCGGCTGGAAGCGGTAGTTAAATGCCGCTGTCAGCGTTTGACAGCGGCATTTATCAGGTTAATAGCGGCAGGTGGATCGCGATTCCACCTGCCGCTATTGCGCGTACATGTCAGCTGTACAAAACAGCTGACATGTCGCGACTTTGATGTGGGCTTAGCGCCGGAGCCAACATCAAAGGGGGAGACACGACATGCGCAGTACTAGTACGGGGCATGTCATGAAGGGGTTAAGGACTCGTGCCCATCAACGTGAAAAAAATTATTTTGGTCTAGAAAAGTTTGACGAGTGTCATGCAAGTGTCATTTGTATTGTCAGGAGACATTATGCCCAGAGGTTAGTATTCCACGTGTATATATCTATTCTATGCATTCTATTCTGTCGGGTCACGCTGTGATTTTACTGTATGCAGCAGATGAATTACCAGCTTTCCGAAGGACATCGGCGCTCGCATGGTCCAAGTGACGGGCAATTTTTTTCTCGCACCCATTGACTTGCACAGGTGAGTCTCGTCTCGTCCGAGACAAGAGGACAAACGCAGCATGCTGCAATTTTTTTTTCTCAATCCAATTTCAGCTTAGCACATCACATTGTATTTGTAATATTTTTTTTTAATTTCTATATAGTGGTTTTTCAACAGTGAAGTGTTTCCTGGAGAATCATAAACATTTCTACAAAACTGCAAAGGAAATGATATTATGTGCCTGAGGGACCCGTAGAAGCGCATACCGGCTGGAAACGGCCGTCGTCCTGACGTTGTGTCCACATCGTTCTCTCCTGCCTCTGCTGTTTTATATGATTCCGCAATAAAGGACTGTTTTCAAAGGGACGGTGAGTGCCACTATTCTCCTTTCTCAAGTAATGAAGATATTATGTGCCTCCACAAATGTATTACGCCCCAAAATGTGTACGTCTGTTACCTGCATGGTGTGAATGTAAAGATCCGGCCCTATGCAGTCTAATACCGAACTGTACTTCATGGATCTTGGCTCTGAAGAAAATAAGAGAGAACTAAATGCTTTCAAAACATTTCTACAAACAAGGCCTGAGGGTTAAAATCAAACATCAGTGATAATGTCAGTGCTTGGCAGGCAGCCAGGACCCATGTGTTATAAAGCAAATTGAAATGTTCATAGTGATGATAGGCAGCTTCTCAAAGATCACAACGTGCTGAAGATAATGATCTGTGGCAGATCTGAAATCTAGCTATTTCATCTGGCATATATTTAGATCCTAACTGGCACCAAATAAAATGCATTCTCAGTAACTTTATTCATAGAGAATTAAAAGAAGTCTCCATACCCGGATCACATGAATGTATTAGGACGTGCTGTACAATAATACACATTTAGATATAAATGGTGGAAAATACCAAGTAGGTTCATCTAGTCTGGGGATTGTACAGTCAGTGTGAGGGCCGGACAGTCGATTTAAAGGGGACTTGTCACCAAGTTTTTCCCATATAAAGTAGGGCCAGCACCTGTACGCAGGGCCGGACTGGCCATTTGGCAAATGCCAGAAGGGCCTGTCTGGTTGTGGGCTGCCTTGTCTGCTATGATGTAAAAAGAATCAGTGTTCCCATACTGAGTTGTGATGGAGCACAAAGTTGCTGACTGTCACTTACCCCAGCAGCCACGGGAATCATTATAAACATTGGTCATGTAGTAAATCTTCCTCTCCTCCATCCAGGGTAATATTAGTAATATATCCCATCTGGTGCTTAGGGACGGGGATGGCACGGGCCTGTGTGTTTTCAAATTCCAGGGCTGAATTTCAGCCCCAGTCCGTACCTGCCTGTACGCCCTATGTTACAGCATTCTAGAATACTGTCTATATGTCCCCAATACGCTGTGCATATCAAATAGTGGTCTGGTCTGATGGGCGTCATTGGTCTTGACTCGGCACCTCCTCTCTTTTTGCTTCGTGTGGCTGATGCTTTCTACATCATCCACACAGTGTCCTCGGCATCGTGCTCCTGCGCAGGCGTACTTCTCTGCCCTGCATAGGGAGGAGCAAAGTACTGTAATGTGCTTGCGTAAGGAAAGGCCACAATGCCAGTTTGCTCTGGCCATGGCAGGGCAGAGAGGAGTATGGCTGTGCGGGATCATGATGCCGAGGACACTGTGTGGATGACTTAGAAGTACTGGATTTTCCGGCGTATAAGATGACTTTTTAACCCCTGAAAATCATCTCAAAAGTCGGGGGTCGACTTATACGCCAGGTACGGCGTGTGCAGGGAGCGGTCCTGTATGGTTCTCAGGGTCTGAAGGAGAGGAGAGTCTCCTTCACGCCCTGGGATCCATATTCATGTAAAAAAAAAGAATAAAAATAAAAAACATGGGATATACTCACCCTCCGATGGCCCCGGCTCTCAGCGGTGCAAGTGGTGGCCTCCGTTCCTAAGGATGCATTGAGCAAAGGACCTTAGATGACGTCGCGGTCACGCGACCAGTCACGCAACCGCGAAGTCATCGAAGGTCCTTCACTCACTGCATCCTTAGGAACGGAGGCCGCCGCTTGCACCGCTGAGAGCCGGGGGCCATCGGAGGGTGAGTATATCCCATATTTTTTTTTAATTCTTTTTTTTACATGAATATGGATCCCAGGGCCTGAAGGAGAGTCTCCTCTCCTCCAGACCCTGGCAACCATCCGCACCGCACACGCCGTATAAGATGACCCCCGTCTTATACGGCGGGTATATCCCAAACTCAATATTTTATATGGAAAAGTTGGGGGTCGTCTTATACACCCAGTCGTCTTATACACCAGAAAATACGATACATATCATCCACATGAAGCAAGAATAGAGGGGGCACCGGATCAATATCCAATGACGACCATGGGAACCGGACCGCCCATAGATAAATATAATGAAGCTATGTCTTGTTCTATGGAGAGCGTTTTGGGGACATATAGGCAGTATTCTAGAATCCTGTGTCACATAGGGTCTACAGGTGCTGGCCCTACTTTATGGGAAAAACCTGGTGACCGGTTCCCTTTAAAGGCAAATTTAGCCAAACAGTTTTATTGTTCATTCTAGGAAGTGTAGAATATATTCATGTGTTAATACATTTCATATGAATAGATATTCTGTAGTTGTGTGTGCATGTTCTAACCAAGATAGACTAGGTGCTTTACATCTCTGGTACGAAGAATAGACAAATTGTATAAAATTAAAAGGCTTATCCCCTCCAAAATACTGATCACCAACCCACAAAATAGGTGATAAATGTATGATGGAGGACACCCAATGATCTTGAGGACAGGTGTCCTGTGTCCCCCATGTGGACGGAGTGGCAATGCTCATATGTGACCACCTGCATTCACTGTCCCCAGGAGGAGTGGTCAGACGTGCAGTATTGCTCCATTTATAAGGAGGACACAGCATCCCTGACCCCCACTTATTATACATTTAAGTTTGATTTACAGTGGCCAATTCTCATAAACGAGTATTACTAGATTGACCAGTAGCATAGCTACTAGGGGGGCAGAGGGGGCCATCGCCCCGGGCCCTGTCACATGAAGGGGCCCACTGGGAGCCAGGGCCACTTCTGTGAGGAGGCAGAACACCGCATAGGAGCAGAGCAGTATAATGTCTGCTCCCCTCTGACGGAGACTCTGCACGCTGCTAGCACAGTGACCGGCTGCAGTCTCCCCCCTGCAGTGAATGGTTTCGCCCGTCTGACCTGATGATGAAGCTTTTCCTTGTATTCTGACTCATGGGTATGTAGAACGCAGTGGTGCCTGGATAGGCCAATTCTTTTGGGCGCTTCCGTATTGACCTGTACTCACGTTCATACCGATTTATCAGATAGCTTAACTCAGCCACGTTCTCATGTAAGAAGACTCCAGGAAAAGAGGATTGCTTTAACCGAAATTCTTGTATTATGATGAAAGTAGCAGGTAAAAAGGAATATTCAACAGAGGACATGTAATAGGATGCATACAGATATGGGGATGATGACAAAATGGAGAATAAGGGCGTGAACAAACATACATCACAGGACTACAGTGAGAGAGTTGGGACAAAATAAAGGGAAAGGCAAACTTCTGCCTAGAAAGAAAGGATGGAACACAAACAATGCAAAACATTGAATGATTTCCCAAGTCGTGGGACATGACACTCCCCGTCTGAAATCCTTGGATTTCACGATGTCCGTAATTCTTCGAAGTCGTTCGAACCTGAAAAAACAAGAGGAAGAAAACATGCATGCAATAATAAACATAAAAGATTTTTAAGTCCAACTCGTTGTTGTTGACCCGTAGATCACACCGAAAGATAAGTTCAAGTATATAAAACCCATCTTCAGATTGGGGAAGCCGCAAACATGCAAACTCTTCCACCAACCCAGAATCCAATGGGAATGTTAAGGGTTCAATCCAATGGAAAATGTCAACATTCAATAAACTGGGGAATGAGGAGGAATGCTCCCCGCCGTGAACAACGTCCAGGAGCATGTTCAGTTCATGTGATGTCCTCCTTTCGTAGAAGCAGCACGAGTTCAGTGACCGGGCGGAAGAAGGTTCGGGTAGAGCCCCCTTTTGTCACCTTAACTTCTATCTTACGAGTCTTTCCGTCCTCACCGGGTAGGACTTTGGTGATAAGTCCCATTGGCCAGTCATTACGATGAGCCTCTGTATCCTTTAAGAGAACAAGGTCTCCTTCTTGGAGATTGGGTCTGGGTGTCTGCCATTTGTGACGGTTTTGAAGCAAGTGTAAATATTTGGTCTTCCATCGATGCCAAAACACGTTAGCCAGGTGTTGTACTTGCCTCCACTGACATCTGTAAATGTCCTTATTATCGAAGTTCCCAGGCGGAACTGTAGCAGCTCCAATCTTCTGTGTGAGAAGTGTGGCTGGAGAAACATCAGAACCCAAGTTGAGGTCCTTTAGGTTTGTGGCGTGGTCCTCAGATGGAAACGCGTTCATTACGTCTTGTACAACTTCAGCAATTTCTACTGCCAATACCGCAGCGCAAAGCTCGAGTCTGGGTACAGAGTGTGCAGGCTTTGGAGTTAACTTGGCTTTACCCAGGATGAAACCACAGTGTACCTTGTTAGCTCCTAAGGTCATCAGATAAGCTACTGCGGCTATGGCTTCTGTAGATGCGTCAGAGAAAATATGGACTTCTCTTCTGATTGCAGTCGAAGGTGATCTTGGAGAATAACAACGTGGGACTTGGAGTTGCTCTAAGAACTTCAGAGACTTCTTCCACGCCTCCCACCTTTGCTGTTTCTGAGTTGGGAGCGGGGTGTCCCAATCCGTGTTCTCGGCCGTAAGCTGTCTTAACAGTATCTTGCCTTGAATAGTGATGGGTGCTACAAACCCGAGAGGATCATAGATGCTATTTATGACAGATAGGACTCCTCGTTTGGTAAAGGGTTTGTCATAGGGTGACACTTGGAAAGTGAAGGTGTCCCGTTTGATATCCCACAGTAGACCAAGGCTGCGCTGTGTTGGAGGAACATCGGAACCCAAGTTGAGGTCCTTTAGGTTTGTGGCATGGTCCTCAGATGGAAACGCGTTCATTACCTCTTGACTGTTAGAGATAATCTTGTGGAGTCTGAGGTTTGATGTGGATAGCATTTCCTGTGTTCTGGAGAGTAGGTCAATTGCATCTTCGCTTGTGGGCAAGGACTTGAGCCCATCGTCCACGTAGAAGTTCTTCTCTACAAATTGCCGAGCATCGGAACCGTACTCTCTCTCACCTTCCTGGGCTGTCCGTCTCAGTCCATAGATCGCCACAGCAGGTGAGGGACTGTTGCCGAAGACATGGACCTTCATCCGGTAGTCTATGACCTGATTGTTGACGTTGTTGTCCTTGTGCCATAGGAACCTAAGATAGTTTCTGTTGTCTTCTTTCACAATGAAGCAATGAAACATCTGCTGAATGTCGGCCATTATGGCAACAGGTTCTTGTCTGAAGCGGATCAATACTCCAAGGAGGCTGTTGTTCAGGTTGGGCCCAGTTAGGAGCAGGTTATTGAGAGAGAGGCCTTCAAACTGAGCACTGGAGTCAAACACCACTCTGATCTGATTAGGCTTGCGAGGGTGATAGACACCAAAGGATGGAAGATACCAACATTCTTCTCCCTCCCTCAGTGGTGGCGCAGGTTCAGCATGATTTCTGTCAAAGATGTTCTGCATAAAGTCAATGAAATGCTTCTCCATCTCTGGTTTCCTCTTTAGGGTACGTTTTAAGGATGAGAACCTTGCAGTTGCTTGCTGCAGGTTGTTCGGCAACCTCACTCTTGGGAAACGAAAGGGTAAAGGAGCTACCCAACTGTTGGAGTCGTCTTGAACAAATTCTTTATCCATAACCTTTATAAATTCTTTATCTTCCCTTGTGGGTGCCAACTTGTTGTCATTACTTGTGGAATCGAACACTGATGACCCGAGGTTTTCTTCCCAGGACTGGAGTGTGTTCATGTTGTTGAAGGATTCCTGTTGCCACTTGGTGTTGCTCACTTTCTCTTTCACCCAGTAGTGATGTGGGCATGGTTGGAAATGGGTGCTGCGACCATTTGACAAAATGTGTGTCTTGTAAGAGGAGATGTTGTTAGGTCTCTTCATCTTGTGTATGCAAACATTGCCTATGATTACCCAGCCTAGATCTAAGCGTTGGGCAAATGGTGCATCGTGTGGTCCATTAATTTGCTGACGCACCTTGTGCAGCCGGAGGATGTCTCTGCCTAGCAGAATCAGGATATCTGCACTGTTGTTGAGGGCTGGTATCTTGTTTGCTATCCCCTTGAGATGTTGGTGATGAAGAGCAGCCTCTGGCGTTGGGATCTCTTCTCGATTGGATGGAATCTGGTTGCACTCGACCAGTGTAGGTAACGGTATCTCGACGGTGTTCTCGAGAGATGTCGCTGTAAGACCACTGGCCCTTCTCCCATAAACCTCTGTAACACCACTGCAGGTACCTAAGGTGTAAGGGTAGGCATTTCCCTTTAAGTTAAACATATCAAAGAGTTCTGACCTTGCAAGTGATCGGTTGCTCTGATCATCCAGAAGGACGTACACCTTCACGGCTTTCTCTGGGTGACCGTTGGGATATACGTTCACCAGGCAAATCTTCGCACAGGACTTGTCCCAGAGGTCTTCTCCGCAGACTTCTGTGCATGAAGAAGATATTGTGGTATGGCTTGCAGTTTGAGCTGCGTCCTCCCCGCCATGGCTCGTGGTGGGGGAAGGAGTAAGTGTAGAGTCAGGACGGAATGGGTGGAGTGCTTGTACGTGGTCCTCACTGTCACACTCCATGCACTTAATTGTAGTTTTACAGTCTTTAGCAAGGTGTTCGGTAGAAGCACAACATCTGTAGCATACCCCGAACTTCTTTAGAAGCTCCTTGCGTTCTTGGAGCGGTTTCTTCCTGAAGCCGATGCACTTTTTTAAGGGATGTGGCTTCTTGTGGATGGGACACTCACGATTTGGGTTCTCTATCTTTTCACCTTTGTTACTCTTGTCTGGGGGTGATGTTGGTAAGGGAAGAATATCCGTCTTCTTCACTGACACTGGACCCCTGCGGTTTCTATCATTCGAGCGTGCGCTCACGTATTTAGAAGGAGGTGAAGCTGAGCCACTGTATTCTTCGTAGGAAAAGCTTGGGTCGTTCTTGCGCTCTGCCACATCTTTTATAAACTCACAGAAGTAGGAGAACGGAGGAAATGACACTTGATGGTCTTTCTTGTATTTTGACCCTAGTGTAGTCCACTTTTCTTGCACGTTGTACGGTAGCTTGGAGATAATGGGATTTACTCCACGAGCAGTGTCCAGATAGCTGAGGCCAGGTAGGTGGGTGTCTGCCTTGGCCAGATGGAGCTCTAACAGCAAGTCACTGAGCTCCAGGAACTTTGAACTGTCCTTGCTTGATATCTTTGGAAAACTCTGTAATCGCTTGAACAGTGCGTCCTCTATGGCTTCTGGACTGCCAAAGTTTTTCTCTAGTCTTTCCCATGCAGCCATGAGACCAGCCGTTGGATTACTGATATGTACAGACCTGAGTCTCTTGACACGCTCGGTGGATTGTGGTCCTAGCCATCTGATTAGCAGGTCCAGCTCTTCGGCAGCAGTGATGCCGAGGTCACTAGTTACGGTTCTAAAGGCATTTTTCCAACCTCTGTAATTTTCAGGTTGGTCGTCAAACCTTGTGAGACCGGTTTTAGTAAGTTCGCGGCGAATCATGTACCTTGCGAAGTCGGACATGTCTGTTCTTTCTGACTTAGGATGCACGAATGTGGGCTGAGCGGTGTTGTACATAGGAGTGGAGACGTCTTGGACTTGAAACGTGGGTAAGTATGGAGTGGCATATGCATTTAGTCCAGCAACCGGTTTGGTGGGTATAGTCTCTGCTACATGCGGAGCTGGCACTGTGCGGTTGTCGAGAGTATAATGACCTGCCGGTATATTGGGTTGCGTGTAGATAATAGCCTGTGGAGTTTGATGAGATGCAGGGTCTTGGCGCATACTGGAATACGAAGGAAGTTCAAGTTTGGGAGCATTGTACTGACCTTGAGTGTAGGGTTCTGTAAGTTGATCGGCATCCTGGTGTCCTGGAGAAGCATGAACGCCATCAGAAGTGTTAGTGATGATCTGCGGTTCGCCATTTTGGCTTAGCACGTAGTCTCTTGTGCGTTCAATAGGGTCCTCCGCCTCCACTTCACACAAACTGATGCTGTCTCTTTGACTCCCACTGATAGCTCGCTCCAGGATCCTTAACTCCGCCATGGCTGTTGCGTGCTCACATTCCTTCTCCAGAGCTTCCTTGCGTGCTGCATCCGCATCCATTTCTGCTCTCTTTTCTGCTCTGGCTGCTTCTATTTCTGCTCTCTTTTGTGCTGTGGCTGCATCCATTTCTGCTCTCTTTTGTGCTGTGGCTGCGTCCATATCTGCTCTCCTTTGCGCAAAGGCTGCTTGTATCTTAGACGTTTCTGCCTTAGCACGTGCCCTTATAAGCTGCTGGCTGAGAGTGGAATATTTTGATGAACTTGACCTAGATGAGCGTTTTGAGTGCTTAGACGATTTGGATGAGCGAGATGATGCATCTGGTGTCCGTGCAATTTTAGCCTCTATCTTTGTCTTAATGTCGCGTACGGTGCAGTCCCTTTCAGAATTAAGCTGCTGGAAACTTTGCAATTCTTTTAAAGTCTCTGGCAAATTCAGTTTCTTCAGGAGAATAATGTATTGGTCAGTCTTCTCCATATACCTTTGGTATGCTGTGCATAATTGTTCTAGGGCTCCCTCAAGTGGTAACTCATGAGAAGCAGGCCTTGATACAGTGTCTATGTGACTCAGCACTTTCTCCCACAGTGAAGACACATCACGATATACAACACCTTTTTCAGTCTCTAAATTCTCCATTACTTTCCATGTAGGTTTAACTGTACGTTTTCCCCTTTCACTAGCTGGTGGATGGGGATCTAGGTCTCTTTCCTGTGTCTGTAAGTCTGGTAGGGACATTGTATACCTCGCTTCAGACATGATTTGTTTGCAGGCAGGAAGAGTGGATGATGAGGGTTATACTTCTCACTGTTTATCTGCAGTGTGTGCTTCTATGCACGCTGGGGTCTGGCTGGGAACTGGGTTACTGTGTATCTGGGAAATGTCCTTTTCCACTGAGGTTCAGCACAGACCTTGAGTTACTGTCTCTGAAGGCAGGCTATTCCTTTTTACTATTCTGACTCATGGGTATGTAGAACGCAGTGGTGCCTGGATAGGCCAATTCTTTTGGGCGCTTCCGTATTGACCTGTACTCACGTTCATACCGATTTATCAGATAGCTTAACTCAGCCACGTTCTCATGTAAGAAGACTCCAGGAAAAGAGGATTGCTTTAACCGAAATTCTTGTATTATGATGAAAGTAGCAGGTAAAAAGGAATATTCAACAGAGGACATGTAATAGGATGCATACAGATATGGGGATGATGACAAAATGGAGAATAAGGGCGTGAACAAACATACATCACAGGACTACAGTGAGAGAGTTGGGACAAAATAAAGGGAAAGGCAAACTTCTGCCTAGAAAGAAAGGATGGAACACAAACAATGCAAAACATTGAATGATTTCCCAAGTCGTGGGACATGACACCTTGGCTGCAGTTTTCTTCACTCTGTGCACGCTGGGATTGGCTCAGGCACGCTGGGTCCTAGTGCTCACCTTGCATTTCACCTAGACACTTCCTGGCCCTGCCTGCAGTGCAAACTTTATCAGTAAGTGCTGGGGATGGAACATTTTAGGTTTATTCAATTCAGGTATGTCACTGAGAACGTTGGGGTATTGTGTGGGCTGAAAGTGAGTGAGGGGGGACAGGGTACTGGGGGGTAAATGTGAGACCACTTGGGGGTTGTGAGGGCAGAAGGTGGGAGGTGGGACAGGGCACTGAGGGGTGGATGTGAGATGATGGGGGTATTGGGACTGAAGTGGGGGAGGGGAGACAGGTCACTGGGGGCTGAATATTATAATGTTTAGTTCTGATATTATATGTGCTCCATCATGTAATATCTGCTGTCTGGGGAGGCTGGAGATGGGGGGTAGGGGGCGTTTGATACGTACCACCTGGGTCTTTTTTTTATGAGTATTAGTATAAGGAGCCCCCATATAGTAACCAAGAGCTGCATCACATTTACAGCACCACTCCAGCATTATTTTTTACTAGCTATTGAACCCGTTCTACGCCCGGGTGGCGAGCATTTATATTGGTATATGGTCTCCATCCTGGTATGTGCTGCTCCCATCTTGCTCTCCCATCCTGTCATGTGCTGCTCCATCCTGCGCCCCATCCTGTCATGTGCTGCTCCATCCTGCATCCCCATCCTGTCATGTGCTCCCATCCTGCGCCCCCATCCTGTCATGTGGTGCTCCATCCTGTGTCCCCATCCTGTCATGTGCTGTTCCATCCGTCGCCCCCATCCTATCATGTGCTGCTCCCATCCTGCGCGCAGAGTGCGGGCGGCTGTGCAGAGTGCGGGCGGCTGTGCAGAGTGCGGGCGGCTGTGCAGAGTGCGGGCAGCTGTGCGTGGCGGTGCTGAGTGCGGGCGGCTGAGTTGGCTGTGGTGAGTGCGGGCGGCTGAGCGTGGCTGTGGTGAGTGCGGGCGGCTGTGCGTGACGGTGGCGAGTGCGGGCGGCTGTGCGTGGCGGTGGCGAGTGCGGGCGGCTGTGCGTGGCAGTGGCGAGTGCGGGCGGCTGTGGTGAGTGCGGGCGGCTGTGTGTGGCGGTGGTGAGTGCGGGCGGCTGTGCGTGGCGGTGGTGAGTACGGGCGGCTGTGCGTGGCTGTGGTGAGTGCGGGCGGCTGTGCGTGGCGGTGGCGAGTGCGGGCGGCTGTGCGTGGCGGTGGCGAGTGCGGGCGGCTGTGCGTGGCGGTGGCGAGTGCAGGCGGCTGTGGTGAGTGCGGGCGGCTGTGTGTGGCGGTGGTGAGTGCGGGCGGCTGTGCGTGGCGGTGGTGAGTACGGGCGGCTGTGCGTGGCGGTGGTGAGTGCGGACGGCTGTGCGTGGCGGTGGTGAGTGCGGGCGGCTGTGCGTGGCGGTGGTGAGTGCGGGCGGCTGTGCGTGGCGGTGGTGAGTGCGGGCGGCTGTGCGTGGCGGTGGTGAGTGCGGGCGGCTGTGCGTGGCGGTGGTGAGTGCGGGCGGCTGTGCGTGGCGGTGGTGAGTGCGGGCGGCTGTGCGTGGCGGTGGTGAGTGCGGGCGGCTGTGCGTGGCTCTGGTGAGTGCGGGCGGCTGTGCGTGGCTCTGGTGAGTGCGGACGGCTGTGCGTGGCTCTGGTGAGTGCGGGCGGCTGTGCGTGGCTCTGGTGAGTGCGGACGGCTGTGCGTGGCTCTGGTGAGTGCGGGCGGCTGTGCGTGGCTCTGGTGAGTGTGGGCGGCTGTGCGTGGCTCTGATGAGTGTGGGCGGCTGTGCGTGGCTGTGCTGGGCGCCGAGTGCTGGCGGCCTGAGCAGGCGGGGACACCGGCGCGCTGGGGGGGGTCAGGTGCCGGAGTCGCCGCTAGCTCAGGCCCCCGGCACTTGCTATATTTACCTGTCCAACGTTCCACTGCTACGCGCCGCTCCATCTTCCGGGTCCTTTGCCTGTTCAGTCAGAGGGCGGCGCGCATTAAGCGCGTCATCGCGCCCTCTGAACCGTTCAGTTCAGAGGGCGCGATGACGCGTTAATGCGCGCCGCCCTCTGACTGAACAGTCGCAGGCGGAGGATGGAGCAGCACGCATCACTGGAACCGGGAGAGGTAAATATCACATACTCACCCTCCTGGCTCGTCCCTGCTTCTCCGTTGGAGATCGCGGTGTGCGTTCACGGCTTACGCATACCGCGATCTCCTCCTGGGAGCGTCACTCTGTGGGGTCCAGACTGCACCGGCGCTTGCGCTTGCGCAGTCTATAAAGGCTTCAGACAGAGTGACGCTCCCAGCGTTATATTATAGATTTCACTGCTGGAGCGGTGCTGAAAATCCCCGTCCCCTGCCCCCTGTCTGATACTCACCTTCTGGCGTCTTCATCTGTTTTTGTCTCTGCTCGGCTCCGTCTCCTGCAGTTTGTGGCCTGTCCGAGGCTCCAGTGTATCATGCAGCAGCGCAGAGGTCACTAATCAGTGTGAGTCTATGGGAGCCTCGTTCTGGCCTCTTTCTCACTCTCAGGCTATGTGCACACGGTGCGGATTAGCCGCTGCGGATTCGCAGCAGTTTTCCATCTGGTTTACAGTGCCATGTAAACCTATGGAAAACCAAATCCGCAGTGCCCATGGTGCGGAAAATACTGCGCGGAAACGCTGCGTTGTATTTTCCGCAGCATGTCAATTCTTTTTGAGGATTCCGCAGCATTTTACACCTGCTCCTGTATAGGAATCCGCAGGTGAAATCTGCACAAAAAACACAGGAAATCCGCGGTAAATCCGCACACGAATCCGCAACAAGTGCACATAGCCTCATAGTCTTAAGCCCCCGTCACACTAAGCGAGGTCGCTAGCGAGATCGCTGCTGAGTCACAAGTTTTGTGACGCAACAGCGACCTCAGTAGCGATCTCGCTATGTGTGACACGTAGCAGCGACCAGGCCCCTGCTGTGAGATCGCTGGTCGTGTCGGAATGGCCTGGGCCGTTTTTTGATCGTTGAGGTCCCGCTGGGTAGCACACATCGCTGTGTTTGACACCTTACCAACGACCTCGTTGACTACAACGTCACACAGGACGTCCCTCATCGAGGTCTGAATCGTCATAATAGCTGCCATGTGACAGGGTCACAACGACCAACGACATCGTTGTACAGGTCGCTACAGGTCGCCGCATCGCTGCTGCGTCGTTGGGAAGATCTCACTGTTTGACATCTCACCAGCGACCACATAGCGACGCAGCAACGATCCCTGACAGGTCGTATCGTTGTCGGGATCGCTTTAGCGTCGCTAAGTGTGACGGGGCCTTTACATTGAGCGCTTGTGACATAGCTTCTAACTTCTGGCCTGTCAGAAGCTGCGCTCACAAGTTTGAGCTGTGGGACTGCAGCAGTGCCACAAAATAGTGATTACGCCGGAGGATGAGTAAATGACCGGGGCATCCAAATCATGACAGGGAGCTGTGAGTCCATCATACTGTGTATATGGGAGCTGCGGGCCCATCATACTATGTATACGGGAGCTACGGGCCAATCATACTATGTATACGGGAGCTGTAAGTCCATCATACTGTGTATACGGGAGCTGCGGGTCCATCAGACAGTGTATACGGGAGCTGTAAGTCCATCATACTGTTTGTACGGGAGCTGCAGGCCCATCATACTGTGTATAAGGGAGCTGCTGGCCCATCACACTGTATAAGGGAGCTGCTGGCCCATCACACTGTGTATAAGGGAGCTGCGGGCCAATCACACTGTGTATAAGGGAGCTGCAAGCCCATCATACTGTGTATAAGGGAGCTGCGGGCCCATCATACTGTGTATAAGGGAGCTGCGGGCCCATCATACTGTGTATACGGGAGCTGCGGGCCAATCACACTGTGTATAAGGGAGCTGCAAGCCCATCATACTGTGTATAAGGGAGCTGCGGGCCCATCATACCGTGTATAAGGGAGCTGCGGGCCCATCATACCGTGTATACGGGAGCTGCGGGCCAATCACACTGTGTATAAGGGAGCTGCAAGCCCATCATACTGTGTATAAGGGAGCTGCGGGCCCATCATACAGTGTATAAGGGAGCTGCAAGCCCATCATACTGTGTATAAGGGAGCTGCGGGCCCATCATACAGTGTATAAGGGAGCTGCGGGCCCATCATACAGTGTATAAGGGAGCTGCGGGCCCATCATACTGTGTATAAGGGAGCTGTGGGCCCATCATACTGTGTATAAGGGAGCTGCGGGCCCATCATACTGTGTATACGGGAGCTGCGGGCCCATCATACAGTGTATAAGGGAGCTGCGGGCCCATCATACAGTGTATGAGGGAGCTGCGGGCCCATCATACTGTGTATAAGGGAGCTGCGGGCCCATCATACAGTGTATAAGGGAGCTGCGGGCCAATCATACAGTGTATAAGGGAGCTGCGGGCCCATCATACAGTGTATAAGGGAGCTGCGGGTCCATCATACTGTGTATAAGGGAGCTGTGGGCCCATCATACTGTGTATAAGGGAGCTGTGGGCCCATCATACAGTGTATAAGGGAGCTGCGGGCACATCATACAGTGTATAAGGGAGCTGCGGGTCCATCATACTGTGTATAAGGGAGCTGTGGGCCCATCATACAGTGTATAAGGGAGCTGCGGGCCCATCATACTGTGTATAAGGGAGCTGCGGGCCCATCATACTATGTATAAGGGAGCTGCGGGCCCATCATACAGTGTATAAGGGAGCTGCGGGCCCATCATACAGTGTATAAGGGAGCTGCGGGCCCATCATACTGTGTATAAGGGAGCTGCGGGCCCATCATACTGTGTATAAGGGAGCTGTGCACACATCATACTGTGTATAAGGGAGCTGCGGGCCCATCATACTGTGTATAGGGAACTGTGAAGGCATATTGTGCATATGGGAGCTGTTGGCCCATTACACTGTATATAGGGGAGCTCTGGGAGGCATTATACTTTCTATAGTGGAGTTCTGTCAGCATTATACTGTGTATAGGGGAGCATTGGGCTCATACTCTGTAGAGGGGAGCAGTGGGAACATCATACGGTGTAAAGAGGAGCAGTGAAAACATCATACAGTGTATTGGGGAGTTATAGAATCATTATACTGTGTATAGGGGAGCTGTGGGGGCCTTAGACGGTGTATAGGGAAGTTTTAAGCTCACCATACTGTGTATAATGGAGCAGTACATGGGGGAACTTAGGGGACATTATTAAATGTTAAGTGGGCACTTAAGCATCGTTGTTATAGGGGCACTCAGAGTATTGTGACCATCAAAGTTGCATATGGTCACAATATGGCGATAAAGTCAATGTTCGTTTTTGTATATAGATTTATTTTCAATAACAGAGCGGTCATATTCTGAAGTTCCCCTATATTAACAATTAGAGTGCGCAACCGTAACTGTAATCAGGGTTAACTGGTTAGGGGCCCACTCAGATGTTTCGCCCCCCCTAAGTTGAAACCCTAGCTACGCCTCTGATAATGACTCAATGCCAGCCATTAGTATAGATATATTGAATATACCTTGGCTTAACCTTGATGAATAATTAACATTTTAGAAAACGTGATCTCCAATTGATCTTACCAATATATTAGTAGCAGCAAAAATTAATATAACCACTCACATTTCTAAAAAAGATGGAACATGAGAACCGTAGAAAGCCGTATGCCAGGAGACGTTAATATCAGGGAGAGAAGGAATGAACAAATAAATATATCCCCAATGAAGAAAACATGAACTCGAATCAGGAAAAGTTTGCAGTGCTTGATATGATTTCAGTTTAATTGCTCGCAAATGAAAGAAATGAATAAAATGAAAGAGTAACAAATTGGATTAGTTACTCGTTACGAGGCCAAAAATCTTCTAAAATAGACTGTAGTTTACAATTATTCCACTTCTTATGTAATTGTTTCCAGCGCTGAGGTGGCTGCTTTTTTTAATTCTTAATTTCATTCGGAAGTTCCTTGTGTCTCTCACGTTTTGGAAGACAGCAGAATCTAAATGTTGCAATCAAAAATAAATTTTTATTGAATTGTTTAAAAGTCAATTAATCTGAAACGGGGGTTGCCAATTTTGTGTAAATTTACCTCCTGTCTGTAAAAACAGGGAACATTTTTGGCCAGTGTGGATAATTAAAAACTAGATGCATCTGTGACCCATTTAAAGTAAATCTACTAGTATTTTCTTTATAACAAGTCATATATTATGCTATATCAGCAGTATTGGTCAGCATGTGATGGACATCAGTGTTATCATGGATTTCTTTACAGGATATTTATTCAAAGGTCAAAAAAGATAATACTTTTTACCATATAGCTATCTCCTAATGAGAATGTATGATCAGAAAATAACCTACTGTTTAATTCAGGCTTTTAGGGTAAATGTACTTTTAGGTTTGCTGTGTCTGTCGGCGTAGTGTCCAAAGGCTGGAGGCGCTACCAGGAGACAGGCCAGTACACCTGGGGACGTGGAGGGGGCCATAGGAGGGCAACAACCCAGCAGCAGGACCGTTACCTCAGCCTTTGTGCAAGAAGGAACAGGAGGAGCACTGACAGAGCCCTGCAAAATGACCTCCGGCAGGCCACACACGTGCATGTGTCTGCACAAATGGTTAGAAACCGACATGAGGATGGTCTGAGTGCCCGACATCCACAGATGGGGGTTGTGCTCACAGCCCAACACCGTGCAGGACGCTTGGCATTTGCCACAGAACAACAGGATTAGCAAATTCGCCTCTGGCGCCCTGTGCTTTTCACAGATGAAAGCAGGTTCACACTGAGCACATGTGACAGTCTGGAGACACCGTGGAGAGCCATCTGCTGCCTGCAAAATCCTTCAGCATGACCCTTTTTTGGCAGTGGGTCAGTAATAGTGTGGGGTGGCATTTCTTTGGAGGGCTGCACAGCCCTCCATGTGCTCGCCACAGGTAGCCTGACTGCCATTAGGTACCGAGATGAGATCCAGACCTCTTGTGAGACCATATGCTGGTGCGGTTGGCCCTGGGTTCCTCCTAATGCGTGACAATGCCAGACCTCATGTGGCTGGAGTGTGTCAGCATTTCCTGCAAGATGAAGGCATTGAAGCTATGGACTGGTCCGCCCGTTCCCCAGACCTAAATCCGGTTGAACGCATCTGGGACATCATGTCTTGCACCATCCACCAACGTGATGTTGCACCACAAACTGTCCAGGAGTTGGCAGATGCTTTAGTCCAGGTTTGGGAGAAGATCCCCCAGAAGACCACATGCCACCTCATCAGGAGCATGCCCAGGTGTTGTAGGGAGATCATACAGGCACGTGGAGGCCACACACACTACTGAGCATCTTTTCCTTGTCTAGAGGTATTTCCACTGAAGTTGGATCAGCCTGTAACTTCATTTTCCAATTTGATTTTGAGCATCATTCCAACTCCAGACCTCCGTGGGATATTAGTTGCGATTTACGTTGATCATTTTTAGGTGTTATTGTTCTCAACACATTCCACTATGTAATAAAGATTTACAACTGGAATATTTCATTCAGTGATATCTAGGATGTGGGATTTTAGTGTTCCCTTTATTTTTTTGAGCAGTGTATAAAATTGAAGTTGTTATCCAGGACTTTGTTTATTTTTTCTCTTGGACCAAGAACTTACTGAAAGGTAGTCGCTAACTACTTACCTTTTCTTCCCTGTGATGATCTTTGCCTGCCAGTGATTCATCAACTGAGCAGCTCTTTCTGCTCTGTCCAGTGAATTTATGTTGAATGAGCAGCTCTTTCTCTTCCGCTCTGCTTTGTTGATGGGGCACCGCTGCCACTTCATCCATAGAGCAGACTAGGAGAGAAAGAGCTGTTCTGTTCACATGCGGTCAAAGGTAGCAGGAGAATCACCGCCTGACTTGGAAGAGATCATTGTAATGCAGAAGGTAGCAACTACCTGTTGGTAAGATCTTAGTCCAAAGTGTAAAAAATCAAAGTTACCGATCACCCTTTAAGCAACTTTCTAAATAGTATAAATCAAAATCACACTTGCGCTATCCTATTACGCTGTAATGTATAAGCCGCTGGCACCCTGGCAGATGGGATGTGCAAATCTGCCCAAATGAATGTCTCAAGTGTAAATTAAAAAGGGGCAGCCACGCTAATGCAAGTGTGCCGATGCACAACCTTAGTGACTATATGCCTGTAGTCACTGCACGTTCCGGAATTGCTAGGGCGGCACTTACTTGTATGTGCCCAAAGTCTCTGGTGATGCAGCTGACTGAGCTGAGTCCACAGTTGGGGAGCGTCCTCCCTTTCCACGGAAATGACTCCTGAATCCCCATCTGCAAGAACCGGCGGTTTGCCTCGGCCGAAGGCGCCGCCGTGTAGTAGCGTGGTGAGCGGGGGCGTGGTTAGCGGTGACGTCACCTGCCCGTGGAAGACAGACATGTACAAGGGCACACTTGCATTAGCGCGGCAGCCCCTTTTTTATTTACACTTGAAACTTTCTAAATAGTCTATATTAAAAAATTCTTATTATTTGGGCAGAAAATTAAAAGCATTCAAAAAAATCAGTTTTGTGCCTATTTATTCACTTATACAATTTTCATTTTCTGATGAAGTAGGGAGTAATGTGGTCTGTTCCTTTGGAATAAGCACTCAATCTCTTCCTTACAACATAAATTAGAGGTTGATCAACTCACCTTTTGTCTATTGTTAATTTTTTTTACCAGTCCTGAAATTTACAACAAAAATTCTAAATACTTAGTATTTTGGAGAATCCGTGAAAACCAGACGATTCGCTCAATTCATGAGTTTTGCCCAATGAGAACGTTCACTTTTGCCTTGGTGTAAAATTGGAGTAATGCCATCATGAAAATCTGGTTCCACCTAGTGGTGATCCGGGTGCATCTGTCCCTGGAGAATTGAATGACAAATGTAATCGTTAAACAATATTCTGTATTTTTCTTTTGCTCACTATAACTTATTTTGCAATTAAGTCATCTTTCTTCTAAATTTTTGTTATTTATTTTTTTTACTAATTATACAAAATAGAATGTCAACATTTTTCTCTTCACATCTTACAATACTGTATAGACTGTTATATGACTGATCTAGAACTTTCAGTTTTGGAGTAAAGAACATTCTGCACAGAAATATTATGTGGTAGTTTAGTTACGATTCCCAATACGTAACATTTTATAGATTCCATTTTTGCCATTGAAGTCTGCTTTCTATTGTACTAAATGTTATGTGAAAAGGTACTCGGCTCATAAACAGATTGTATTTTTAACTTTTAAACCTTTTATTACTCTAATGAACTGTAACAGATCTGGGAACACACACTATTAAGCATTATTAACTTGTTACATTTTACACTTACGTCTCCCACTTTTATATTGAGTATTTAGCATACAATGTAATTCTAAACGTATCACTATTTTACATGCCCTTTAGGTGGTTTTTACAGTCTGCCAAGGCAAGTGAGATTGTATGCTATAATAAATTTTGTTACTGCATTTAGGGAGTACATCATCCATAGTAAAATCAATAAGAGTTACTCTCCCTTGAAATTTTATTATAGATTTTAACAAGCAAAGTTCTGGTTAGAGAACTTTGGAAATGGAAGAAAAGAAGACAACAAATAGGACGACTCATTGCTCTATCTATCTATCTATCTATCTATCTATCTATCTATCTATCTATCTATCTATCTATCTATCTAGAAACAGCCCTCCAAAAATAGTGTAAATTGTAGGACTTTAATAGCCCATTATTTAATTGCATGCATTTTGAACTTCAAGAAACCCAGGGGTTTAATTACAATAGATGCAGGGGTTGCAATCGCACCTGGGCCCTGGAGCCGAGGGCTCCCAAAAAGTCCATTTGGACAATATGAAAAGATCAATAGTATTAAATACTTGCAATAATTGGAGTCCCTGTTGGAGCTTTTGCATTGGGGCACATTAGCTTCAAGTTACGCCACTGGAAAAAGCCTGTATTCATAAAATTAGGGACGTTAAAAGTAATTATGGAGCCCTATAGAAACATTTGGAATGATGCTTTATCCTATTAGGAGATGAAAAATGAATTACTTTGATCTTTACAATGCTCTTGTGTCTTTCCCTCCTATGCATAGTTTATCAGGTATATATATTCTATTCCACACTTATCACAAACGACCCGTATACATATTAAATTAAAGTGAGCAATGTGGCTCAGTGGTTAGCACTGTATGGTGGCTCAGTGGCTAGCACTGTACGGTGGCTCAGTGGTTAGCACTGCAGCCTTGCAGCGCTGGAGTCCTGGGTTTAAATCCCATCAAGGACAACATCTAAAAGGAGTTTGTATGTTCTTCCCGTGTTTGTGGGTTTCCTCCGGGTTCTCCAGATTCCTCCTACACTACAAAGACATCCTGATAGGGGATGTAGATCGTGAGCCCCAATACGGACAGTGATGATGATGTCTGTAACATGCTGTGGAATATGACGGTGGCAAATATACAAACTGATAATGATAATAATGTCAGCCAAGCCCAATGATATCAGCGTGATCTGCTTACAGTATAATGTGTATAAGGGCCTTGTAAGAAGAGGGAAGTGTTGCCCACGTTTCCCCTAAAAGACACATGTATTGTTGCAATGTATTTTACATGCGACCTGTTTAGTAATGTGTGTTATTAATTCTAATTGTGTTCTGTCCAGCAGCAGAGAGTTAATAAGGACAGGTAGTGTTAATAGTTGGGACTAGCCCATAGTGGGAGGGAATAGAGTGAAGGGCCAGAGACCGTAGATCTCCTTCTGCTGAAGGCTGGAAACGGTCTGATAATTAGGTAGAGTCGCATGACATAGATGTCCCTGGAGTGACTGGAGACCGAGGGAACAGGTAGCGACCTCCAGGAAAGAGGCAAGAGAAAGTCACAGAAGGTGCGGAGTCTCGCATCAGAAAGAATGAAAGGATTCAAACGCAGGAGTGCTGGGCAGAGCTGCATGTTCCTGTGTATAAGTAAGTACGTAGAGACCGCTGTCTGCTGACAGCTGTTTGTTCTGTATGGGGGCCTTAACTGCACTTTATTTCTGCCTGAAGATAAGCCTTCCATAGTTTCTAAATACCATCATACCTGCTATATCTGCTACTCTGGTATTTGTGCCCCAGCAAAGTATAACACTACGTATGAGTAAGGGTCTCATGAATCCCAAAATGTATTACCAATTCTCTGTGATTTAAAGCATAATTGTCATTTTAAATTTTCCCCCCATTAATCAATATAAATCAATATTTCACGAGAAAATAGGAAACTTTGTAATACATCGTTATCAGAGAAATCTGCTTCTTTCTCCTCCTGGATTGATCTTTCATTCCCAAAATTCTCAATTCACAGGTGAAATCTGCCTTTTGGTGAATACAGATTTTCACATTGTTTAGATAGCAGATGACAGTTGGTACTTGTACATTTTTACGGAGAACTGTAACAACCGTTTCAGGAGATCTTGCAGCAAAATGTTTTGTTTCTGGCTTTTGCTTCTCCTTCCCCCTCCCT
Organism: Ranitomeya variabilis; assembly: GCF_051348905.1. Classification (NCBI taxonomy): domain Eukaryota; kingdom Metazoa; phylum Chordata; class Amphibia; order Anura; family Dendrobatidae; genus Ranitomeya; species Ranitomeya variabilis. The sequence goes on from NC_135237.1 coordinate 506,215,239, forward strand.
TTTCCATCGAGTTTTATAAGCACCAACTGTCATCTCCTATCTCGGTAATAGAAAAATCCATCTTTACTCAATATAGATTGTATAGATTTTACCTATAAATTGAGAGTGAAAGATTTAATCCATCAGGATAAAGTAGCAAGTTTCTTATATGCATGTCTACTTGCAGCGCCCCAGAGTCCTGGTCGTTGCAGTACTGTGGCTCCGCCACTATGGGGAGCTATGGTGCGTCCGATGGCACTGAAGGAGTTCATCTGATCAGGTATCACAGACACCAATACATTTCACAGCCGGGCCTCCGGGGGGAGCTAAGGGTGCTATTCATTAGGCCACTCCCCACCATAGTGGGTAAACTGGGGGTCAGGCAGGAAGTTAGATCAGAAGCTGACTGGGTTGGAACCAGGCAACACCTTGTGGCAGAGGGTGTTGTAGGGGAAGATACAGTAGGGTCTCTGTCAGGGGTGGGATCCTGACAGAGGCTTGGCAACAAGAACGAACGTAACGGGACCGTGCCTGCTCCGGGTAGCGGCGGTGCCCAAGAAAGGATTAGAAGAGAGATAGATTGTGCTGAGTGAGAAACGGGATCACGCAAAAGGAGAAATACCAGTAGGAGTCGTGCTGTAAGACCGAAGCAACATCCTACTGAGGCGCACTACCGGTGGCCGGAACGCCGAGGGAGTAGAATAACATTCAGCTTCAAGCAATACTCCAAACAGCGGCAGGACAGTCAGTCTCAGGCGGGCTGTCTAACTCAAATCACCTATGAAGTCTTGGGAGGCAATTGTGGGAGAGGGGCGTCTCTAGGGTCCCGGAAGAACTCCAGGCCTACCCGTCAAACGGGTGCCGTTCCTACCCGAACCTCAGGGAGGGACGGAGGATTAGCAGAACATCATCTAATCGAGTTGTGAGGGAACATCAGAAACAGACACAACAGTTGTGGGGTACTTTCCGTAAGCACAGCAGGGAAGGACTACAACACATAGCGCTAGGGGGAAGGCACAGATTTCCTCCTGTGAAGAGAACTCTGGAAGTGCCATTGGACCGGCCGGACTTGCGCAGCCTGGTGAGCCGTATTCTGGATTGAGGACTCCGAGATCTTCAGTAAAGAGGTAAAGAGACTGCAACCTGGTGTCCTCGTTATTTATCGCGACTTGCACCCCACAACTGCACCGTTACAACACCTCTTATTTCACCGGACGTCCCCCACTGACAGACAGGGCCATGGACCGGGTCTAGCCACCGTGACAACCCCAGGACTGAGACCTAGAGGCCCGGCTCCGGGTACCCCTAGGCCCTGCGGCGGTGTGGGGGCGCTCCAAACTTGGCGTCACGAACAGGATCTACTTAAGCCTGAAGAATCAGGTCATGTGTGCCTTGGAACTGTGATTTATTGTGCTTGGACTGTACTTTATTGAGAGACTGTGTATTGCCATTGACCAGAGAAGTTCCCGCCAAAAGCCGCCGCCATTGCTACGCCAGAGAAGAAGGAGGGCGTGCCATGGGAGGAGACCACCAGAGTGGCGCGAGAAATGGCTACCGCCCCCTGCGCTTCTGGCTGCAGAGTGAGGACCTGCCCTCAAGCAGAGGACGACCCCCTGATTTGCAACAGCGGGAAGCAGGAGATGGAGAAGCTCGGCCCCGGAGAAATGGTGGAGTCCGATGCATGCATTGCCACCGATCAGCGGACCATGACGAAGAACAGCGAGTGCCGGAACGGGGAAGGAGCAGTCCCGGTTTGCCCTCGTTCACCGGAGGCGGACCCGTGTCCCCTGCAGCCGGAGGATCCGAAGCCCCTGGAACAGATAGCGGAGCTGAGTCCACCAATCCCGACCTCGGAGCCAGCGGAGGAGGAACCACAGCGAGCGGAGCCGCGTCCGGGGACCGTATTGGAAGAGCCGCAGTCCGAGCAGCAGCCGACTCCAGCGTTCTTGTCAGCGGACCGGATCGACACCAGTGGAACCACATCAGGCGCAGGTACGACAGATACCCCTGCCCCCACGCTCGCTCCCGCGACCGATCCTCCCCGCAGCAGTAATCCTTCGTTCACCATCGAGCGGGTGGTCCTCGGCCCCAGCGCAATCGGGAAGTTGTTGCCGCCACTACCAACCAGGTGGGGGGAGCCCATAGAGATGGGCCCGGACGGAGTGATGTTCCGGTGGGACACCCCCTGGGTTGAGCAGGATGGGGTTCCGGTGGATGGTCTCACCATCGCGATACTTACCTGGGACCAGTACAATCAATGCGTGCTCCAGCACTGGAAACAGCGAGATGGAGTTGAACAACGGGAGACACAATGCAAGAAGTCTGTGCATGGCAGGAAAGACGTGGTGAAGCGAGGAATGGTGTCGGCCTTCCACCCAAGGAAAGGATGGGGCTCTATACAGGAACCGGGTCTATCGACTGATGTCTTCGTTGCTAGTTATGACGTGGAAACTCCCTGCTGTGATCGGGATGGCGAACCATTGCGAGAAGGGGATCAGGTGACGTACACCCGTCACTGGAACGCACAAGGATGGCGTGCCCGGAATGTTCAGCGATGTGAGCCTGAGGGAGTGTCACCTGTGGCCCCAATTATGGTTGATCCAGATTTGCCAGATCTCGTTACATAGTTACATAGTTACATAGTTATTAAGGTTGAAGGAAGACTGTAAGTCCATCTAGTTCAACCCATAGCCTAACCTAACATGCCCTAACATGTTGATCCAGGGGAAGGCAAAAAAACCCCATGTGGCAAAGAGTAACTCCACCATGGGGAAAAAAATTCCTTCCCGACTCCACATACGGCAATCAGACTAGTTCCCTGGATCAACGCCTTATCAAGGAATCTAGTGTATATACCCTGTAACATTATACTTTTCCAGAAAGGTATCCAGTCCCCTCTTAAATTTAATTAATGAATCACTCATTACAACATCATACGGCAGAGAGTTCCATAGTCTCACTGCTCTTACAGTAAAGAATCCGCGTCTGTTATTATGCTTAAACCTTCTTTCCTCCAGACGTAGAGGATGCCCCCTTGTCCCTGTCTCAGGTCTATGATTAAAAAGATCATCAGAAAGGTCTTTGTACTGTCCCCTCATATATTTATACATTAACATAAGATCACCCCTTAGTCTTCGTTTTTCCAAACTAAATAGCCCCAAGTGTAATAACCTATCTTGGTATTGCAGACCCCTCAGTCCTCTAATAACCTTGGTCGCTCTTCTCTGCACCCGCTCCAGTTCAGCTATGTCTTTCTTATACACCGGAGACCAGAACTGTGCACAGTATTCTAAGTGTGGTCGAACTAGTGACTTGTATAGAGGTAAAATTATGTTCTCCTCATGAGCATCTATGCCTCTTTTAATACATCCCATTATTTTATTTGCCTTTGTAGCAGCTGCCTGACACTGGCCACTGAATATGAGTTTGTCATCCACCCATACACCCAGGTCTTTTTCATTGACGGTTTTGCCCAGAGTTTTAGAATTAAGCACATAGTTATACATCTTATTACTTCTACCCAAGTGCATGACCTTACATTTATCCCCATTAAAGCTCATTTGCCATTTATCAGCCCAAGCTTCTAGTTTACATAAATCATCCTGTAATATAAAATTGTCCTCCCCTGTATTGATTACCCTGCAGAGTTTAGTGTCATCTGCAAATATTGAAATTCTACTCTGAATGCCCCCTACAAGGTCATTAATAAATATGTTAAAAAGAAGAGGGCCCAATACTGACCCCTGTGGTACCCCACTGCTAACCGTGACCCAGTCTGAGTGTGCTCCATTAATAACCACCCTTTGTTTCCTATCCCTGAGCCAGCTCTCAACCCACTTACACATATTTTCCCCTATCCCCATTACTCTCATTTTATGTAACAACCTTTTGTGTGGCACCGTATCAAAAGCTTTGGAAAAGTCCATATATACTACGTCCACTGGGTTCCCTTGGTCCAGTCCAGAACTTACCTCTTCATAGAAGCTGATCAAATTAGTCTGACATGAACGGTCCCTAGTAAACCCGTGCTGATACTGGGTCATGAGGTTATTCCTCTTCAGATACTCCAGTATAGCATCCCTTAGAATGCCCTCCAGGATTTTACCCACAGTAGAGGTTAAACTTACTGGCCTATAATTACCGAGTTCAGTTTTTGCCCCTTTTTTGAATATTGGCACCACATTTGCTATACGCCAGTCCTGTGGTACAGACCCTGTTATTATGGAGTCTTTAAAGATTAAAAATAATGGTCTATCAATGACTGTACTTAGTTCCTGCAGTACTCGGGGGTGTATCCCATCCGGGCCCGGAGATTTGTCAATTTTAGTTATTTTTAGACGCCGCTGTACTTCCTGCTGGGTTAAGCAGGTGACATTTAATGGGGAATTTTTATCACTAGTCATTTTGTCTGCCATGGGATTTTCTTTTGTAAATACTGATGAAAAAAAGTCATTTAGCATATTGGCTTTTTCCTCATCCTCATCCACCATTTCACCCAGACTATTTTTAAGGGGGCCAACACTGTCATTTTTTAGTTTCTGACTATTTATATAGTTAAAGAATATTTTGGGATTATTTTTACTCTCTCTGGCAATGAGTCTCTCTGTCTCAATCTTTGCTGCCTTGATTTGCTTTTTACAGAATGTATTTAATTTTCTGTATTTATTTAATGCCTCCTCACTACCTACTTCCTTTAATTCTCTAAATGCTTTCTTTTTGTCCCTTATTGCAACTGTCTCCACTGTGCGCTTTGTAGTAGCTCCCGAACTCACCAGCAGGGTCAGTCTTCAAATTCAGACACCGGGTGACCTGGTGGTCCCTGCGGGGCCTGCCGCTGGTATCCGTGCCACAGTAGTCGGGGGCCCAGAGCCAAGGCCACCTGAGTAAGAATAAACCTCGAAACCATGAAAATGTGAATAGTTCTCTGTTTAACTGTTTGTTTACTGTTGCTGCTAAACCCGTCTAGGGTTAACTTTTAAAAGGGATCCCTTTGTTGACCCGGGATCCCAATTGTTTGGTTTGTTTTTCCACTTTTGTTTCCTGTTATCAAGAACTGCAGTAATCATGGACTGTGCATGATACAAACTTTTCCTTGTAAATAGTTCGCACCTTATTAAAGGCGCTTCCTACTGGTTTTACTTAGAAAGAGACTCTTTGTGAAGATACCACACTGGAGCCTTTGCTGAGTATGGACTGGTAGCTAGAGAACTGTTGTGAAATTGGATTTTGGGCTCCCCCGGTGGCCACTGGTGGAATTGAACTGGTGTGCATCATCCTCTCTGTTCACCTGTTTCCATCAGGATGTGGGAGTCGCTATTTAGCCTTGCTCCTCTGTCACTTCCATGCCGGTCAACATTGTAATCAGAAGCCTTTCTGTGCATGTTCCTGCTGCTAGACAACTCCCAGCTAAGTTGGACTTTAGTCCTTGTTTGTTTTTTGCATTTTGTTCCAGTTCACAGCTGTAGTTTCGTTTCTGTGTCTGGAAAGCTCTTGTGATCTGAAATTGCCACTCTGATGTTATGAGTTAATACTAGAGTCTTAAAGTAATTTCAGGATGGTGTTTTGATAGGGTTTTCAGCTGACCATGAAAGTGCCCTTTCTGTCTTCCTGCTATCTAGTAAGCGGACCTCAATTTTGCTAAACCTATTTTCATACTACGTTTGTCATTTCGTCTAAAATCACCGCCAATATTTGTGGGGGCCTCTGTCTGCCTTTCGGGGAAATTTCTCTAGAGGTGAGCCAGGACTATATTTTCCTCTGCTAGGATTAGTTAGTCCTCCGGCCGGCGCTGGGCGTCTAGGGATAAAACGCAGGCTACGCTACCCGGCTACTGTTAGTTGTGCGGCAGGTTTAGTTCATGGTCAGTTTAGTTTCCATCCTTCCAAGAGCTAGTTCTTATGTTTGCTGGGCTATGTTCTCTTGCCATTGAGAACCATAACAGTTTGACCGGCCACAAAGGGTTAAATTAATTGACAGAGAAAGGAGAGAAAAGAGAAGTCTGCTGAAGATTTTTTTTTTTTTTTTTTTTCCCTTCAGTTCTGAGTGTGCTTGTAATTGAATCTCTTGCAAGTCTGCCTATATTGCAGCCTTTCTCTCTCTCTCTCCTTCTAATCCTGGAATGGCTCTGTGTTCACCTGTTTAAAATGGATATTCAGAGTTTAGCTGCAGGTTTGAATAATCTCACCACGAAAGTTCAAAATTTACAAGATTTTGTTGTTCATGTTCCTATATCTGAACCTAGAATTCCTTTGCCTGAATTTTTCTCGGGGAATAGATCTTGCTTTCAAAATTTCAAAAATAATTGCAAGTTGTTTTTGTCCCTGAAATCTCGCTCTGCTGGAGATCCTGCTCAGCAGGTCAGGATTGTGATTTCCTTGCTCCGGGGCGACCCTCAGGATTGGGCTTTTGCATTGGCTCCAGGGGATCCTGCGTTGCTCAATGTGGATGCGTTTTTTCTGGCCTTGGGGTTGCTTTATGAGGAACCTCAGTTAGAACTTCAGGCGGAAAAGGCCTTGATGTCCCTATCTCAGGGGCAAGACGAAGCTGAAATATACTGCCAGAAATTCCGTAAATGGGCTGTGCTTACTCAGTGGAATGAGTGCGCCCTGGCGGCGAATTTCAGAGAGGGTCTCTCTGATGCCATTAAGGATGTTATGGTGGGGTTCCCTGTGCCTGCGGGTCTGAATGAGTCCATGACAATGGCTATCCAGATCGATAGGCGTCTGCGGGAGCGCAAACCTGTGCACCATTTGGCGGTGTCTACTGAGAAGACGCCAGAGAATATGCAATGTGATAGAATTCTGTCCAGAAGTGAACGGCAGAATTTTAGACGAAAAAATGGGTTGTGCTTCTATTGCGGTGATTCAACTCATGTTATATCAGCATGCTCTAAGCGTACTAAGAAGCTTGATAAGTCTGTTTCAATTGGCACTTTACAGTCTAAGTTTATTCTATCTGTGACCCTGATTTGTTCTTTATCATCTATTACCGCGGATGCCTATGTCGACTCTGGCGCCGCTTTGAGTCTTATGGATTGGTCCTTTGCCAAACGCTGTGGGTATGATTTGGAGCCTCTTGAAACTCCTATACCCCTGAAGGGGATTGACTCCACCCCATTGGCTAGCAATAAACCACAATACTGGACACAAGTAACTATGCGGATTAATCCGGATCACCAGGAGATTATTCGCTTTCTTGTGCTGTATAACCTACATGATGTGTTGGTGCTTGGATTGCCATGGCTGCAATCGCATAACCCAGTCCTTGACTGGAAAGCTATGTCTGTGTTAAGCTGGGGATGTAAGGGGACGCATGGGGACGTACCTGTGGTTTCCATTTCATCATCTATTCCCTCTGAGATTCCTGAATTCTTGACTGAATATCGTGACGTTTTTGAAGAACCTAAGCTTGGTTCATTACCTCCGCACCGGGAGTGCGATTGTGCCATAGATTTGATTCCGGGTAGTAAATACCCTAAGGGTCGTTTATTTAATCTGTCTGTGCCTGAACATGCTGCTATGCGAGAATATATAAAGGAGTCCTTGGAAAAGGGACATATTCGTCCTTCGTCATCTCCCTTAGGAGCCGGTTTTTTCTTTGTGGCTAAGAAAGATGGCTCTTTGAGGCCGTGCATTGATTATCGGCTTTTGAATAAAATCACGGTTAAATATCAATATCCGTTGCCACTGCTGACTGATTTGTTTGCTCGCATAAAGGGGGCCAAGTGGTTCTCTAAGATAGATCTCCGTGGGGCGTATAATTTGGTGCGAATTAAGCAGGGGGATGAGTGGAAAACCGCATTTAATACGCCCGAGGGCCACTTTGAGTATTTGGTGATGCCTTTTGGTCTTTCAAATGCCCCTTCAGTCTTTCAGTCCTTTATGCATGACATTTTCCGTGATTATTTGGATAAATTTATGATTGTGTATCTGGATGATATTTTGATTTTTTCGGATGACTGGGACTCTCATGTCCAGCAGGTCAGGAGGGTTTTTCAGGTTTTGCGGTCTAATTCCTTGTGTTTGAAGGGTTCTAAGTGCGTTTTTGGGGTTCAAAAGATTTCCTTTTTGGGATATATTTTTTCCCCCTCTTCCATCGAGATGGATCCTGTCAAGGTTCAGGCTATTTGTGATTGGACGCAACCCTCTTCTCTTAAGAGTCTTCAGAAATTTTTGGGCTTTGCTAACTTTTATCGTCGATTTATTGCTGGTTTTTCTGATGTTGTTAAACCATTGACTGATTTGACTAAGAAGGGTGCTGATGTTGCTGATTGGTCCCCTGCTGCTGTGGAGGCCTTTCGGGAGCTTAAGCGCCGCTTTTCTTCCGCCCCTGTGTTGCGTCAGCCTGATGTTGCTCTTCCTTTTCAGGTTGAGGTCGACGCTTCTGAAATCGGAGCTGGGGCGGTTTTGTCGCAGAGAAGTTCCGATTGCTCCGTGATGAGACCTTGTGCTTTTTTCTCGCGTAAATTTTCGCCCGCCGAGCGGAATTATGATGTTGGGAATCGGGAGCTTTTGGCCATGAAGTGGGCTTTTGAGGAGTGGCGTCATTGGCTTGAGGGGGCTAGACATCAGGTGGTGGTATTGACTGACCACAAAAATCTAATTTATCTTGAGTCCGCCAGACGCCTGAATCCTAGACAGGCGCGCTGGTCGTTGTTTTTCTCTCGGTTTAATTTTGTGGTGTCCTACCTGCCGGGTTCTAAGAATGTTAAGGCGGATGCCCTTTCTAGGAGTTTTGAGCCTGACTCCCCTGGTAATTCTGAACCTACAGGTATCCTTAAGGATGGAGTGATATTGTCTGCCGTTTCTCCAGACCTGCGGCGGGCCTTGCAGGAGTTTCAGGCGGATAGACCTGATCGTTGCCCACCTGGTAGACTGTTTGTTCCTGATGATTGGAGCAGTAAAGTCATTTCTGAGGTTCATTCTTCTGCGTTGGCAGGTCATCCTGGAATCTTTGGTACCAGGGATTTGGTGGCAAGGTCCTTCTGGTGGCCTTCCCTGTCTCGAGATGTGCGAGGCTTCGTGCAGTCTTGTGACGTTTGTGCTCGGGCCAAGCCTTGTTGTTCTCGGGCTAGTGGATTGTTGTTGCCCTTGCCTATCCCGAAGAGGCCCTGGTCGCACATCTCGATGGATTTTATTTCAGATCTTCCTGTTTCTCAGAAGATGTCTGTCATCTGGGTGGTGTGTGATCGTTTCTCTAAGATGGTCCATTTGGTTCCCCTGCCTAAGTTGCCTTCTTCTTCCGAGTTGGTTCCTCTGTTTTTTCAAAATGTGGTTCGTTTGCATGGTATTCCGGAGAATATCGTTTCTGACAGAGGTACCCAATTCGTGTCTAGATTTTGGCGAGCATTCTGTGCTAGGATGGGCATAGATTTGTCTTTCTCGTCTGCTTTCCATCCTCAGACTAATGGCCAGACCGAGCGGACGAATCAGACCTTGGAGACATATTTGAGGTGTTTTGTGTCTGCAGATCAGGATGATTGGGTTGCTTTTTTGCCTTTAGCGGAGTTTGCTCTCAATAATCGGGCCAGCTCTGCCACCTTGGTGTCTCCCTTTTTCTGTAATTCGGGGTTTCATCCTCGATTTTCTTCTGGTCAGGTGGAATCTTCGGATTGTCCTGGAGTGGATGCTGTGGTGGAGAGGTTGCATCAGATTTGGGGGCAGGTAGTGGACAATTTGAAGTTGTCCCAGGAGAAGACTCAGCTTTTTGCCAACCGCCGGCGTCGGGTTGGTCCTCGGCTTTGTGTTGGGGACTTGGTGTGGTTGTCTTCTCGTTTTGTCCCTATGAGGGTTTCTTCTCCCAAGTTTAAGCCTCGGTTCATCGGCCCGTACAGGATATTGGAGATTCTTAACCCTGTGTCCTTCCGTTTGGACCTCCCTGCATCTTTTTCTATTCATAATGTTTTTCATCGGTCATTATTGCGCAGGTATGAGGTACCGGTTGTGCCTTCCGTTGAGCCTCCTGCTCCGGTGTTGGTTGAGGGTGAGTTGGAGTACGTTGTGGAAAAAATCTTGGACTCCCGTGTTTCCAGACGGAAACTCCAGTATCTGGTCAAATGGAAGGGATACGGTCAGGAGGATAATTCTTGGGTGACTGCCTCTGATGTTCATGCCTCCGATTTGGTCCGTGCCTTTCATAGGGCTCATCCTGATCGCCCTGGTGGTTCTGGTGAGGGTTCGGTGCCCCCTCCTTGAGGGGGGGGGGGTACTGTTGTGAAATTGGATTTTGGGCTCCCCCGGTGGCCACTGGTGGAATTGAACTGGTGTGCATCATCCTCTCTGTTCACCTGTTTCCATCAGGATGTGGGAGTCGCTATTTAGCCTTGCTCCTCTGTCACTTCCATGCCGGTCAACATTGTAATCAGAAGCCTTTCTGTGCATGTTCCTGCTGCTAGACAACTCCCAGCTAAGTTGGACTTTAGTCCTTGTTTGTTTTTTGCATTTTGTTCCAGTTCACAGCTGTAGTTTCGTTTCTGTGTCTGGAAAGCTCTTGTGATCTGAAATTGCCACTCTGATGTTATGAGTTAATACTAGAGTCTTAAAGTAATTTCAGGATGGTGTTTTGATAGGGTTTTCAGCTGACCATGAAAGTGCCCTTTCTGTCTTCCTGCTATCTAGTAAGCGGACCTCAATTTTGCTAAACCTATTTTCATACTACGTTTGTCATTTCGTCTAAAATCACCGCCAATATTTGTGGGGGCCTCTGTCTGCCTTTCGGGGAAATTTCTCTAGAGGTGAGCCAGGACTATATTTTCCTCTGCTAGGATTAGTTAGTCCTCCGGCCGGCGCTGGGCGTCTAGGGATAAAACGCAGGCTACGCTACCCGGCTACTGTTAGTTGTGCGGCAGGTTTAGTTCATGGTCAGTTTAGTTTCCATCCTTCCAAGAGCTAGTTCTTATGTTTGCTGGGCTATGTTCTCTTGCCATTGAGAACCATAACAGAGAACAAATGCTACCTCCTCAAGACTTGGTCCCTTCTTAAAGGGGACCTCCATGTTTTACATTTGCAGAACCGTATTGCTTTAAGACTGATGGATAGCAATAATGTTTTGATGAACAAGAGTGATGATGGTCCTTACATGTAAAAGTTATATGTATTTGATTGGTTAAATGTAAAGAAATGCAGATGATGTTTTCAGCAAGAAAGTAGTAATGAAGATTGATGTTGAAAAGAAACTGGGGATAGAAGGTAAACCCTGAGTCCTCCATAGTAAGTTGGTTATTGTAAAGACAGAGTTAATAATGTGTTACAGAGGACAGAAAGTGAACCCGTAGGGGTTAGGTAGTGAGTCCTCCTAGGAGCTATACGTAGATGGCTCAGTGCTTCTAAAACTGAAAGTAATGTTATGATCTGTACTGTGTATAGAAGTTGAAAAGGCAGTAGGCCCTGGCTGAACGGGGCGGTCCTGTAACCAAAAGGAGAGGCAGTAGGTCTGGTGCCGATAGGACAGGCGGTCCTGCAGATTCAAAGAAGGAGAATGAAAAAGTTAAATTACCTTATAATGTGATTATAGGAAGGTCTTTAGTGGATACAGAGTGTATGTCCTTAAAGGCAACGTTAAAGTATTGTTCAGCAATTTTTGCACTTAGTAGAATACCCGGTTGGGTAAGAAGAGTTATTTATAGCATGTTGCTATGTTATTTAACTATGTTTGTAACGTTCAAGTGTCCTTACCTCCCATAAAGGGAAGCCTGTTCAAGTATACTTATTATTTTTGCACTCAACAAAAATTGTATGTCTTTTTGCTAAACTTGTATTGTTGTTTTCTTCCCAGTCCCGGAGTACTGTGTTTAACCAGGGGGGAGTGCAGCGCCCCAGAGTCCTGGTCGTTGCAGTACTGTGGCTCCGCCACTATGGGAAGCTATGGTGCGTCCGATGGCACTGAAGGAGTTCATCTGATCAGGTATCACAGACACCAATACATTTCACAGCCGGGCCTCCGGGGGGAGCTAAGGGTGCTATTCATTAGGCCACTCCCCACCATAGTGGGTAAACTGGGGGTCAGGCAGGAAGTTAGATCAGAAGCTGATTGGGTTGGAACCAGGCAACACCTTGTGGCAGAGGGTGTTGTAGGGGAAGATACAGTAGGGTCTCTGTCAGGGGTGGGATCCTGACAGAGGCTTGGCAACAAGAACGAACGTAACGGGACCGTGCCTGCTCCGGGTAGCGGCGGTGCCCAAGAAAGGATTAGAAGAGAGATAGATTGTGCTGAGTGAGAAACGGGATCACGCAAAAGGAGAAATACCAGTAGGAGTCGTGCTGTAAGACCGAAGCAACATCCTACTGAGGCGCACTACCGGTGGCCGGAACGCCGAGGGAGTAGAATAACATTCAGCTTCAAGCAATACTCCAAACAGCGGCAGGACAGTCAGTCTCAGGCGGGCTGTCTAACTCAAATCACCTATGAAGTCTTGGGAGGCAATTGTGGGAGAGGGGCGTCTCTAGGGTCCCGGAAGAACTCCAGGCCTACCCGTCAAACGGGTGCCGTTCCTACCCGAACCTCAGGGAGGGACGGAGGATTAGCAGAACATCATCTAATCGAGTTGTGAGGGAACATCAGAAACAGACACAACAGTTGTGGGGTACTTTCCGTAAGCACAGCAGGGAAGGACTACAACACATAGCGCTAGGGGGAAGGCACAGATTTCCTCCTGTGAAGAGAACTCTGGAAGTGCCATTGGACCGGCCGGACTTGCGCAGCCTGGTGAGCCGTATTCTGGATTGAGGACTCCGAGATCTTCAGTAAAGAGGTAAAGAGACTGCAACCTGGTGTCCTCGTTATTTATCGCGACTTGCACCCCACAACTGCACCGTTACAACACCTCTTATTTCACCGGACGTCCCCCACTGACAGACAGGGCCACGGACCGGGTCTAGCCACCGTGACAACCCCAGGACTGAGACCTAGAGGCCCGGCTCCGGGTACCCCTAGGCCCTGCGGCGGTGTGGGGGCGCTCCAAACTGTTGATTATTATAAATAAAATGATGGCTATGATAAATAAATAAATGATTTTAATGTTTAATGAATGCTATGGTTTTAAGTGAAGGCATTATGTGCTGTATTTTCCCTACAGTAATTACTTGCAAAAAGCAACATATGATGTCAACTTAAGACTGGGCACCGTATTAATGTGTTTAATGACCTTCAGAATCTACGGTAAATATATTTATATTACCGTAACACTCTGAATATTTTACAAGCATATACGTCTAGCAGCTACTTTACAACCCAAAGGCGAGTTATTAATCTAATAATAAAATGGCAGCTATTACAATAACCCTTTGGAAAAAAAAAAAACTAAACAATTGAGGGAGGAGAAGATGAGAAACATTACAATCTGGTCTCCCCTTAAAGGACCTTTCAACTGGAAAACAAGTCTAAAGTTTATGTCAGGCTTAATGATTTGGAACATGAATTATGAAGCAAAGTGTTCACGTAGAAGACAGATCCCAGGCTGCAGCCGTGGGTAATCCAGCACCTTTGAAGAATTACTGATGATTTGAGTTTGCAAAAATGCACAACAAATTACAATGATTTTTTTCTTCTGTCAGTGTCTTGGTTGGCAAGACGTTTGCGCCTCAACCACAGCTGGAATCAATTTCTAATATTTAAAAGTAAAAAGAAAGCAAAATGTGAAACACACACATAGATCAGTCTGTTTCACATTTAGATTTTCCCAAACATTACAGTTTAGAAATAAACTTGGGAGATATTTCTTCTGTGTCCAACTGGCATCTAGCAATGGCACGTATTGTGCTGATATATCTCCTCACATCTGTCGGAGAGCTAACCATGTAACAAGATAGATTGCTAGATGCAACCTCGTGAATATTTTCACATCGGAGAATTGACGTTTCATGAGAGCATTGTTCTGTCATCTAAAATGCAATATTATCACACTGGTCCTCAGGCATATTATTATTTAATACCTGTTAAAAAATAACTTTAGTTTCAGGTGACCTTTCGAATAGGCTGCTGTTTGGAAATCTTATTAATAGCAGCATTTCTCATCATTATGTGTCATGGGTCCGGAATATCAGTAGTTCAAGCCTTTACAGTTTTCCCTGGATTAATCTGCAATGATGTTTCCCATGCTCATCATACACAGAGAGGAGGAGATTATGATCCCCTATATCTCTCACTTATTCAGTAGCAGCAACATGTATGACATTGTACAGCATAATTAAGCAGTGCTGCTGTGCATCCATTTCTGGGGTGAGATAGCAGAACACTTATTAAAAGCTGCAGCAGAATCTATGTACTACTCTGTTTTCTGCAGCTGCTCCTTTCTCCCCATCTTTATTTTCTATAGGTTTCCATGGGTAGCAGCTGGATATGGACTCTTTGCAGTCCAATAGCTCATGATAATGCACAATTCCACCTGTTCAAGTCTTTGCAGTTTTCCTTTGATTAATCTGGAATGATATTTCCCATGCATAGAATATACAGAGGTGAGGAGATCCTGCTTCCCTATATCCGTCTCTCACTTATTCAGTAGCAGCAACATGTATGACATTATGCAGCAATATTAAGCAGTGCTGCTGTGCATCCAGTTCTGGTGTGAGATAGCGGAACACTTATTAAAAGCTGCAGCAGAATCTCTCTATGTACTCCTCTGTTTTCTGCAGCTGCGTAGCTGCTCCTTTCTCCCCATCTTCATTTTCTATAGGTTTCCATGGGTAGCAGCTGGATATGGACTCTTTGAAGTTCAATAGCTCATGATAATGCACAATTCTACCTGTTCAAGTCTTTGCGGGTTTTCCCTGGATTAACCTGGAATGATATTTCTTATGCATAGCATACACAAAAATGAGGAGATCCTGCTTCCCTATATCCATCTCTCACATATTCAGTAGCAGCAGCATGTATGACATTTACAGCAATATTAAGCAGTGCTGCTGTGCATCCAGTTCTAGTGCGAGAGAGCAGAACACTTATTAAAAGTTGCAGCAGGACCTCTCTATGTACTCCTCCATTTTCTGCAGCTGCTCCTTTCTTATCAATCTTCATTCTGTATAGACTTCCATGAGTAGCAGTCATTTTCTGGTCTCTCAGCGCAGTGGTGGACACAGATGGAATAGGGCCCCTGTGCGATAGACTATAAATGGGCCATTTGCAGTCCAATAGCTCATGATAATGCACAATTCCACTTGCGTTTTAGGTAGAAGTGGCCCCCTACCTCTCGGGCTCCTGTGCAGCTGCACAGGTTGCACCTATGACTTGTCCGTCCTTGAGTCAGCAAACTAATAATCCTGTTAACTTTGTCTGTTTTCAGAAAATTCCTGAAGACAGGTGGAAAAAGCTCACAGATGGCTACGAAAAAAATATTTGGAGACTGTCATTGTTACATAGTTACATAGTTATTAAGGTTGAAGGAAGACTTTAAGTCCATCTAGTTCAACCCATAGCCTAACCTAACATGCCCTAACATGTTGATCCAGGGGAAGGCAAAAAAAACCCATGTGGTAAGAGTAAGCTCCACCATGGGAAAAAAATTCCTTCCTGACCCCACATACGGCAATCAGACTAGTTCCCTGGATCAATGCCCTATCAAGGAATCTAGTGTATATACCCTGTAACATTATACTTTTCCAGAAAGGTATCCAGTCCCCTCTTAAATTTAAGTAATGACTCACTCATTACAACATCATACGGCAGAGAGTTCCATAGTCTCACTGCTCTTACAGTAAAGAATCCGCGTCTGCTATTATGCTTAAACCTTCTTTCCTCCAGACGTAGAGGATGCCCCCTTGTCCCTGTCACCGGTCTATGATTAAAAAGATCATCAGAAAGGTCTTTGTACTGTCCCCTCAGATATTTATACATTAACATAAGATCAGCCCTTAGTCTTCGTTTTTCCAAACTAAATAGCCCCAAGTGTAATAACCTATCTTGGTATTGCAGACCCCCCAGTCCTCTAATAACCTTGGTCGCTCTTCTCTGCACCCGCTCCAGTTCAGCTATGTCTTTCTTATACACCGGAGACCAGAACTGTGCACAGTATTCTAAGTGTGGTCGCACTAGTGACTTGTATAGAGGTAAAATTATGTTCTCCTCATGAGCATCTATGCCTCTTTTAATGCATCCCATTATTTTATTTGCCTTTGTAGCAGCTGCCTGACACTGGCCACTGAATATGAGTTTGTCATTCACCCATACACCCAGGTCTTTTTCATTGACGGTTTTGCCCAGAGTTTTAGAATTAAGCACATAGTTATACATCTTATTACTTCTACCCAAGTGCATGACCTTACATTTATCCCCATTAAAGCTCATTTGCCATTTATCAGCCCAAGCTTCTAGTTTACATAAATCATCCTGTAATATAAAATTGTCCTCCTCTGTATTGATTACCCTGCAGAGTTTAGTGTCATCTGCAAATATTGAAATTCTACTCTGAATGCCCCCTACAAGGTCATTAATAAATATGTTAAAGAGAAGAGGACCCAATACTGACCCCTGTGGTACCCCACTACTAACCGCGACCCAGTCCGAGTGTGCTCCATTAATAACCACCCTTTGTTTCCTATCCCTGAGCCAGCTCTCAACCCACTTGCACATATTTTCCCCTATCCCCATTATTCTCATTTTATGTATCAACCTTTTGTGTGGCACCGTATCAAAAGCTTTTGAAAAGTCCATATACACTATATCCACTGAGCTCCCTTGGTCCAGTCCGGAACTTACCTCTTCATAGAAGCTGATCAAATTAGTCTGACATGAACGGTCCCTCGTAAACCCGTGCTGATACTGGGTCATGAGGTTATTCCTCTTCAGATACTCCAGTATAGCATCCCTTAGAATGCCCTCCAGGATTTTACCCACAGTAGAGGTTAAACTTACTGGCCTATAATTTCCGAGTTCAGTTTTTGTCCCCTTTTTGAATATTGGCACCACATTTGCTATACGCCAGTCCTGTGGTACAAACCCTGTTATTATGGAGTCTTTAAAGATTAAAAATAATGGTCTATCAATGACAGTACTTAATTCCTGCAGTACTCGGGGGTGTATCCCATCCGGGCCTGGAGATTTGTCAATTTTTGTGATTTTTAGACGCCGCCGTACTTCATCCTGGGTTAAGCAGGTGACATTTAATTGGGAATTTTTATCACTAGTCATATTGGCTGCCATGGGATTTTCTTTTGTAAATACTGATGAAAAAAAGTCATTTAGCATATTGGCTTTTTCCTCCTCCTCATCCACCATTTCACCCAGACTATTTTTAAGGGGGCCAACACTATCATTTTTTAGTTTCTTACTATTTATGTAGTTAAAGAATATTTTGGGATTATTTTTACTCTCTCTGGCAATGAGTCTTTCTGTCTCAATTTTTGCTGCCTTGATTTGCTTTTTACAGAATTTATTTAATTTTCTGTATTTATTTAGTGTCTCATCACTACCTACTTCCTTTAATTCTCTAAATGCTTTCTTTTTGTCACTTATTGCACCCCTTACAGCTCTATTTAGCCATATTGGTTTCCTCCTATTTCTAGTATGTTTATTCCCATACGGTATATACTGTGCACAGGTCCAATCCAGGATGCTAATAAACGTCTCCCATTTTCTTTTTGTACTTTTATGTCTCAGGATATCGTCCCAGTTAATTGCACCAAGATCATCTCTCATCCGTTGGAAATTTGCCCTCCTGAAGTTTAGTGTCCTTGTCACCCCTCTACTACACATCTTATTAAAGGATACATGAAAACTTATTATTTTGTGATCACTATTCCCCAAGTGACCCCCAACCCTTATATTTGAAATGCGGTCTGGCCTGTTGGTTAATATTAGGTCTAGCAGTGCCCCCCTTCTTGTTGGGTCCTGAATCAGTTGTGAAAGGTAATTGTCTCTCATAGTTGTCAAAAACCGATTACCTTTACTGGAGCTGCAGGTTTCTGTTCCCCAATCTATTTCAGGGTAGTTGAAGTCACCCATAATAATGACTTCTCCTTGAGTCGCAGCTTCATCTATTTGCTTTACGAGGATATTCTCCATTGCTTCCATTATTTTTGGAGATTTATAACAAACCCCTATCAGTAATTTATTATTTTTTCCCCCTCCCCTTATCTCCACCCACAGGGACTCTACGTTTTCATTAGATTCACCTATATTATCACGCAGGATGGGTTTTAAGGTCGATTTTACATACAGACACACCCCACCCCCTCGCTTATCTGTATGGTCATTTCTGAAAAGGCTATAGCCCTGCAAGTTAACAGCCCAGTCATGGCTCTCATCCAGCCATGTTTCAGATATCCCCACCATGTCATAATTATGTTCCAACAACATTAGTTCTAATTCGTCCATTTTGTTGGCGAGGCTTCTGGCATTAGTATACATGCACTTGATGTTCCTCTCTGTACCTCTATTCTTTCTTAAATTACTAACTGTTCTAACCCCACCCCCCATGCCACCGCCACCCCCAACTTCCTTATTTGTGCCCTGGTCTCTATCTGCACTATCTTCCCCTCCTATAAATTGAATACCCTCCCCCCCAATCCCTAGTTTAAACACTCCTCCAACCTTCTAGCCATTTTCTCCCCCAGCACAGCTGCACCTTCCCCATTGAGGTGCAACCCGTCCCTAGCGTAGAGCCTGTAGCCAACTGAGAAGTCGGCCCAGTTCTGCAGGAACCCAAACCCCTCCTTCCTTCCTACACCAATTCTTGAGCCACTTATTAACCTCCCTAATCTCCCGTTGCCTCTCTGGCGTGGCACGTGGTACAGGCAGTATTTCGGAAAATACCACGTTGGAGGTCCTTGCTTTCAGCTTGCAGCCTAATTCCCTGAAATCATCCCTGTTGACAAAGGTTATGCAACCACTCAAAGAGTGGTAATAAATGGTTGCACATCCAATTGTTAAAGTGTTTCAAATGGGGTACCATAAAGCTCTGTCCTGGCCCCAGTGTTGTACAACATTTTTATAAATGATCTAGATAAGGGAACTGAAGGTGAACTAATCAAATTTGCAGGCTATGCAAAGCTAGGAGGGATAGCTAAAGGTACCTTCACACTAAACGATATCGCTAGCGATCCGTGATGTTGCAGCGTCCTGGATAGCGATATCGTTGTGTTTGACAGGCAGCAGCGATCTGGATCCTGCTGTGATATCGCTGGTCGTTGCTCAAAGTTCAGAACTTTATTTGGTCGTCAGATCGGTGTGTATCGTCGTGTTTGACAGCAAAAGCAACGATGCCAGCGATGTTTTACAATGGTAACCAGGGTAAATATCGGG
This sequence comes from Ranitomeya variabilis, assembly GCF_051348905.1. Lineage (NCBI taxonomy): Eukaryota > Metazoa > Chordata > Amphibia > Anura > Dendrobatidae > Ranitomeya > Ranitomeya variabilis. Next base: position 506,234,448 of record NC_135237.1, read on the forward strand.
TTACTATGCGCAGGGCCGCGCTTAGTAACCTGATATTTACCCTGGTTACCATTGTAAAAGTAAAAAAAAAACAGTACATACTTACCCTCTGATATCTGTCACGTCCCCCGGCGTCCGTGCTGCTGCTCAGAGCTTCCTGCACTGAGTGTGTCAGTGCCGACTGGAAAGCAAAGCACAGCGGTGACGTCACCGCTGTGTCCTGCTACTGCCGGTGCTCACACAGTGCAGGGAAGCGGACGCCGGGGGATGCGAATGTAAGTATGTACTGTTTGTTTTTTTACGTTTACGCTGGTAACCAGGGTAAACATTGGGTTACTAAGCGCGGCCCTGCGCTTAGCAACTCGATGTTTACCCTGGTTACCAGGGGACTTCGGCATCGTTGGTCGCTGGAGAGCTGTCTGTGTGACAGCTCTCCAGCGACCACACAGCGACGCTGCAGCAATCGGCATCGTTGTCGATATCGCTGCAGCGTCGCTAAAGGTACCTTCATATTAAGCGACGAGGCAGCGATAGCGACAACGATGCCGATCGCTGCAGCATCGCTGTTTGATCGCTGGAGAGCTGTCACACAGACCGCTCTCCAGCGACCAACGATGCCGAGGTCCCTGGGTAACCAGGGTAAACATCGGGTTACTAAGCGCAGGGCCGCGCTTAGTAACCCGATGTTTACCCTGGTTACCAGCGTAAAATGTAAAAAAAACAAACACTACATACTCACATTCGCGTCCCCCGGCGTCCGCTTCCTGCACTGACTGAGCGCCGGCCCTAACAGCAGAGCGGTGACGTCACCGCTGTGCTGTACTTTCACTTTCACTTTATGGCGCTCAGTCAGTGCGGGAAGCGGACGCCGGGGGACGCGAAGGTGAGTATGTACTGTTTGTTTTTTTTACATTTTACACTGGTAACCAGGGTAAACATTGGGTTACTAAGCACGGCCCTGCGCTTAGTAACCCGATGTTTACCCTGGTTACCAGTGTAAAACATCGCTGGTATCGTTGCTTTTGGTGTCAAACACGACGATACACGCCGATCTGACGACCAAATAAAGTTCTGAACTTTGTTCAACGACCAGCGATATCACAGCAGGATCCTGATCGCTGCTGCGTGTCAAACTAAACGATATCGCTAGCCAGGACGCTGCAACGTCACGGATCGCTAGCGATATCGTTTAGTGTGAAGGTACCTTTAGTGTGAAGGTACCTTAAAGGTACCGTCACATTAAGCGACGCTGCAGCGATAGCGACAACGATGCCGATCGCTGCAGCGTCGCTGTTTGATCGCTGGGGAGCTGTCACACAGACCGCTCTCCAGCGACCAACGATGCCGAGGTCCCTGGGTAACCAGGGTAAACATCGGGTTGCTAAGCGCAGGGCCGCGCTTAGTAACCCGATGTTTACCCTGGTTACCAGCGTAAAAGTAAAAAAAACAAACAGTACATGCTCACCTGCGCGTCCCCCAGCGTCTGCTTCCTGACACTGACTGAGCTCCGGCCCTAACAGCACAGCGGTGACGTCACCGCTGTGCTTTCACTTTCACTTTAGGGCTGGATCTCAGTCAGAGCAGGAAGCAGACGCTGGGGGATGCGCAGGTGAGCATGTACTGTTTGTTTTTTTTACTTTTACGCTGGTAACCAGGGTAAACATCGGGTTACTAAGCGCGGCCCTGCGCTTAGTAACCCGATGTTTACCCTGGCTACCAGTGTAAAAACATCGCTGGTATCGTTGCTTTTGGTGTCAAACACAACGATACACGGCGATCGGACGACCAAATAAAGTTCTGGACTTTATTCAGCGACCAGCGACATCACAGCAGGATCCTGATCACTGCTGCGTGTCAAACTAAACGATATCGCTAGCGAGGACGCTGCAACGTCACGGATCGCTAGCGATATCGTTTAGTGTGACGGTACCTTTACACTAGGGAAGACAAAGGATTCAGAAGGATCTAGATAAGCTTGAACAATGGGCATTGACTAATAGAATGGTATTTACAAGGACAAATGCAAGATTCTACATCTGGGCAAGAAAAACAAAAATTACATCTGTAGAATGCGAGGAACAGAACTAAGAAACAGTACATGTGAAAAATACTCGGGTATATTAATAGATCACAGACTGCACATGAGTCAACAGTGTGATGCAGCAGCAAAAATGCAAGCACAGTTCTAGGTTGTAGAGAAGAATAGAGTCTAGATGACATGAAGTAATTATCCTCCTCTACTCCTTCTTGGTCAGGCCTCAACTGGAATACTGTGTCCAGTTCTGGACACCGCATTTTAAAAAAAGACATAGAAAAACTGGAGCAAGTTCAGAGAAGAGCTACCAGGTTGGTGAGCGGACTGCAAAGTATGTCCTCCGAGGAATGGTTAAAGAATCTTGGAATGATTAGCTTGCAAAAAAGAAGGCTAAGAGGAAACTTAATAGCTGTCTACAAATATCTGAAGGGATGTCACAGTGTAGAGGGGCAGGGGCGTAACTACCGCGGTCGCAGCGGTCGCCATTGCGACCGGGCCCCGCAGGTCAGGGGCCCCGGGCCGGCAGGTCTGAGCAGGGCCAGGCTGGCCATCGGGCACTTCTGGCAAATGCCAGAAGAGCCGATGCCAGTAGTGGGCCGCTGCACTGTTCCTCCCCCGGAACCCCCCCCAGTGCCGACGCCACCGCATTTAACTATACCGGCGTCTATGACACCGGTATAGTTCAATGCAATGATGGGAGGAGAGAGCGTCACCTGACGCTTCCTCTCCCATCATTCCCCGCTCTGCCTCTGACAGTACACTGCGGGTGCGCGATGACGTCATATCATCGCGCACCTGCAGTGTCCTGGGCAGACTGCAGCCGCCAGGAGCAGCGCGGGCAAAAGGAAAGGTGAGGAGAGTTTTTTTTTTTTTTTTTTTTCTTTTTAACCGGACTGTGGGGCCATTATCGGGGGGGGGGGGGGGATGAGATGTGGGCTGTGCTCTATATATCCCTGTGCGGGCTCTGCGGTATATACCACTGTGCGGGCTCTGCTGTATATACCACTGTGCGGGCTGTGCTCTATATACCACTGTGCGGGCTCTGCTGTATATACCACTGTGCGGGCTGTGCTGTATATACCACTGCGGGCTGTGCTCTATATACCACTGTGCGGGCTGTGCTGTATATACCACTGTGCGGGCTGTGCTGTATATACCACTGTGCGGGCTGTGCTGTATATACCACTGTGCGGGCTCTGCTGTATATACCACTGTGCGGGCTCTGCTGTATATACCACTGTGCGGGCTGTGCTCTATATACCACTGTGCGGGCTCTGCTGTATATACCACTGTGCGGGCTCTGCTGTATATACCACTGTGCGGGCTGTGCTGTATATACCCCTGTGCGGGCTGTGCTGGATATACCACTGTGCGGGCTGTGCTGGATATACCACTGTGCGGGCTGTGCTGGATATACCACTGTGCGGGCTGTGCTGGATATACCACTGTGCGGGCTGTGCTCTATATACCCCTGTGCGGGCTGTGCTCTATATACCCCTGTGCGGGCTGTGCTGGATATACCACTGTGCGGGCTGTGCTGGATATACCACTGTGCGGGCTGTGCTGGATATACCACTGTGCGGGCTGTGCTGGATATACCACTGTGCGGGCTGTGCTGGATATACCACTGTGCGGGCTGTGCTGGATATACCACTGTGCGGGCTGTGCTGGATATACCACTGTGCGGGCTGTGCTGGATATACCACTGTGCGGGCTGTGCTGGCACCCAACACCATGTTGCAGTGCAGGAGATTCCTGCAACAGTCCGAGGCGTATCTAGGGGAAGCGGGGCGGGGGAAGGTGGGGGGGTTGCGGGGGCGGGGGAAGGTGGGGGGGTAGGGGGGGTAGGGGGGGGGGCCCCATTTGGAAGTTCGCACCGGGGCCCATAACTTTGTAGTTACGCCACTGTAGAGGGGTCATCATTATTCTCATTTGCACATGGAAACACGAGAAGCAATGGAATGAAACTGAAAGGGGGAAGATACAGATTAGATATTAGAAAAAAATTTTTGACAGTGAGGGTGATCAATGAGTGGAACAGGCTGCCACGAGAGGTGGTGAGTTCTCATTCAATGGATGTCTTCAAACAGAGGATGGATAGTAATCTGTCTGAGATGGTTTTCTGAATCCTGCATTGAGCAGGGGGTTTGTTTCTATGAACCAAATATTAGGTTGGTTCTTCTAACTTTTTTGTGGATTGTATCTCTAAATGCTATTAAAATATTCTAATGAAACACATTTGACACTTATTTCTAAAGATATTGGCATTTTCATATTAAACAGTTAAGAGTGTCAGTAATAGCTGACCACGACTGTATACATATATCATTGTTTTTTTTTAGTAGATAAAGAAACAGATTTTAGCTCACCCTCCAAATATGTTGCACTGTGAAATTAGATTGGGCGCAGCAAGACAAAAACAGAAGATCTAACTCCAAATTAACAGTTGGCTTTGCTCTTTTTTGATAAACACATCATGGTGTGACATAATTAGGATATAGAAAAACAAATCTTCTGACGCGTTTTGTTTGTGAAAGAAAAAAGCCTAGACTTCGGCTGCGATTCATCAAGATCTCATTTTGGTACATCAATCTTGATGAAGTGTGTGCTAGAGTAAGAGAAACCAAATTCATCGTGTATCTCTAAATTTGGCATATTTTTCACTTGCCTTCCTCCACCACAGGGAATGTATTCCAGTGAGGGACTGATGTGATTTATTTGGTATTTTACGCTATTGTTGGAGGTGTAAATTATGATGAATTTGTTAGTTGCACTCGGTGACACTCCTCCTGTTTTAAGCTTCTCCCACTTTTCCAAATTATTGGCAAAGCTAACCGAGACTGGTGTAGAAACAAAAAAAGTTGCAATTTTTTTGCACAATTATGAGTTGCAACATTTCAAGCATTTTTACGCAAGAAAATTGGTGAAAATTATTTACTAAATAGGGGCCTTAGGCTTCTTTCACACTAGCGTCGGGCTCGGTCCGTCACAGTGCGTCGGGCCGAGGTCCCCGACGCTAGCGTTGTCTCCGCCGCACAACGGGTGCAGCGGATGCATTTTTCCAGCGCATCCGCTGCCCCATTGTGAGGTGCGGGGAAGTGCGGGGAGGTGGGGGCGGAGTTCCGGCCGCGCATGCGCGGTCGGAAAAAGCGGACCGTCGGGAGCAAAAAACGTTACATGTACCGTTTTTTGCTCCCGACGGTCCGCCACTGCACGACGGGTGCGATGTGTGGCAATCCGTCACAATGCGTCGCTTAATGTTAATCAATGGTGAAAAAACGCATCCTGCAAACACTTTTGCAGGATGCGTTTTTTCGGCAAAACGACGCATTGTGACGGAATGCAGTTAACGCTAGTGTGAAAGTAGCCTAAGACACAGTCTTAATAAAAGGCAGTCATAGAGTTATATCCGCCTAATTCATTAAGATGTTCCCCACACTACATAAAAGGAACCGAAATACTGCCTGTACCACGTGCCACGCCAGAGAGGCAACGGGAGATTAGGGAGGTTAATAAGTGGCTCAAGAATTGGTGTAGGAAGGAGGGGTTTGGGTTCCTGCAGAACTGGGCTGACTTCTCAGTTGGCTACAGGCTCTACGCTAGGGACGGGTTGCACCTCAATGGGGAAGGTGCAGCTGTGCTGGTGGAGAAAATGGCTAGAAGGTTGGAGGAGTGTTTAAACTAGGGATTGGGGGGGAGGGTATTCATTTTATAGGAGGGGAAGATAGTGCAGATAGAGACCTGGGCACAAATAAGGAAGTTGGGGGTGGCGGTGGCATGGGGGTGGGGTTAGAACAGTTAGTAATTTAAGAAAGAATAGAGGTACAGAGAGGAACATCAAGTGCATGTATACTAATGCCAGAAGCCTCGCCAACAAAATGGACGAATTAGAACTAATGTTGTTGGAGCATAATTATGACATGGTGGGGATATCTGAGACGTGGCTGGATGAGAGCCATGACTGGGCTGTTAACTTGCAGGGCTATAGTCTGTTCAGAAATGACCATACAGATAAGCGAGGGGGTGGGGTGTGTCTGTATGTAAAATCGACCTTAAAACCCATCCTGTGTGATAATATAGGTGAATCTAATGAAAATGTAGAGTCCCTGTGGGTGGAGATAAGGGGAGGGGGAAAAAATAATAAATTACTGATAGGGGTTTGTTATAAATCTCCAAAAATAATGGAAGCAATGGAGAATATCCTCGTAAAGCAAATAGATGAAGCTGCGACTCAAGGAGAAGTCATTATTATGGGGGACTTCAACTACCCTGAAATAGATTGGGGAACAGAAACCTGCAGTTCCAGTAAAGGTAATCAGTTTTTGACAACTATGAGAGACAATTACCTTTCACAACTGGTTCAGGACCCAACAAGAAGGGGGGCACTGCTAGACCTAATATTAACCAACAGGCCAGACCGCATATCAAATATAAGGGTTGAGGGTCACTTGGGGAATAGTGATCACAAAATAATAAGTTTTCATGTATCCTTTAATAAGATGTGTAGTAGAGGGGTGACAAGGACACTAAACTTCAGGAGGGCAAATTTCCAACGGATGAGAGAGGATCTTGGTGCAATTAACTGGGACGATATCCTGAGACATAAAAATACACAAAGAAAATGGGAGATGTTTATTAGCATCCTGGAAAGGACCTGTGCACAGTATATACCGTATGGGAATAAACATACTAGAAATAGGAGGAAACCAATATGGCTAAATAGAGCTGTAAGGGGCGCAATAAGGGACAAAAAGAAAGCGTTTAGAGAATTAAAGGAAGTAGGTAGTGAGGAGGCATTAAATAAATACAGAAAATTAAATAAATTCTGTAAAAAGCAAATCAAGGCAGCAAAAATTGAGACAGAGAGACTCATTGCCAGAGAGAGTAAAAATAATCCCAAAATATTCTTTAACTACATAAATAGTAAGAAACTAAAAAATGATAGTGTTGGACCCCTTAGAAATAGTCTGGGTGAAATGGTGGATGAGGATGAGGAAAAAGCCAATATGCTAAATGACTTTTTTCATCAGTATTTACAAAAGAAAATCCCATGGCAGACAAAATGACTAGTGATAAAAATTCCCAATTAAATGTCACCTGCTTAACCCAGCAGGAAGTACGGCGACGTCTAAAAATCACTAAAATTGACAAATCTCCGGGCCCGGATGGGATACACCCCCGAGTACTGCAGGAATTAAGTACAGTCATTGATAGACCATTATTTTTAATTTTTAAAGAGTCCATAATAACAGGGTTTGTACCACAGGACTGGCGTATAGCAAATGTGGTGCCAATATTCAAAAAGGGGACAAAAACTGAACTCGGTAATTATAGGCCAGTAAGTTTAACCTCTACTGTGGGTAAAATCCTGGAGGGCATTCTAAGGGATGCTATACTGGAGTATCTGAAGAGGAATAACCTCATGACCCAGTATCAGCACGGGTTTACTAGGGACCGTTCATGTCAGACTAATTTGATCAGCTTCTATGAAGAGGTAAGTTCCGGACTGGACCAAGGGAGCTCAGTGGATATAGTGTATATGGACTTTTCAAAAGCTTTTGATACGGTGCCACACAAAAGGTTGTTACATAAAATGAGAATAATGGGGATAGGGGAAAATATGTGTAAGTGGATTGAGAGCTGGCTCAGGGATAGGAAACAAAGGGTGGTTATTAATGGAGCACACTCGGACTGGGTCGCGGTTAGCAGTGGGGTACCACAGGGGTCAGTATTGGGCCCTCTTCTTTTTAACATATTTATTAATGACCTTGTAGGGGGCATTCAGAGTAGAATTTCAATATTTGCAGATGACACTAAACTCTGCAGGGTAATCAATACAGGGGAGGACAATTTTATATTACAGGATGATTTATGTAAACTAGAAGCTTGGGCTGATAAATGGCAAATGAGCTTTAATGGGGATAAATGTAAGGTCATGCACTTGGGTAGAAGTAATAAGATGTATAACTATGTGCTTAATTCTAAAACTCTGGGTAAAACCGTCAATGAAAAAGACCTGGGTGTATGGGTGGATGACAAACTCATATTCAATGGCCAGTGTCAGGCAGCTGCTACAAAGGCAAATAAAATAATGGGATGCATTAAAAGAGGCATAGATGCTCATGAGGAGAACATAATTTTACCTCTATACAAGTCACTAGTTCGACCACACTTAGAATACTGTGCACAGTTCTGGTCTCCGGTGTATAAGAAAGACATAGCTGAACTAGAGCGGGTGCAGAGAAGAGCGACCAAGGTTATTAGAGGACTTGGGGGTCTGCAATACCAAGATAGGTTATTACACTTGGGGCTATTTAGTTTGGAAAAACGAAGACTAAGGCGTGATCTTATTTTAATGTATAAATATCTGAGGGGACAGTACAAAGACCTTTCTGATGATCTTTTTAATCATAGACCTGAGACCGGGACAAGGGGGCATCCTCTACGTCTGGAGGAAAGAAGGTTTAAGCATAATAACAGACGCGGATTCTTTACTGTAAGAGCAGTGAGACTATGGAACTCTCTGCCATATGATGTTGTAATGAGTGAGTCATTACTTAAATTTAAGAGGGGACTGGATACCTTTCTGGAAAAGTATAATGTTACAGGGTATATATATTAGATTCCTTGATAGGGCGTTGATCCAGGGAACTAGTCTGATTGCCGTATGTGGAGTCGGGAAGGAATTTTTTTCCCCAAGGTGGAGCTTACTCTTTGCCACATGGTTTTTTTTTTGCCTTCCTCTGAATCAACATGTTAGGGCATGTTAGGTTAGGCTATGGGTTGAACTAGATGGACTTATAGTCTTCCTTCAACCTTAATAACTAAGTAACTATGTAACCAGGTTTGGCCGATATAAGATACAGCCACCACCTTTCAGGGCTGATATACAGCATTCTATAATGCTGTATAGCTGCCTCCTACCCAACCTGTAAGAGAAGAAAAATTACTTTTATTATCCTCACTTGCGGGGCAGTCTGGTCCGAGGGGTGTCGCTATTCTTGGTCCGGCGCCTCCCATCTTCTTACGATCGCCATCCTCCTTCTTGGTTCATGATTATGACACGTTCCTACATCATCCACACAGGCTCCCAGGCATTGCGCTCCTGTGCAGGCGTACTTCTCTGCCCTGTTGAGGGCAGAGCAAAGTACTGCAGTGCGCAAACGCTGGGAAAGGTCAAAAAGCACCGACGCCTGCGCACTGCAGAACTTTGCTCTGCCCTCAACATGGCAGAGAAGTACACCTGCACAGGAACACGAAGCCGGGGAGCCTGTGTGGATGATGTAGGAATGCGTCATCCACATAAACCAAGAAGGAGGACGGGGATCATAAGAAGATGGGAGGCACCGGATCAAGAAGAGCGACACACCTCTGACCGGATCGCCCTGCAGGTGAGGATAATAAAAGTCCATTTTCTTCCCTTGCAGGTCGAGATGGCGGCAGATATACAGCAGTAAGTAGGAGCATCTTATCACTTGTTTGAGCCTCCATGCACCTGGCCGGAAATATTATTTCATTCAAGGACTGGAGTTCATTTCTGGAATAAGTTAAAGTGACATAACCTTTTGAAGAATTTGTTGGGCAGACATTGCTAAGGCCAGTCTCATCAATGTGCTGCCTATTTTGGTGGATCTGGCCTGACTGGCATGAAAACTTAGAGGTGCGCAAACGTTTTCCAACTTTTCAAAGTATTTTACTCCAAAATCTGGCGAAAACACTTTGATGAATCTGGACATTGGTGTTTTCTTTGTGTTACACACTGTAGTTCTGTATTTCTCATTACTCTATATTCTCATTGTTCATTATTCTGTATTCAGGGGTTGACAGACATATAAATGAGGTAAGGTTTTTCCATTAATTTTAATGCTGCAAACAATTTCAGTAAATAATGCTAAAAGTCTTACAATAGATTAATACCATGATCAAAATATTTAGTGAAAGCCAGAAAATCTGATGACTTGATAGGCAGATGATCTTTTCCACATGGAAACTACGGCAGAGCCAGAAATGGAGGCAGAAAAAGTCTGGCAGCTGGATTGGATGAGGTATATACGTACGCATGTATATGAATTTTTGAATCTGCTCAGTGGCTAGGGAAAACACTTGCTGACAAACATGTTTTGTCTTATTTCTCTGCCAGGCAAGTAAATACTTCAAATTACACCCACATAACACAGTCTAGGTTCACCCAATAAAATGGGCATGGGCTTTGGGTTTAGCGGCCAAAGCTTTCAGTTTCGGGTTAGGATTTGACCTAATCTGGATGCCATCAAATTTTATTGGGAAGTTGTCTGAAATATGGAATTAGGAATAAGAATGTTTTTTTTTAAATAAAAGAATGATACTTGAAGGAATAACTATATGTTGTCTTACATAGGCATACAATCATGTGGAAATCTAAGGATACTCCATGTTTGGTCTTTTGATATTTTAGTATACAGTACTGTGAAAAAGACCCTATTAAACAACTACATAAACAGATCTCAATCATGAATAAAATGTATGCAAACACATAGTATGGTCCTGAAATTTGCTTAATGGGTTGTACTCAGGATCATTCTTCAGGAACACACCATTACCCTGCCTCCCAGCTTCCTGCTTGCTGGTGAGTGGTGCACTCCTAAAGACTGACAGTTCAAAATGGCGGCGTGGTTGTGCTGCTGGTTGGAACTTTGCGCTCTCTGATGCTGCTAGGGAAGGTAGCTTTGCCTTTGCAGAATGGGAGGAGTGCAGGGGCACAAGTAAGAGAAGTGCTTACAAGCAATGAGCTTGCAAGTATTGTCCTCCTTGCCTAGGAAATCAGTTACCTTTGATTGACTGACGAGGTGGCTGGTAACCAAGGCACTGACCAGTAAACTATATAATAAAAAATCCCTTCATTCTTGTGAACAAAAAGGATTTTAATAACAAGTAAACTGCAAAGTTGTTCTTTTTTACAAGCAGTTCACAATTTTACCCATTTGGCACATTGAGCAAACTCTTAACGTTATGCAAACTACTAACATTAGTGCTGTGTATAAAGGGTCCTGGCTAACAGACTCATTTAATTGCTAGACTAGCCAACTTCTGTGCCTCTGCATCAGCTACAGTGGCACGTAAAAGTTTGGGCATTACTGCTCTAGATAATAAGAAAAAATAGAGATGCTTAGCACATAATTTGGCCAAATCATTCATGCTCAGCAGCCGACAACAAGGCGGTCTCACATCTGATTTGGAAGCGCCAGTCAGTTTTTTGCTACTTGTATATCAGCCCTCCAGTCTGTGGTGGTTTTAACTGCAGCAGGATCCTACCTACCCAGAAATTCAGGCTTCAGCCTAAGAGAGGTATTCACACTAGACACGTAGAATCCGAGCAGATCTGAGACCACCTTATTGACTGCTGGGCATGCATGAATTAGCCAAATTATGTGCTAGGCTTCTCTATTTTCTTAATATCTAGAGAAATAATACTATTCATATTTCATATATTACAGTACATATTTACATGCTTTAGCACCAGGGCTGCCACTAGAAATTTTGGGGCCCCATACTGGCAAAATTTTCGGGGCCCCCTTGAGACTCTGCCCAGGCTTCATCCCAGCCCCGCTTCCACGCGCCACCCCTCGAACTGTCCACAGTCCCACCGCTCTTTCTTGGAAAAACTCCACTTCTCACCTATCACACATTAACAGTTCCCATCACCGGATAACACATATAGCCGGCAGCTTTTGTTTTGGCCAAAAGATTTTTTAACCCGCCACCATAACACGGTAGACACTTTTGGCCGGGCCCTACTCTACTGTAACCTATTAAATATTTATTAAAATATGCAATACAATTTAGGTATATTTTTATTTATTTTTCAATTTTTAAAATTACCAATAATATCACATACAAGGAACAAATACCACCGCACCATGTCCAGACCACATATTACCACCAGTGACCGAATAATATCACATACAAGGAACAAATACCACAACACCATGACCAGACCACATATTACCACCACAAAGTGACCAAATAGCACATACAAGGGACAAATACCACAACACCATGACCAGATCACATATTACCAACACAAAGTGACCAAATAACACATACAAGGGACAAATACCGCACCACCGTGTCCACACCATATATTACCACCACATAGTGACTGAATACTACAATACTGATCAGTAATAAAAAAAGCACAATACTATCACCATAAGTGCCATTATACACAGGAGATCTGTACTTAGTATGCAGTGGCTGTGTACAGGTAAGACAGTGATTCCTGGTGATATTATACACAGGACCTCTGTATATAGTATACAGTGAATAGTGTCAGTGTATAGGTAACACACTGACTCACCAGTGACGTCTCTAGGTGAAGTCCTTCATCTTTCATCCAGTACAGACCGCCATCACTTCTTCCAGCCAGGACTTGTCTCTACAGGAAATAACACAGTTATCTAGAGTTCCGCTTGCAGAACACATTACTTAATTTTTCCCAACTTCTACATTACACCACATGAAGAAATGGTGCATCAAAAATTTGTTGAAATTTAATTGAGTACATTCTTCCCTCTACCCGTGAAAAGCCATTGGCTGCAACACAACCCCAAACCATGATTGATTCAACTCCATGCTTGATGGTTGGCTAGATGATATTTTCCTGAAATTCTGTGCCCTTTTTATCTTCACAGCATAGACAATTGCCTTACGATACGAGATGTGCAGCATGTGAAACAACGGATATTGGAAGCCTATGCTAGCATTTCTTCTGTGGTGTTGCTATCAGTGTGTCAAGAGTGGGAGAAGAGGGTTGCATTGACAATCCAACACAATGGGCAGCACTTTGAACTTGTAAATAACTCATGAAAGAATGACGTTACGCTAAAACCAAGCACACCATTGTTTTTCTTGTGAAATTCTCAATAAGTTTGTTATGTCACATGACCCTCTTCCCATTGGAAAAAATAAATTTGGATCCAAAATGGCCGACTTCAAAATGGCCACCATGGTCACCACTCATCTTGAAAAGTTTTCCCCCTCCCATATACTAATGTGCCACAAACAGGAAGTTGATGTCACCAACCATTCCCATGTTATTTAGGTGCATCCATATAAATGGCCCACCCTGTAGTTTCTCAACTGAGATTGAAAAATTACCTATTTTGTGAGCCTGCAATTGGTTTGTTAATCACACAATGATTAGGCCACAACAAAGGCTTTTTATCCAGTCATCCAAAAAGGATTTCCCTTTTAGGGAGAAAAAAAGGAGCATTGTTTTCAACACGAGGAAGCTATGGCTTGTTGTCAGCAAGCCTTTAAAAAGAATCTCTATCTTGTGAGTTGTTTTATGTTTGTGTTCTATCAAGATAGTGCACCACAAAATAAAATTTGCAGCCATGAAATGTATGGCTGGTGTGGCTGTACACAGTAGAGCGTTAGGATGAGGCAGACAAGGAGATTTGTGACAGTTTTGGGCCAGCAACGGCAACCCTGACAGCAGCAGCATTACTACAGTTAACACAAAACAACCCAGTAGCATATTAATTGCGTAAAAAAAGTACCACCTCTTGGTGCCATGGATCACAAACAAAAAACCACTCCAAACAAACATACAAGACAGGAGAATATATAGTATGATGGTTTACAAAAAGTACATTTTTCATAGAAGCAAATTAGTAGTTATATAATTTAAGAATGGATAGAAAAGACAGAAACGATAGATAGACAAGAGTCATCAAAACTTGGTAATTCCCCACAGACATAAATAACCGCTACACATGTGTATCAATAGAAGTCTCCAAACTAAGTGGTATGATTAGTGTAATAATTACAGGGTAATAGTTAGCAAATGAATGGGGCATGGCAATTTTGGAAAACATTTAATTCATTATATTATCATAAAAAAGATTATCAAGGAATTTAGTTTAAAAGTTTGCAAATTGTCTCTTCAGAGAGGAAGAGGACTAGATCTCTAGTGCCACCTATTGGCTTTAAGTCTCCTCACCTCGCCATGCTTATCATGTCACTCTCCGCAAGGAGAAACGATACTTCTTGGATCCCGGTCAGACGCCTCTCAATCAGCCAAACCAGATCTCCACTTTGCACTGACGAGGGGCATTACCCCGAAACACAGTGTCTGCAAATTGAGATTCTGGTTTGGCTATTATCCTAAGTCATGAGACAAGGTTCGTTAAAGGGTCGACATTGACTTTTAGGATTGCTACTGCCAATAGGTGGCACTAGAGTTCTAGTCCTCTTCCTCTCCGAAGAGACAATTTGAATATTTCCCAGAGGAGCATTGCGGCTTTAAGTCTCCTCACCTCGACATGCTTATCATGTCACTCTCTGCAAGGAGAAACGATACTTCTTGGATCCCAGTTTAAAAGTTTGAAACTATTTTTCCCCTTCTTAGAATCTTGATCAGGGTGCTACTGGGAAAATTCACCTTGGATGCAGTCACAATAAAATTGAATTTCATCTAAAAATGTAAGAAAAATTAACTTAAAGGCAATCTGACAGCTGATACATGCTGTCCAATCCACGGGTAGCACGTAATAAGTACTGGCTGTATGATTTTAGACAGGAATGTCTAATTCTGAAATGCTTCAGCGTGACAGAGAGGAATATAGTTTAATAGACGCTGTAGTGCAGCAGTAGCACACTATGCAGTGATGAGACAGTAGCCCAGCAAAGTTCAAAGCAAAAGTTTCTTTAATGTTCAACTCACAGCCATACACAGTACATGATATCCTCCGGATCGCAGCTGGGAACTATATCCTCCAGATTGCAGTCAATAAACACGCCAGTCCACCTCTGTCCAATTGCCATGGGCGATTGCACCACTGTGTACGCTGTGGGTGTCAGGCCTTTCAGCTCTTTTGCTGTTTGGCTCCGCTTGCCTGTGATGCCTCATATAGGTGGAGCTCTGCAGAGCATTCTGCTCTGCACTCCTGCAAACCCCAAACTGACACTGAACCTGACACACCCAATATTCCGGCAGGGAGCTTTCCTGGAGCTACTGGGAAAATTCACATCAGATGCAATGATAATAAATTTGAATTTCACCTAACTTTAAAAAAAATGAGAGAAGGGGAGTATGTTGTATCAAAAAATTAATACACGTGATAAAATAAATTTTGTTGAAAAAACTGGGCCTCTTGTGCCCAAATCTGGCAGAGCCGGCTTTTGAGAAAAATAAATAATGGTGCTATGTATCTTCCATTAAATTTGAGTGTACTTGGTTCAGTCCAAGTGGTCTGGAATCAATTGTGGAGAACTTGCATATATGAATGCATTTTTTTTAAACGCACAAAAGGTGAACTGGCGTAAAAAGCTCTTAAAAATGGCAATATTTTTACGCAATGCAAGGCTGTACAAAATTTTTTTTACATTTTTGCCCAGCTGTGTCAAAGTTGAGGGACCTGCAGTGGGATGAAGATATGACAGCAGAAGGAAGTAGAATGAAATGGGTTGCACTCACCGTCCCTTAATTATTCTTATTCTTGGCTTAAAATCCTCCCATCCCTAACAAAAATGTTTAACCACCAAAAAATGAGTTCGCTATGTACTGTTTTTTAATGGGCTATAAAGCATACTTTTTCCTCCAAAATTTTGGAAGAAAGTGGGAGGTGCATCTTATAGTCAGGATGTACCTTATAGGCCTGCTGTGGATGGGGGGAAGCAGCAGTGGCGGAGAAGCAGTTGACATGAGTCAGGAGCCAGTGATGAAGCTCACAAGTGTGCTTGCTGTTAAAGAAAATATTCACAGCTCACCAGTGCCATAGGTCCTCCAACCTCTATGCACTGAAGGCGTTGTCGAAAGGTTGGAGTGAATATGGGAATGGGGAGCAGTGAATATTCATTCTCTGTAGTAGCGTGCACACGTGATCACACAGCAACAGCGGCTAACACATGTGCCTGCTATTAAAGAAAATGAATATTCACTGCTCTCCACTCCCATAGTCACAGGCGTGGGGAGCAGTCAATATTCTGGCAGCTGACCTCAGCATGTGGGGGCGTATGGCAGTGACATCATGCTCTGCTTACACACTGAAATCAGCTGCTGGCATCAGAACAGGACGCCGCACTGTGAGGGAGTGAAGGGAAGGTAAGTAGAATTGTTAATTTTTTATGTGTGCAGCATGATGGGAGCCATATATACCATAATGGAGGGCTAGGTATACCAGGATGGGGATTGGGGGACATATATACCAGGATGGGGATTATATATACCTGGATGGGGACATATATTTCAGGATGGGGGGCATATATATCAGGATGGTGACCAGGGCCGGACTGGGACTAAAATTCAGCCCTGGCATTTGAAGTTACACAGGCCCACTTGTCGCATGGTGACTGTATAATATCTTTGTACACTTGTAGGTTACAAGAAGTGAGGGGAGTGTAACGCGACTATATAACATATAATCACAGCTGTATCCTGCATTACAGCTCAGTGCCCATAGAATGTAATACAGCACAGCCCCCATAGAATGTAATGCAGCACAGCCCCCATAGAATGTAATACAGCACAGCCCCCATAGAATGTAATACAGCACAGCCCCCATAGAATGTAATGCAGCACAGCCCCCATAGAATGTAATGCAGCACAGCCCCCATAGATTGTAATGCAGCACAGCCCCCATAGAATGTAATGCAGCACAGCCCCCACAGAATGTAATACAGCACAGCCCCCATACATTGTAATACAGCCAGCCCCCATAGAATGTAATACAGTCAGCCCCCATAGAATGTAATGCAGCACAGCCCCCATAGAATGTAATGCAGCACAGTCCCCATAGAATGTAATACAGCACAGCCCCCATAGAATGTAATGCAGCCCAGCCCCATAGAATGTAATGCAGCCCAGCCCCATAGAATGTAATGCAGCCAGCCCCCATAGAATGTAATGCAGCCAGCCCCCATAGAATGTAATGCAGCACAGTCCCCATAGAATGTAATACAGCACAGCCCCCATAGAATGTAATGCAGCCAGTCCCCATAGAATGTAATGCAGCCCAGCCCCATAGAATGTAATGCAGCCAGCCCCATAGAATGTAATGCAGCCAGCCCCCATAGAATGTAATGCAGCACAGCCCCCATAGAACGTAATACAGCCAGCTCCCATAGAATGTAATGCAGCACAGCCCCCATAGAATGTAATGCAGCCAGCCCCCATAGAATGTAATACAGCACAGCCCCCATAGAATGTAATACAGCCATCCCCCATAGAATGTAATGCAGCACAGCCCCCATATAATTTAATGCAGCACAGTCCCCATAGAATGTAATACAGCACAGCCCCCATAGAATGTAATGCAGCACAGCCCCCATAGAATGTAATACAGCACAGCCCCATAGAATGTAATGCAGCCAGCCCCCATAGAATGTAATGCAGCACAGCCCCCATAGAACGTAATGCAGCACAGCCCCATAGAATGTAATACAGCCCCCTCCCAATAGCCCCACAGTTATCACTCATTGATATATAATAATAATAATAAAAAAAAACCCACTCTACTCACCTCTCCTCGTGCCCCTCGCTGATCCTGGCTCCGGTCTCAGCAGCTGCAGTCTGCCCGGTCACACAGCCGGTGAACGATGATATGACGTCATCGCGCACCCGCAGTATCAGCGGCAGGCAGAGCGGGAAATGATGGGAGAGGGAGCGTCAGCAGACGCTCCCTCCTCCATCATTGCATTCAACTGTCATAGACGCCGGTATAGTTGAATGCGGGGCCGGGAGTGTGCCGACAGCAGGGGGGAGTGTGCCGACAGCGGCACACTCGAGCGGCCCACTACTGCCACCGGCCCTTCTGGCATTTGCCAGAACTGAGCGATGGCCAGTCCGGCCCTGATGGTGACATATATACAGTATATCAGGATGGGGAATATTAGTAGAGTGTCAGCAGCAGACCCTCAACCCCATAACAGTGCTTCATGACCACATTTTTTGCTTCAATTTTTTTTACTATTTTCTTCCTCCAAAACCTAGGTATGTCTTATGGTCCAGTACATCTTATAGTTCGATAAATACGGTAGGTACCATACACAAAAAGTAATTTCTGGCACCTACAATTGTTCAATTCAACTAGTCAAACAGTTGCAAAACCTTAACCTTTTATTATTTTTCTTTTTTTAATGTTATAATTATAATGTTTATTATTTTTTTTAAAACTTGGACGATCTTCCACCTTCAACCAAACTGAAGCGTAATTTAAAGAAGTACTTCCATCAAAGTTTTCATCCTCTTAATATATCATCATATTATACTGAACTATGTACTTACAATTGCTCATTTTGCCTTTCTACTCAGCAAATTCTTCTCTTTTCTCTGCTTTATGAAGAAACAGGAAGTCTCTTGTGCCTGCATTTATCATTCCCCTCTTAAAAGGAGCCTGTCACCCCCAAAATCGCTGATGAGGTAAGCCCACCGTCATCAGGGGCCTATCTACAGCATTCTGTAATGCTGTAGATAAGCCCCCGATGTTACCTGAAAGAGGAGAAAAAGACGTTAGATTATACTTACCCAGGGGCGGTCCCGCTGAGGTCCGGTCCGATGGGCGTCTCCTATCTTCATTCCATGATGTCCTCTTCTGGTCTTCACGCTGGGGCTCCGGCGCAGGCGTACTTTGCCTGCCCTGTTGAGGGCAGAGCAAAGTACTGTAGTGTGCAGGCACTGGGCCTCTCTGACCTTTCAGGCGCCTGCGCACTGCAGTACTTTGCTCTGCCCTCAACAGGGCAGACAAAGTACGCCTGCGCCGGAGCCGCGGCGTGAAAACCAGAAGAGGACGTCATGGAATTGGAGCGCCCCCACTGCCGCAGGGCCGAGGGGTACCCGGTACCCGGCCTCTGAGTCTCTCTTTTGGGGTTGTCACGGTGGCTAGACCCGGTCCGTGGCCCTGCTGAGGGGGCGTCCAGTGAAAGGTGGTGGATGGTGGTGATGTTGTGGTGGTGCGGTGCAGGTCGCAGTAAATAACAAGGACACCAGGTTGCAGTCTCTTTACCTCTTTACTGAAGGCTTCAGGATCCTCAGTCCGGAATACGGTTAACCGGGCTGCGCAAGTCCGGCTGGTCCGATGGCACCTCCAGAGTTCCCTTTGCAGGTGGAAATCTGTGCCTACCTTCTAGCGCTTGTGTGTTGTGGTCCTCCCCTGCTGTGCTTACGGGATAGTCCCCACAACTGTTGTGTCTGTTTCTGAAGTTCCCTCACAACTCGATTATGATGTTCTCCTTCGTCCCCCAGATGATATGGCTAGGACGCACCCGTATGACGGGTAGGCTCGGAGCTCTTTCTGGACCCTAGTGTCGCCCCTCTCCTATTGTTGCCCCCTGTGTCTTCTTAGGTGATTTGGGTGAGACAGCCCGCCTATAACTGACTGTCCTGCCGTAGGTTTGAAGTTAGGCCTGGAGCTCTATACTTCCTCGGCGTTCCGGCCACCGGCTGTGCGCCTCAGTAGGATGTTGCCTCGTCTTACAGCACGACTCCTACTGGTGTTTCTCCTTGTTGCGTTGATCTCGTTTCTCACTCAGCACAATAAACCTCGCTTCTTGTCCTTTCTTAGGGTACCGCCGCGATCAGGTGCAGGCGCGGTCCCATAACGTTCTCTCTGTTCGCTAGGCCTCTGTCAGGATCCCACCCCTGACAGGGACCCCCCTGAATCTTCCCCTGCATCACCCTCTGCCACAGGATGTTGCCTGGTTCCAACCCAGTCAGCTTTCTGTCTAACTTCCTATCCAACCCCCAGTTTTACCAGACTGTGAGGAGTGGCCTAATACATAGCGCCCTTAGCTCCCCCTGGAGGCCAGACTGTGAAGTGTATTGGTGTCTGTGATACCTGGTCAGGTGAACTCCTTCAGTGCCATCAGACGTACCATAGCCCCCCTTAGCGGCGGAGCATCAGTACTGCAACGACCAGGACTCTGGGGCGCTGCAGAATGAAGATGGGAGGCGCTGTACCGGACCTGAGACGCCCACCGCACCGGGACCGCCCCTGGGTGAGTATAATCTAATGTCTTTTTCTCCTTTTTCAGATAACATCGGCGGCTTATCTACAGCATTACAGAATGCTGCAGATAAGCCCCTGATGACGGTGAGCTTACCTCACCATCGATTTTGGGGGTGACAGGTCCCCTTTAAGCTTCTGACCCAGCAGCTCCCTCCTCCCCCTGCCAAGGACAAAATGTGCAATTGTAAGTACACAGTGCTATATAATATGATGATTGCAATATATTAAGAGGATGCACATTGTGATGGGAGGAATGCTTCTTTAACCCCTTTACCCCCCAAGGGTGGTTTGCACGTTAATGACCAGGCCAATTTTTACAATTCTGACCACTGTCCCTTTATGAGGATATAACTCTGGAACGCTTCAACGGATCCTGCTGATTCTGACAATGTTTTCTCGTGACATATTGTACTTCATGACAGTGGTAAAATTTCTTTGATATGAATTGCGTTTATTTGTGAAAAAAATTGAAATTTGGCAAAAATTTTGAAAATTTCACAATTTTCCAACTTTGAATTTTCATGCCCTTAAATAGCACAGATATGTCACACAAAATACATAATAAGTAACATTTCCCACATGTCAACTTTACATCAGCACAATTCTGGAAGCAAACTTTTTTTTGTTAGGGAGTTATAAGGGTTAAAAGTTGACCAGTGATTTCTCATTTTTACAAACCATTTTTTTAGGGACCACATTACATTTGAAGTCACTTTGATGGGTCTATATGATAGAAAATACCCAAAAGTGACACCATTCTAAAAACTGCACCCCTCAAGGTGCTCAAAACCACATTCAAGAAGTTTATTAACTCTTCAGATGCTTCATGGGAATTTTTGTAATGTTTAATAAAAATGAACATTACTTCATATCCAATTTGTTTTATTTTACCAAGGGTAACAGGAGAAATTGAACCCCAAGTTGTTGTACAATTTATCCTTGAATACGCCGATACCCCATATGTGGGGGTAATCACTGTTTGGGCACATGGCAGAGCTTGCAAGGGAAGGAGTGCCGTTTGACTTTTCAGTGCAGAATTGGCTGGAATTGAGATTGGACGCCATGTCGCGTTTGGAGAGCCCCTGATGTGCCTAAACAGTAGAAACCCCCCACAAGTAACACCATTTTGTAGACCTCCTAAGGAACTTATCTAGATGTATGGTGAGCACTTTGAACACCCAAGTGCTTCACAGAAGTTTATAATGTAGAGCAGTAAAAATAAAAAAATCATATTTTTTTCACAAAAAATGATCTTTTCCCCCCCAATTTTTTTATTTTCCCAAGGGTAGCAGGAGAAATGAGACCCCAAAAGTTGTTGATCAATTTGTCCTGAGTCCGCTGATACCCCATATGTGGGGATAAACCACTGTTTGGGTGCATAGCAGAGCTCGGAAGGGAAGGAGCGCTGTTATGGAATGCAGACTTTGATGGAATGGTCTGCGGGCGTCACGTTGCATTTGCAGAGCCCCTGATGTACCTAAACAGTAGAAACGCCCCATAAGTGACCCCATATTGGAAACTAGACCCCTCAAGGAGCTTGACTTGATGAGCTGTGAGAACTTTAAAGCCCCAAGTGTTTCACTAAAGCTTATAACGCAGAGCCATGAAAATAAAAAATAATTTATTTTCCACAAAAATGATTTTTTAGCCCCCAATTTTGTATGTTTCCAAGTGTAACAGGCAGCATTGGACCCCAAAAGTTGTTGTCCAATTTATTCTGAGTACGCTGATACCCCATATGTGTGAAAAAACTACTGTTTGGGCACACGTTGGGGAACGGAAGGGAAGTAGTGACGTTTTGGAATGCAGACTTTGATGGAATGGTCTGCGGGAGTCATGTTTCGTTTGCAGAGCCCCTGATTTGCCTAAACGGTAAAAAAAAACTGAAGTGACATTATTTTGGAAACTACACCCCCCTAGGAACTTAAAGAGAACCTGTCACCTGAATTTGCCGGGCCCTTTTTTCGGTTCGATGGACGGTGTTTTTGGGTGTTTTATTCACCCCTTCCTTTCCCGCTGGCTGCACGCTGGCCGCAATATCGTCTTGAAGTTGATTCGCCTTTCTTCGTAGAACATGCCTGCGCAAGGCAATCTTATTATTTTTCCCGAACTAAGAGGGTGATAAAGGGGGGTTTGATTTACTATTTATAGCTTGTTTTTATGTTTTGCACCTGACACACGCTAAAAAACGCTTTTTATTGCAAAAATAGTTTTTGCATCACCACATTTTGAGAGCTATAATTTTTCCATATTTTGGCTCACAGAGTCATGTGAACGTCTTGTTTTTTGAGGGACTAGTTGACATTTTTATTGGCACCATTTTTGGGCGCATGACATTTTTCTATCGCTTTTTATTACGATTTTTGGGAGGTAGAATGAACAAAAACCAGCAATTCATGAATTTCTTTTGGGTGGGACGTTTATACCGTTCCGTGTGTGATAAAATTAATAAGGTAGTTTTATTCATCTGATCAGTACGTTTTCAGCGATACCTCATTTATATTTTTTTATGTTTTGGCGCTTTTATACAATAAAAACTATTTTATATAAAAAATAATTGTTTTTGCATCGCTTTATTCTGTGAGCTATAACTTTTAAATTTTTTCACTGATTGCGCTGTATGGTGGCTCGTTTTTTTGTGGGATAAAATGATGTTTTCAGATGTACCATGTTTATTTATATCTGTCTTTTTGATCGCTTGTTATTCCACTTTTTGTTTGGTGGTATGATGATAAAGCATTGTTTTTTGCTTTGCTTATTATTTTTTTTACGCTGTTCACTGAAGGGGTTAACTAGTGGAACAGTTTTATAGGTTGGGTTGTTACGGACGCGGCGATACCAAATATGCATACTTTTGTTGTTTTTTTATTTACATAAAGAAATGTATTTATTTGAACAATATTTTTTTTTCTTTATTTAGGATTTTTAAAAAAATATTTTTACACAGTATAACTTTTTTTTTTTTTACATCATTGTATAAAATCAGATCACTAGTGTTGAGCATTCCGATACCGCAAGTATCGGGTATCGGCCGATACTTGCGGGTATCGGAATTCCGATACCGAGATCCGATACTTTTGTGGTATCGGGTATCGGTATCGAAACAACATTAATGTGTAAAATAAAGAATTAAAATAAAAAATATTGCTATACTCACCTCTCTGACGCAGCCTGGACCTCACCGAGGGAACCGGCAGCGTTCTTTGCTTAAAATGCGCGCGTTTACATCCTTCCGTGACGTCACGGCTTGTGATTGGTCGCGTGCCGCCCATGTGGCCGCGACGCGACCAATCACAGCAAGCCGTGACGTAATTTTCAGGTCCTCAATGCCTAATTCTAGGCATTCAGGATTTTAAAATTACGTTCCGGCTTGTGATTGGTCGCGTCGCGGTCACATGGGTGACACGACCAATCACAAGCCGTGACGTCACGGGAGGCAGGAAACGCGCGCATTTTAAAATTACGTCACGGCTTGTGATTGGTTGCGTGCCCCCCATGTGACCGCGACGTGACCAATCACAGCAAGCCGTGACGTAATTTCAGGTCCTGAATGCCTATTTCTGCAGGAGACACTCGGAACAACGCAATCACATCGCGTTGTTCTGAGGGTCTCAGGGAAGCACGCAGGGAGTCCCCTCCTTGCGCGATGCTTCTCTAAACCACCAGAACGCTGTGATCATGTTTGATCACAGTGTTCTGGGGGTTAAAGTGCTGGGAGCGGTCTTTGATCGCTCCTGGCACATAGTGCCCGATGTCAGCTGTGATAATTTACTGACACCTGGCTGCGATCGGCCGCGCTCCTCCCGTGAGCGCGGCTGATAGCGTATCATGTACTATCCCGTCGATGTTCATACGGGCCCAGGTCACCTCGATGGGATAGTACGTCTGATGTCAGAAAGGGGTTAAGCATATGTGAAAAATGGTAGGCTGCTAAATTACTACACATACAGTATGTTCAATGATTACGAACATGTTTATGCTTCAGGGCGGCCTGTGGACAGGTCTCTCCTTGGTTTCTCTGGCCTAGAGCACAAAGGTAAGAATCTGCTTACAATCCTGCACAGCACGGGAATCTCATTAACTGAAAACTTATAACACTGATAACACAAGAACCAAAGACGGATTTCTTCACCCTAGGTAACATTTTAATCAGTTCAATTACGCCAACATGACAATGCCTGTAGTTTACTTAGCAAAATCCTGCTGACAGGTTTAGTTTCAGGTGCCATTGCCAGGCATAGTTTTTGCCAATCCTTATGAACCGAATTGTTCAAATCATGCAGAATTGCGGATTTCAGGAAATCTGACTAGTACTCAGTTTTCTGCAGATCAATTTGCTCATCTCTACTCAAGAGTTTTAAGTATGTGAACACTGTTATAAATCACTATAAAGGGTGATAAATAGTGTTGAGCATTCCGATACTGCAAGTATCGGGTATCGGCCGATACTTGCTGTATCGGAATTCCGATATCGAGATCCGATATTTTTGTGATATCGGGTATCGGTATCGAAACAACATTAATGTAAAAATGAGTAAAAGAGAGAATTAAAATAAAAAATATTGCTATACTCACCTCTCCGACGCAGCCTGCACCTTACAGAGGGAAGCGGCAGCGTTCTTTGTTTAAAATTCGCGCTTTTCTTTCCTTTACGTGAGTCCCGGCTTGTGATTGGTTGCGTGCCGCCCATGTGACCGGGACGCAACCAATCACAGCAAGCCGTGACGTAATTTCAGGTCCTTCAGGATTTTAAAATTACGTTCCGGCGTTGTGATTGGTTGCGTCGCAGTCACATGGGCGACGCAACCAATCACAGCAAGCCGTGACGTAATTTCAGGTCCTTAAGGATTTTAAAATTACGTCCCAGCTTTGTGATTGGTTGCGTCGCAGTCACATGGGAGACGCAACCAATCACAAGCCGTGACGTCACGGGAGGCTGGACACGCGCGCATTTTAAAATGGGCGCGTGTCCAGCCTCCCGTGACGTCCCGGCTTGTGATTGGTTGCGCCGCGATCAACCAATCACAAGCCGGGAGGCTGGACACGCGCCCATTTTAAAATTTTAAAATGCGCGCGTGTCCAGCCTCCCGGCTTGTGATTGGTTGACCGCGGCGCAACCAATCACAAGCCGGGACGTCACGGGAGGCTGGACACGCGCCCATTTTAAAAAGCGCGCGTGTCCAGCCTCCCGTGACGTCACGGCTTGTGATTGGTTAATGGTGGCCATGTTGCCGGGACGCGGACCAATCACAGCAAGCCGTGACGTAATTTCGTCACGGCTTGCTGTGATTGGTCCGCGTCCCGGCAACATGGCGCCGTGACCAATCATAAGCCGGGACGTCACTGGAGGCTGGACACGCGCGCTTTTTAAAATGGGCGCGTGTCCAGCCTCCCGTGACGTCCCGGCTTGTGATTGGTTAATGGTGGCCATGTTGCCGGGACGCGGACCAATCACAGCAAGCCGTGACGTAATTTCGTCACGGCTTGCTGTGATTGGTCCGCGTCCCGGCAACATGGCGCCGTGACCAATCATAAGCCGGGACGTCACTGGAGGCTGGACACGTGCGCTTTTTAAAATGGGCGCGTGTCCAGCCTCCCGTGACGTCCCGGCTTGTGATTGGATAATGGCGGCCATGTTGCCGGGACGCGGACCAATCACAGCAAGCCGTGACGTAATTTCGTCACGGCTTGCTGTGATTGGTCCGCGTCCCGGCAACATGGCCGCCCTGACCAATCACAAGCCGGGACTTCACGTAACCAAGTAAAAGCGCGAATTTTAAACAAACAACGCTGCCGGTTCCCTCGCTAAGGTCCAGGCTGCGTCGGACAGGTGAGTATAGCGATATTTTTTATTTTAATTCTTTCTTTTACACATTTATATGGTTCCCAGGGCCTGAAGGAGAGTTTCCTCTCCTTCAGACCCTGGGAACCATCAGGGATACCGTCCGATACTTGAGTCCCATTGACTTGTATTGGTATCGGGTATCGGTATCGGATTGGATCCGATACTTTGCCGGTATCGGCCGATACTTTCCGATACCGATACTTTCAAGTATCGGACGGTATCGCTCAACACTAGTGATAAATAAAATGCCAATAGATGAAGATTCTATTAATTCAAAGTGAAATCTTTTATTCTTTCAGTCATCTTCTCTACAACTTGTTATTATGAGATCCGTGGACAGGTGCAAGATTACTCCACATTGAGACTCTTTGAAGATTACAATAAAATGAGAAATCACAGCTTTCGAAATGTGTACTATGCCTGAAATTGGGAGAAAATGTATTCCATCACAGAATGTGACATGTATACACTTCTAGAGAATCTTTCATCAGAAGTGGAAATTACCTATTGTCAGATAATCAGTCCTGCCTAAAAAAAAATTACGCAAAACATATTGTTCATAGCTTGTAATAGTTGCTAGTGAACAGTTCAACAACCCCTGAGTGCAATATACAAGAGTAAGGGTGAGTCAGATCACGAATCTGGATATTCAGGATTGAACACTCCAGGAATTCTTGCATGGACCATGTCAGAGCAACTTCGGTAGTAAAAAAAAAAACAACAGCAAATAGGAGGGTCTGTCCAGCGTGGAAAATTCTCTCCTGGCTTTATAAAACTTCACATTTATTGAGTGTACTTAAAAACTCCATTCTTATAGGACTGAATACAATAAGGTAGAGGATCTACACCTTTCGGTGGATAGCCTTGGTCATGGTAGGCATATAGCCATGACTAAGGCTATATGCAAAAATTCGCAAATCTGCTACCATATTGTGTCCAGTACTAGAAAAAATGGAGTTATTAAAGGAAGTCTGTCACCCCCAAAATCGTATATGAGCTACGGCCACGGGCATCAGTGGCTTATCTACAGCATTCTGTAATGCTGTAGATAAGCCCCCGATGTATCCTGAAAGATGAAAAATAAAGGTCATATTATACTCACCCAGGGGTGGTCCCGCTGCGGTCCGATCCGATGGGCGTCGCGGTCCTGTCCAGCGCTTCCTATCTTCATACGATGACATCCTCTTCTTGCCTTCTTGCCGTGGCTCCGGCGCAGGCGTACTTTGTCTGCCCTGTTGAGGGCAGAGTAAAGTACTGCAGTGCGCAGGCTTTGGGAAAGGTCAGGCCCAGCACCTGCGCACTGCAGTACTTTGCTCTGCCCTCTAAAGGGCAGACAAAGTACGCCTGCGCCGGAGCCACGGCAAGAAGACAAGAAGAGGACTTCATCGTATGAAGATAGGAAGTGCTGGACCGGACTGCGACACCCATCGGACCGGGACCGCAGCAGGACCGCCCCTGGGTGAGTATAATATAACCTTTATTTCTCATCTTTCAGGTTACATCGGAGGCTTATCTACAACATTACAGAATGCTGTAGATAAGCCCCTGATGCCGGTAGCCGCAGCTCATATACGATTTTGGGGGTGACAGATTCCCTTTAATTACACTTAATAAATGTGCAGTTTTAGAAACCCAGGACAGAATTTCCAAGTGGGACCCTCCCATTCGCTGTTTTATTTACTCACCCTATCTAATATACAGACATCGCAAACTCAGATTAGACAAAGTGGCTCATAAAGGATGATAAATTTGGCGCATTTTTAGAAAGTTTTATCCAACTTTACAACACTTCTTGCTTACTTTTAGACAATGTTGTGGCACCTTAACCTACTCACCTTTCCAGCTAAACCACACCAGTTTTCACCAAGCAAAGCCCACTTGTTGAACACAGTGCTAAATCTATATAAATGACTTAAGCCCTTGGCACATATGGATGTAACTGTACATCCACACCCGGGTCCACATGTGTGGAGTGGGCTCGGCAGCTGAATCTGCTTCACATGTGCAAGATGCCAGCTTCGTTATACCACCGTCATCAACCTATAACAGCAGCAACTAGAGCAGGTTTATTACTATTGGAAAAATATTTGCAGTAGTTTTTCTAAATGTCTGATGTGGGACAAGTTTCAACTTGATAATGATTAGAGCATACCTTCCAACCATCCCGGAACCAGCAGGACTGTCCTGAATTTGAGGAGCAGTCGCTCTGCCCATGGAGTTCTGGGGAATGTTACAACTTCAGCTGGCCCCTAGCAGCATGGAGATAAAAGAATGGTGAGAAGAGGGAGTGGGTCGCAGGCTGTTACAGTAGCATCAATAATTCTTTCCTCTGCATCGCTATGATGCCTCCTGCTGGTGTTATGAAACAGGCTGGGGCCAGTAGTGGGATTAGTCCATGCTGCTGAGGGAATAGAGTGAAGGAGGAGAAATGTGAACTAGTCCTCCTTCCAGCTTAGCCGCCATTATAAAAGGGCTCCTCTGCAGGACTGACTACTCAGATCAATTGCTTCATTTGTTTAGTAACTTTACAGGGAGATTATGTTTTTCTTTTTTAATAAATTTGCAAAAATGTCTCCATTTCTGTTTTTTTGAGTCAAGATGGGGTGCAGAGTGTACATTAATGAGAAAAAAAATGAACTTTTTTGAATTTACCAAATGGCTGCAATGAAACAAAGAGTGAAAATTTAAAGGGGTCTGAATACTTTCCGACAATGGTTTTAGTATATATTGATATAGAATAAGATATAGTTAATGTTTGAGAATAGCCCACAGTGGTTAGGGGGTGAGTGAGGTAAGAACAGGGACTCACTTCATGGTAGTTGTCAGATAGTTAAGTACAGTGACAAGGTCATGTTCAGGTTTAGTGGGCTGCTAGGACGAGCATGTACCAGTCATTCAAGGCAGTGGGAAGCAATACTGATATCCCTTGCAGACATGCCGGCATCGTCAGGAGCCCAAAGCTCTGTGTGGGGGCTGATGGGCGCATCGTATCCTCTAGCACATAGACGAAGATAGACACAGAACCATGTGAATGGCAGGTGGCTGATCCTGGGTGCCCTGCGGAACTGGACAGGAAATGCCTGGGGCTGATGGAGTCAGTGGGCTTAGTGATAGTACAGGAGGAACGAATGGTATGGCTTAAGATGTGTAATGCTAAGGAAGTAAGGAATATGAAGTGTTGTGCCCTATCTCACGTTACATCATGAACTTAAGCTGACCAGAAAACGTTTGCTTGTTGCAATGAACTTGGTGTCCCCTAAATTGTGTTCTGCAGCTCCTGAAGATGGAGGCCTGGAGACAGCGGGGGCCTGTGGCCTACAAGTGAGTGTGATGCACCCCAGACCCTCCAGCACACTGGGACTGGGAAACTGTTTTTCTGTAAAGTGCCAGAGCGTAACCGGACAGCAGCTCGGTCATGACTACCACTCTCGGCCACTTAATTTCTCCATACAATTCTGTGTTGTACAGAATCCTAATATGACATCAGGACCCCATTGTTACCTTTGCTTCTGATTTTATTGAGAGGCATGTACAGAATTTATAAAAAAAAGGATATAAAGGATAAATCCTTACTAGGAAACACTAGAATTAATCAATAGATAGGAAACATTTCAACATTGCCTCCTGATCTATTCTAAAATCAAAGCATTTTTGTGCCATGTAGGAATATCACTCCATATTCTACTGCCCGGCACACACATCATTTCCATCTATTTAACTACAATTCTGATTACAAATTACAAGGGGACTAAAGATAACATGAACGGTTGAAAATGATGAGAAAAAGCAGGGGAATGCAAACTGTATAAACCCTGAAACAACAAACACGACGGGAGGTTCTCTCTGCATCTTTCCTCGACATCCAAACATTAAGTCGTGCAAGATACACAAATGTTTCACGGAGGATTTTCTTTCTGCTGTGTTTACATTTTTCTTGCAATAGCTTCCATGAGTCGCAGCAAAGTAAATGTGTCCCTTCATCTCATGTTCATGTGCAGCGCTCTGCGTGTACAGCGTCATAGGGCGTAGTATGGCATAAAAGTATAAAGTAAACTGTATTTAAGAAAACTTGAGCTCCATTTAAAGAGATATATTAGGATCTTGGGTAAGTAGCAATAGTTTTGTGCTAACTTGTACTCATATTATCTGAATTTCTCCTGCACTGGGGCTGAGGCCAACTAATCATGGGGGATGTAGGCTACTGGTTCAGTGGTGTACATAGAAATTGTGACGCCCCAGGTTGTCACAGTGGCATTGCTTTCATCACGGGGAGAGTGATGTCACGCTTGGAAGCGATGAAGGATTCCTTTTGTCAGGTAATCAGCACATACAACACCATTCTGACTCCAGGCCAGGAGGGGGAGCTCTACACCCGACTTCAGGGGGAGCTGCTCTCTCTGGTCAGGAGAAGGAGTCAGTTGCTAGGCAGTTGCAAGGCAGTTGGGAAGAGTTGGCAGTTGGTAGCAGACAGTGAAGGAGCACAGAAGGACTTAGGAGCTAGAGAAGGGCTGCGACTGGGCCTCTCTAAGCTGAGCGGGCACTGGGAGCCCGAGGTCGTGAGGAACTACAGGTCCCACGGCAGACCCAGAGGGCAGGAAACTAAGAGGGACTTTCCCACATAATACCTGAGGTACAGCAGCTATCAGAGTCCGGAGTCACCGTGGACAGAGACTCCAAAGAAATGGCTCAAGTAGCCTACCATGCAGGTACTGTCCCTGGACAGGGGAAGAAAGAGGACCTTGTTAGACAAGTACATGTAGCAAGGGACTGCAGACCAGCGCATAGTGGAAGGCTCCCAAACTGACCTGTTAAGGGGATTTCCACTTGTCTTCAGGCTGCCTGGACTCCGTCTATACCTGTTGCTGGTACCCTGGACTGAGGCTGATTAACACCAGTAAACCAGGTAAAGACTGCAACCCTGTGTCCTCCAATTATTTGTGGCATTCACCATCCTGCCAAATACACCAGGAGCCCTGGGGACACCGCTTCACCTGTGGGAAGTGGCACCATCTTTGCTGCAGCACCATCGCCCCTAGAGGACCCCTTTAAGCAGCGTCGGTCACCTCTGACCGAGAACCACAGGTGGCATCACAAACTTTCCTTATTACCACAATCCCTTTAAAGACCATCCCTTTTACTTGGGCGCCCAGGGCCATGGACCGGGCCGCTGCCACCGTGACCACCCCTTTAATTGTGACCGGACCCGATACCGAGTACCCCACTGCCCTGACGGGCGACTCAAAATCATGGAACCCCATAGCAAAATTGCCCTCCCCCTCTACACACCCTCAAAAAAAATATTAAACAGATTAGGCAGGGTCATACTGCTCAACTTTTAAGATGAAGGAGAAGGACATGTATTATGCCAGTTATACAGTCATTAAGCCCACAGTCCCCTCTTACACACATTACGACACCACCACACTGCCTCCAGAAAGTATGACGCCGCCACAGTAACCCCAACACAGTATAATTTCTACCACAGCATGATACCCCTAAAGTGCCCACAGCACCTCTATACATAGCATGATGGCCCCATAGCTCCCTATGCACAGTATGGTAGTCGCCACAGCCTAATAATGATGTAATTGCACCTGCTGTGCTCTGTCCCTCAGACACACAGGCAGAGCTGATGACTCCCTCCTGCAACATTCTATTTACCAGTATCTGCATCCTATGGATTAAGATTCCATTGAAATTCAGACGACAAGGAGGAGGGGTTTGGAGAACATTGCCCCTCAGCACCAGGCCCATCCAGCTCAGGGGCCCTACAGTCTGTCACTATGGGCAGTACGTCGCTGCTACCAGTGCTTCTGCAGTATGTGATTGTTGCTGATTGAATGATTCTCACTAAAAGATGTGTGTTACATACCTCTCCTGGATTGAGCACCAGGCGGTGCGTCCTCCTTCTGCCGCCTGGTCTCTCTGCTTCTCTGTGTGTCACTGTGAAGTCACTCTCTCAGGCCAAATACTCCTGTTCGGGCGACCACACACCATCTGAGAATTCAGGCAATCGGGGTCTTCATTTCTGCTGTTTTAGTATACCATACTCTGCTACACCTGTGCCTTACTGCTTGGTTAACTCCATTACATCACAGGATCATTTCTGATTTGGACATTATTGCAAACCTGGTCTGGCTTTGAGTTAACTCCACTACATCGCTGGTCCAGCTGAGCTGGTTTTGCCACTGGACATTATTGCAAACTCCTCTATACTACACCTAAGCCTTGTTGCTGGGTTACCCTGCTACAATACTAGACTAGCTCTGCGTTTGTAATCGGTTATATCATTGTGCCAGCTCTGCTACTGTAGTTGCTATTCTTCTGCCTCCATTGTACCTACTTGACCTCCATGCTGCACCAGAACCACCTGTCCCTGCCGCATGGCTCGTAAAGGAAAGAGTGCCATTTGATTTTTGGAGCATAAATTTGTCTGGAATAGATTGTGAATGCCATGTCGCATTTGCAGAGCTTTTTTCATGCCAAAACAGCAGAAATCTCACACAAGTGGACCCCTCAAGAAATTCCTCTAGGGGTGTATTGAGTATTTGAAACCTACAGGTGATTCACAAAACTTTAGAACATTTACATGTGAAAACAAAAAAATTAATTTTTTTCCACTAAAGTACTGTTTTAGCAACAAATTTATAATTTCAACGAGAGGTAATAGGAGAAAATGGACTCCATAATTTGTTCTGCAGTTTTTACCGAATCTTGCAGTACTCCAC
Organism: Ranitomeya variabilis; assembly: GCF_051348905.1. NCBI lineage: Eukaryota > Metazoa > Chordata > Amphibia > Anura > Dendrobatidae > Ranitomeya > Ranitomeya variabilis. The sequence continues at coordinate 506,267,022 of NC_135237.1, forward strand.
ATGTGGTTGTACACTACATTTTAAGCACATGGCAGGGATCGGATAGGAAGGAGCGCTACTTGGCTCTTAGAATGCAGATTCCGTTTGAATAGATTGTTAGCTCCATTAGCTGAGCCCTTGAGGTGCCAGACCAGCAGAACCCCCTTGGTGACCCATGACCCAGTATTGGAAACTTTACTGCTTATGGATTTAATCTGGGGGTATAGTGAGTATTTTGAACCCACAGGGGCATCACACAATTTTATAACATCTGGATGTGGAAATAAAAAATTTTAGGGGTAAAAAATTTATTTTTGTATTTGCTGAAAATTTATCAGTTACACAAAGGCTAATAGGTGAAACTGGACCCCAAATTTATTGCACAATTTTTCCCCGAGCATGGTGATATGTCATCAAAAACTGCTGTTAGGCCACACGACAGAGCTGAGAAGGAAGAAGCGCTATTTGGCTTTTGGAGCACAAATTTTGGTAGAATAGTTTGTGGGCAACATTTGCGGAACTCCAAAGGTGCCAGAACAGCAGAAAAACCCCAAAAGTGAGCCATTGTACAAATTGCACCTCTTAATGAATTCATCTACTGCTTATTGCAGTTTAGGCAGAGTGGGGCTCAGAAGGGGGAGGGCATTTGGATTTGTGAGTGCAGATTTCAGAATATTCTATTTGAGGGGGTTTTGGAGTCTTGTCACTTTTTCAGAGTCTTTGATCTACCAGTAATGTGGGAAGCTCTATATTTCCAGTTACTGAACCTGAGTGGGGGCTAGTTTTGTGCAGAATAAATTAGGGTTTTATTAGGGTTTTGCTTTCAGTATAAAGCTGGGATCACATTGTTCTGTTCTGCGCTAAGCACTTACGTTAGGGTTTCCATGTAAATCCCATATAAATGTGATTCAGACCCCCGACGGAACCACCCACCATAATGAGGCAGATGAAGACATAGATTGGAGTCCGTTTGGCATTTGTTCCGGGGGTGGTGGGGGGTCCATCTTTTTAGGAGTGCATAGAACTGTGGTTGTCCACAATTGTTCACTAAAATGACACCTAAAATGATGAGACACTGCCGAAACAGAGACCACTTCTGCCTTACAAGTGAGTGGATTAGTCTGAATTTATGCAGATACCCTGATATAAGCGATCAGCGGAGTGCAAAGGATAAATGTGAGTTGAGCATTGTTCAAATTTTTGTGAGGAAGAATCAACATATAGACAGTAGTACAAGAATAGTCCTTGTTTTTATTTTGTGAGGTTCACTATGCAGTATAAGTGATAAGACAGCTTTATTATTTGAGTCCTGGGTTCTAATCCCACCTTGGACAACATCTGCAAGGAGTTTGTATGTTCTCCCCGTGTTTGTGTGGGTTTCCTCCGGGTTCTCCGGTTTCCTCCCACATTCCAAAGACATACTGATAGGGAATTTAGATTGTGAGCCCCATCGGGGACAGCAATGATATTGTGTGCAAACTGTAAAGCGCTGCGTAATATGTTAGCGCTATAGAAAAAGAAAAAAGATTATGTTTTGCTACTATCACAGTAAAAGTAAAAATGCTTTTTCATAAAAATAAAAAAGAACGTTGTTTTATCGCCATATTCTCAGAGCTGTAACTTTTTTATTTTTTGGTGAGTAGCGCTGTATGAAGGCTTATTCTTTGTGCAACTAGTTGGATTTTTTTTAGTACCATGTTGGGATACATAAGTGTGGCCACTAGTGTTGAGCATTCCGATACCGCAAGTATCGGGTATCGGCCGATATTTGCTGTATCGGAATTCTGATACCGAGATCCGATACTTTTGTGGTATCGGGTATCGGTATCGAAACAACATTTATGTGTAAAAGAAAGAATTAAAATAAAAAATATTGCTATACTCACCTCTCTGACGCAGCCTGGACCTCACCGAGGGAACCGGCAGCGTTGTTTGCTTAAAATGCGCGCTTTTCCTTCCTTCCGTGACGTCACGGCTTCTGATTGGTCGCGTGCCGCCCATGTGGCCGCGACGCGACCAATCACAGCAAGCCGTGACGTAATTTTCAGGTCCTTCTAGGCATTCAGTATTTTAAAATTACGTTCCGGCTTTGTGATTGGTCGCGTCGCGGTCACATGGGCGACGCGACCAATCACAAGCCGTGACGTCACGGGAGGCAGGAGACGCGAGCATTTTAAAATGCGCGCGTGTCCAGCCTCCCGTGACGTCACGGCTTGTGATTGGTCGCGTCACCCATGTGGCCGCGACGCAACCAATCACAGCAAGCCGTGACGTAATTTCAGGTCCTTCAGGATTTTAAGATTACGTTCTGGCTTGTGATTGGTCGCGTCGCGGTCACATGGGCGACGCGACCAATCACAAGCCGTGACGTCACGGGAGGCAGGAGACGCGAGCATTTTAAAATGCGCGCGTGTCCAGCCTCCCGTGACGTCACGGCTTGTGATTGGTCGCGTCGCCCATGTGACCGCGACGCGACCAATCACAAAGCCGGAACGTAATTTTAAAATACTGAATGCCTAGAAGGACCTGAAAATTACGTCACGGCTTGCTGTGATTGGTCGCGTCGCGGCCACATGGGCGGCACGCGACCAATCAGAAGCCATGACGTCACGGAAGGGAGGAAAAGCGCGCATTTTAAGCAAACAACGCTGCCGGTTCCCTCGGTGAGGTGAGTATAGCAATATTTTTTATTTTAATTCTTTATTTTACACATAATTATGGTTCCCAGGGCCTGAAGGAGAGTTTCCTCTCCTTCAGACCCTGGGAACCATCAGGAATACCGTCCGATACTTGAGTCCCATTGACTTGTATTGGTATCGGGTATCGGTATCGGATTGGATCCGATACTTTGCCGGTATCGGCCGATACTTTCCGATACCGATACTTTCAAGTATCGGACGGTATCGCTCAACACTAGTGGCCACAGACTATTGGACCAAAGGATGTAGAGCGGAGTCTACGACTACAGTTACTACGGCTTTTGTTGTGTTTTATTAAAGATTTGTTTGATCGTCAGTTTAACGTGCACAAGTCTCTCCCTTGAAAGTGTTAAACCTCAGGAATCAATGTTCGTATTCAGTGACGGTAAGCAGAGGAAGATGGGCGGGCTGGATCTTATGTATACATAAGGCCAGACATGAGATTGGTTTTCAGGTAAAGCAATCATTCCATTACTCTTGTTAGTGTCTCAGAGGCTTCAATTGAGCCATTGTTTCATAGGAGCCTGTATATTACGTTGTATATTAATCTGTGAATGCCTGCTGATTACATATTGCATCAGCCCACTGCAGTTTACTAATCTACACATGTCATGTCTCACGACTTGGGAAATCATTCAATGTTTGCATTGCTTGTGTTCTATCCTTCTTTCTAGGCAGAAGTTTGCTTTTCCCTGTATTTTGTCCCAACTCTCTCACTGTAGTCCTGTGATGTATGTTTGTTCACGCCCTTATTCTCCATTTTGTCATCATTCCTCCATCTGTATGCATCCTACTACATGTCCTCTTTTGAATATTCCTTTTTACTTGCTACTTTCATCATAATACAAGAATTTCAGTTAAAGCAATCCTCTTTTCCTGGAGTCTTCTTACATGAGAACGTGGCTGAGTTAAGCTGTCTGATAAATCGGTATGAACGTGATTACAGGTCAATACGGAAGCGCCCAAAAGAAAAGGTCTATCCAGTCACCACTGCGTTCTACATACCCATGAGTCAGAATAGTAAAAAGGAATAGCCTGCCTTCAGAGACAGTAACTCAAGGTCTGTGCTGAACCTCAGTGGAAAAGGACCTTTCCCAGATACACAGTAACCCAGTTCCCAGCCAGACCCCAGCGTGCATAGAAGCACACACTGCAGATAAACAGTGAGAAGTATAACCCTCATCATCCACTCTTACTGCCTGCAAACAAATCATGTCTGAAGCGAGGTATACAATGTCCCTACCAGACTTACAAACACAGGAAAGAGACCCAGATCCCCATCCACCAGCTAGTGAAAGGGGAAAACGTACAGTCAAACCTACATGGAAAGTCATGAAGAATTTAGAGACTGAAAAATGTGTTGTATATAGTGATGTGTCTTCACTATGGGAGAAAGTGCTGAGTCACATAGACACTGTATCAAGGCCTGCTTCTCATGAGTTACCACTTGAGGGAGCCCTAGAACAATTATGCACAGCATACCAAAGGTATATGGAGAAGACTGACCAATACATTATTCTCCTGAAGAAACTGAATCTGCCAGAGACTTTAAAAGAATTGCAAAGTTTCCAGCAGCTTAATTCTGAAAGAGACTACACCGTACGCGACATTAAGACAAAGATAGAGGCTAAAATTGCACGGACACCAGATGCATCATCTCGCTCATCCAAATCGTCTAAGCACTCAAAACGCTCATCTAGGTCAAGTTCATCAAAATATTCCACTCTCAGCCAGCAGCTTATAAGGGCACGTGCTAAGGCAGAAACGTCTAAGATACAATCAGCCTTTGCGCAAAGGAGAGCAGAAATGGATGCAGCCACAGCACAAAAGAGAGCAGAAATGGATGCAGCCACAGCACAAAAGAGAGCAGAAATGGATGTGGATGCAGCACGCAAGGAAGCTCTGGAGAAGTAATGTGAGCACGCAACAGCCATGGCGGAGTTAAGGATCCTGGAGCGAGCTATCAGTGGGAGTCAAAGAGACAGCATCAGTTTGTGTGAAGTGGAGGCAGAGGACCCTATTGAACGCACAAGAGACTACGTGCTAAGCCAAAATGGCGAACCACAGATCATCACTAACACTCCTGATGGCGTTCATGCTTCTCCAGGGCACCAGGATGCCGATCCACTTACAGAACCCTACACTCAAGGTCAGTACAATGCTCCCAAACTTGAACTTCCTTCGTATTCCGGTATGCACCAAGACCCTGCATTTCATCAAACTCCACAGGCTATTATCTACACGCAACCCAATATACCGGCAGGTCATTATACTCCCGACAACCGCACAGTGCCAGCTCCGCATGTAGCAAAGACTATACCCACCAAACCGGTTGCTGGACTAAATGCATATGCCACTCCATACTTACCCACGTTTCATGGCCAAGACATCTCCACCCCTATGTACAACACCGCTCAACCTACATTCGTGCATCCTAAGTCAGAAAGAACAGACATGTCCGACTTCGCAAGGTACATGATTCGCCGCAAACTCACTAAAACCGGTCTCACAAGGTTTGACGACCAACCTGAAAATTACAGAGGTTGGAAAAATGCCTTTAGAACCGTAACTAGTGACCTCGGCATCACTGCTGCCGAAGAGCTGGACCTGCTAATCAGATGGCTAGGACCACAATCCACAGAGCGTGTCAAGAGACTCAGGTCTGTACATATCAGTAATCCAATGGCTGGTCTCATGGTTGCATGGGAAAGACTAGAGAAAAACTTTGGCAGTCCAGAAGCCATAGAGGATGCACTGTTCAAGCGTCTACAGAGTTTTCCAAAGATATCAAGCAAGGACAGTTCAAAGTTCCTAGAGCTCAGTGACTTGCTGTTAGAGCTCCAGCTGGCCAAGCAGACACCCACCTACCTGGCCTCAGCTATCTGGACACTGCTCGTGGAGTAAATCCCATTATCTCCAAGCTACCATACAACGTACAAGAAAGGTGGACTACACTAGGGTCAAAATACAAGAAAGACCATCAAGTGTCATTTCCTCCGTTCTCCTACTTCTGTGAGTTTATAAAAAACGTCGCAGAGTGTAAGAACGACCCAAGCTTTTCCTACGAAAAATCCAGTGGCCCAGCTTCACCTCCTTCTAAATACGTGAGCGCACGCTCGAATGACAGAAACCGCAGGGGTCCAGTGTCAGTGAAGAAGACGGATATTCTTCCCTTACCAACATCAGCCCCAGGCAAGAGTAACAAGGATGAAAAGATAGAGAACCCAAATCGTGAGTGTCCCATCCACAAGAAGCCACATCCCTTAAAAAAGTGCATCGGCTTCAGGAAGAAACCGCTCCTAGAACGCAAGGAGCTTCTAAAGAAGTTCGGGGTATGCTACAGATGTTGTGCTTCTACTGAACACCTTGCTAAAGACTGCAAAGCTACAATTAAGTGCATGGAGTGTGACAGTGAGGACCACGTACAAGCACTTCACCCATTCCGTCCCGACGCTACACTTACTCCTTCCCCCACCACGAGCCATGGCGGGGAGGTCGCAGCTCAAACTGCAAGCCATACCACAATATCTTCTTCATGCACAGAAGTCTGCAGAGAAGACCTCTGGGACAAGTCCTGTGCGAAGATTTGCCTGGTGAACGTATATCCCAACGGTCACCCAGAGAAAGCCGTAAAGGTGTACGTCCTTCTGGATGATCAGAGCAACCGATCACTTGCAAGGTCAGAACTCTTTGATATGTTTAACTTAAAGGGAAATGCTTACCCTTACACCTTAGGTACCTGCAGTGGTGTTACAGAGGTTTATGGGAGAAGGGCCAGTGGTCTTACAGCGACATCTCTCGAGAACACCGTCGAGATACCGTTACCTACACTGGTCGAGTGCAACCAGATTCCATCCAATCGAGAAGAGATCCCAACGCCAGAGGCTGCTCTTCATCACCAACATCTCAAGGGGATAGCAAACAAGATACCAGCCCTCAACAACAGTGCAGATATCCTGATTCTGCTTGGCAGAGACATTCTCCGGCTGCACAAGGTGCATCAGCAAATTAACGGACCACACGATGCACCATTTGCCCAACGCTTAGATCTAGGCTGGGTAATCATAGGCAATGTTTGCATACATAAGATGAAGAGACCTAACAACATCTCCTCTTACAAAACACACATCTTGTCAAATGGTCGCAGCACTCATTTCCAACCATGCCCACATCACTACTGGGTGAAAGAGAAAGTGAGCAACACCAAGTGGCAACAGGAATCCTTCAACAACATGAACACGCTCCAGTCCTGGGAAGAAAACCTCGGGTCATCAGTGTTCGATTCCACAAGTAATGACAACAAGTTGGCACCCACAAGGGAAGATAAAGAATTTATAAAGGTTATGGATAAAGAATTTGTTCAAGACGACTCCAACAGTTGGGTAGCTCCTTTACCCTTTCGTTTCCCAAGAGTGAGGTTGCCGAACAACCTGCAGCAAGCAACTGCAAGGTTCTCATCCTTAAAGCGTACCCTAAAGAGGAAACCAGAGATGGAGAAGCATTTCATTGACTTTATGCAGAACATCTTTGACAGAAATCATTCTGAACCTGCGCCACCACTGAGGGAGGGAGAAGAATGTTGGTATCTTCCATCCTTTGGTGTCTATCACCCTCGCAAGCCTAATCAGATCAGAGTGGTGTTTGACTCCAGTGCTCAGTTTGAAGGCCTCTCTCTCAATAACCTGCTCCTAACTGGGCCCAACCTGAACAACAGCCTCCTTGGAGTATTGATCCGCTTCAGACAAGAACCTGTTGCCATAATGGCCGACATTCAGCAGATGTTTCATTGCTTCATTGTGAAAGAAGACAACAGAAACTATCTTAGGTTCCTATGGCACAAAGACAACAATGTCAACAATCAGGTCATAGACTACCGGATGAAGGTCCATGTCTTCGGCAACAGTCCCTCAGCTGCTGTGGCGATCTATGGACTGAGACGGACAGCCCAGGAAGGTGAGAGAGAGTACGGTTCCGATGCTCGGCAATTTGTAGAGAAGAACTTCTACGTGGACGATGGGCTCAAGTCCTTGCCCACAAGCGAACATGCAATTGACCTACACAGGACACAGGAAATGCTATCCACATCAAACCTCAGACTCCACAAGATTATCTCTAACAGTCAAGAGGTAATGAACGCGTTTCCATCTGAAGACCATGCCACAAACCTAAAGGACCTCAACTTGGGTTCCGATGTTCCTCCAACACAGCGCAGCCTTGGTCTACTGTGGGATATCAAACGGGACACCTTCACTTTCCAAGTGTCACCCTATGACAAACCCTTTACCAAACGAGGAGTCCTATCTGTCATAAATAGCATCTATGATCCTCTCGGGTTTGTAGCACCCATCACTATTCAAGGCAAGATACTGTTAAGACAGCTTACGGCCGAGAACACGGATTGGGACACCCCGCTCCCAACTCAGAAACAGCAAAGGTGGGAGGCGTGGAAGAAGTCTCTGAAGTTCTTAGAGCAACTCCAAGTCCCACGTTGTTATTCTCCAAGATCACCTTTGACTGCAATCAGAAGAGAAGTCCATATTTTCTCTGACGCATCTACAGAAGCCATAGCCGCAGTAGCTTATCTGATGACCTTAGGAGCTAACAAGGTACACTGTGGTTTCATCCTGGGTAAAGCCAAATTAACTCCAAAGCCTGCACACTCTGTACCCAGACTCGAGCTTTGCGCTGCGGTATTGGCAGTAGAAATTGCTGAAGTTGTACAAGACGAAATGGACATTACAATTGATTCCTTTACCTTCTACACTGACAGCAGGGTGGTACTCGGGTACATTCACAACCAAACAAAGCAGTTCTATACATATGTGAGCAACAGAGTAGAGCGCATCAGAAGTTTTTCTACCCCCGAGCAGTGGCATCACATCTCGACCGATTTAAACCCAGCCGACCGAGGTACAAGACTCGCAGCTGCTTCTAAGCTTGGTGACATGTGGTTGACGCCTCCCAGTCTCCTGTACGAAGATTTCTGTGCGAACAACACCAAAAATGCTTATGAGCTGGTGGAACCAGAATCTGACAAGGAGATAAGACAAACTATCTCTGCTCACTATACTTCAATGACATCTAGGCAAGGTTTGAAGTCTCATCGTTTTGAAGCTTTTCAAGCTGGTCCTCCGTTGTACGAACTGTAGCTCGTCTCATTCACATTGCTCGCTGTTTTACAAAGGACAAGCCCTCAGGGTGCCATGGTTGGCACGTGTGTAAGAGTCGTCTTACTGCCGAGACATAGACCATGCTGAACAAGTTATCATCAGGTGTGTGCAACAAGAATATTCACATGAGATTGGCAGTATTACCAAGGGAGTCAGCGTGTCCAAAAACAGCACTCTACTCGACTTGAATCCAGTAGTCGATCATCTCAAGTTTCTAAGAGTGGGAGGACGTTTAAGTAAATCAGAACTATACGATAAGGAGCAGAACCCTATCATCATTCCAGGTCGACATCACGTCACTACTCTGTTGATTCGGCACTATCACGAACGAGTACAGCACCAAGGCAGACATCTTACTGAAGGTGCCATCAGGTCTGCTGGCTTGTGGATCATGGGAATGAAGAGGTGCGTCTCTTCAGTTCTCCATAGTTGTTGTGATCGCTTTTTGGGCTCCCCTAGTGGTGGCTGGTGGTACTGGAGACTTGTGTGTTCTTTTCTGCCTTGCTCACCTGCTTCCATCAGTTTTGGGAGTTCCCTATTTAGCCTTGCTCTCCAGTCACTTCCTTGCCGGTCATCATTGTAACCTGAGTCATTCAGTTGTATGTTCCTGCTACTAGTCTGCTGATCAGCTAAGTGGACTCTTGTCCTTATTGTTTTGTATTTTTGTCCAGTTTACAGTTTTGTCATTTCCTGTTACTGGAAGCTCTTGTGGACTGAAATTGCCACTTCTGTGTGATGAGTTGACACAGGAGTTTTAAAGTAATTTCAGGATGGGTTTTTGAAAGGGTTTTTCAGCTGACCGTGAAGTCCTCTTTTGTATCCTTCCTCTATCTAGTAAGTGGACCTCGCTTTGCTAAATCTACCTTCATACTGTGTATGTCTTTTCCTCTGAACTCACCGTTAATATATGTGGGGGCTACTATCATCTTTGGGGAATTTCACTAGAGGTAAGCCAGGTCTGTTCCTTCCTCTTTCAGGCGTAGTTAGTTCTCCGGCTGGCGCGTGGCATTTAGGCAGCCGTAGGAATGCTCCCTGGCTACTGTTAGTTGTGTGGTAGATTTAGGTCACGGTCAGCTTGAGTTTCCATCACCCGAGAGCTAGTCTGTAATTTTTGTGTTTCTGATGTTCCCATGCCATTGGGGAATCATGACAGTATGACCGGCCACTGTTAAAGTAATTGGCAGAAGAAAGGAGAGTAAAAGAAGTCTGTAGATTTTTTTTTTTTTTTTCCTCTCATGTTTGCTACTTAGTTGGCTCAGTTGTATTTCTGCTCTATTTACAGCCTTGCCTTTCTCTCCTTCTAATCCTTGAATGGCTCTGATCTCTCCGGTTTAAGGATGGACTCTCAGAGTTTGGCTGCAGGTTTAAATAATCTTGCTACGAAGGTTCAGAATTTACAAGATTATGTTATACGTACTCCTATTTCTGAACCTAAGATTCCTACACCAGAGGTATTTTCCGGAGATAGATCTCGGTTTCTGAATTTCAAATGTAATTGTAAATTATTCCTTTCTCTCAGACCTCACTCCTCTGGAGATCCTGTTCAGCAGGTTAAGATTGTGATTTCTTTGCTGCGAGGTGACCCTCAAAATTGGGCATTTTCATTGACACCAGGGGATCCTGCGTTGCTCAATGTGGATGCGTTTTTTCTGGCCTTAGGGTTGC